>NC_054536.1:80732319-81332319 GCF_017654505.1 Polyodon spathula | reverse complement strand
CGGGTGGGGTTGGATATTGAAATCACCCAACAGGACAGTTGGGGTAGACAGAGAGGGGAGGGAGGAGATGAGTTAGTTCATGGAAAAAGTGAATGAGAGGTCCAGGGGGACGGTGCGGTTCAATTAGCAGGAGCTGACAGGGAGAGGTTAGTTGGACAGCGTGAAATTCAAATGTGTTATCAGAGAGTGAGAAGAGGTCAGAGGGGACAGAAAAAAGGAGGGAGAGAGGAGAAGACCTGTTCCACCTCCCCGTTCACAGAGACGCGGAGTATGGGACAAGGCGTAGAGAGAGGACAGGGCAGCAGGAGTTAGTGTTATCAGGAAAGAGCCAAGTTTCAGCAAGAGAAGGAAATCGAGAGTGAGGGGAGGCAAAGGCAGAGATTAAATCAGATTTGCTAGCAGAAGAGCAAGAGTTCCAGAGGGCACCCGAGAGAGTGCGGGAGGGGAGAAAGTGGAAGCGGGGAGAGGCAGAGGGATGAATTTAGAGGGGTTAGGGGAGCAGTGATGAAGAGAGGACAGAGGACAGGAGTGAGGACAGAATAACAAGGATGTGAGAGGCAGTCATAGCCGGACAGGTGAGACAGATAGGTACAGTAGTAGTGGGAGCAGGAGCTGTGGGGGGAGGGTACAGACCTGTCTACGTCTTCCAGAACGCTGCTAGGTTTGGATTTTCTCCAACAGCCTCTCCTTGCTGGACTCCCACAGCTAGACTCCTGGCTCTTTGGTAGAGAGGCTGTTCAGTTGGCTGCCGCTTCATGCTGCTGCACAAATAGGCTAGCTGTCTATTATACTAAACTGCGCTAAAGACAATATTTAAGCAATACAATACTTTCAGTGCACCTCAGTGGGATCACACAACTACAAAACAGTGTGTGGAACCAATCAAATTGAAAATCATTCAGTTCAACCACACTCACAACAGTAGAGCACTTAATTAAAACACCACCTTAATAATATTACTTAAATCTAGCTAATGTTAAGAGTTGGAATGAGGCCTCTAGTAGCCACCGGGAGAGATTTGGAAAAGGTCCTCACTCTGATTGCCACAGCTCAGAATGCCCTTGGACGTGTGGCTCTTGGACGGCTGGAGCTTAGAACGGCTGGTGTTCTAAGACAAAGTTTGTCAATTTATACTGTCCTACAGATCTAGAGCTGGTCCAGTTTCCATGCTTTCTAAATTCACTTCAATCAACCACATTTCTGAATACTTTAGAAAATGAATTTTCCAGGGCAATCATTGAAGTCAAGAACAAGTAGTTAGTAATCACTCTCTGATATACCTTGAGACTAGGTGGTCATTTCTCATTAACAGCAGTACTTTTGACTTTACATTTTTTATGGTTAAGGTGCAGCTGCTTCCAACCCATCAACAACAATTTCAGTTTGTACAGTCGATCATGCCAGCACCTTGCATTGCTTTACAAGGCTTCTGGGAAATACTGAAATATGTAAACGCACTTTTTTCAATAATCTCACAGTGTAGTTTAGGAAAAAACAGCTTTTCAAAAACAGTCCCCAGATCAATATCATAAACAGCCACGTTAGAACTTACACTACTTACCAAAGCATAACTTTGTCTATGGGCCACGTTTACATTTCTTTTTTTTTTTTGTAAACCATATGCAGTGAACAGAAAGGCAATGTTGAAGCAATGGAAGGGGCCTTCTCAAGCAAAACAATGTAAAAAAAAATAAAATAAAAAAATTGGGGGTCCAGAACCCATTCATTGTTCTGATTGTTATATGTACCGATGTGTGCCTTGTGTAATCTTTGTTTTATTTTTTGATACTTAAATTTAATAAAAAATCTGAATAAAAATTGTAAGACAGCTGGATATTTTTAACACACTTCACACAACTACAACATTGAAGTTTGCTTTCAAATACTGCTGTTAGTGTGCCGTATTAGACTATTGGTGGAAATGATTCTGGAAATTGCATTTCTCTATCTATCTATTCTCTATCCACTTTAAATGCATTGGAAACAACTGGTGTATTTTGCCAGAAATAAACAACCGACTTTTGAGGAATGGTATAACTCACTCCTAGCTAAATCTGAGTTAATGCTGGACTACAGTTTGTTGCCAACCAAACCGAAATACTATCTGTCTGGAGTTAAGCCTTTCAATACTTAATACTGGATTATATAACAAAGGTTTAAAAGCAAAGTGACTTGAAGAGCCTGGGTTGAGCCAAAGACTGGGAACTTCTGAAGAATATCTAACATCAACTTTGCTACATGGAGCCAACTTAATCAAACAGGATTTGTGGATCAATCACATCACAAGCACAACAAACAGGAAAGAAAAAGGTTTGTACCTCAAACATTTTTATTCAATCACTTCTCAACAATTTGTTTTCAATTTAGCATTCACTGTGTGTGTGTGTGTGTGTGTGTGTGTGTGTGTGTGTGTGTGTGTGTGTGTGTGTGTGTGTGTGTGTGTGTGTGTGTTTTCTTTAACCACTTTCTGCATTTTACAATTTGAATGGCTTTGACAACTTAAAGAATGGCTTCAAATAATATTGTAAATGTAAAACATGACTTGCATCTAAATTAAAATGGGCTTCTGTTTAGAGACAGGTTTTAGAAATTCTGCCATGGGTGCCACTCTATTCTGCCACTTATCTATATTTGTTGCAATGGAATCACTGCTGTTTTGTTTTTTGCCTCCTTCACTCTAGGTCTAGGACATGAGGAAAGGCAGCTAGAAAAACAGACAAGATGGGGCTTGACCTCTCCTTGAGCCTGCCTATTGAACCATTTAGATGCACTCTTACTGCAAAGAAGGGATTTTTCTGCTTTTTAAGACATCAAATGTGATGTACAAGTTTAATTATCTAATGTGTATTAGATTTTCTGATATTTGTGGATATTACTGTTTTTATATTATTAACACAGTGGTTGTATTAGTATTATTCAGATTTGTGTTCGTTGATTCATTTGAATTTTATAATAAAAAGTGCAACACAAACTCACAGGTGTCAAATTGCTATTGACTTGGGCGTAGAAGTGCCATCTTTGTTGGGGGCTGAACTCAATAAACCAGAGAAACCCTTGTTTTTCCTGAAACTTTCCTTGCACACACAGCTCAAAATGTTTTATTTACTGATTGATTTATTATTTTTCCATATATATATATAATTAATGAAGTTTGATTTGAGTGAACAGGTGTGTCTAAGGTTAGTGTGATTTGGGCCATTGTAGCACAACTGTTTCTTTGTCACAATGCATTCCATGATACATTGCACTCATATTTTTAAATGTATTTTAATTTACTTTAGCCAAAAGAAAAGAAAATATACTGTATTGCCAAAAATCATATTACACTGATCATATGCCAGTTCTGCTTGTGATTTTCATATTTGAGTTCAGACAAGGAGGATAGTGTGTTATGGTGAATAGCTAATGCCTTAAGGGAATGAAAAGAGTGAACCAGCCAACATTGTAACATTGAGACTAGGCAGCCATACTCAAGGTGCAAAACTGTGAAATGAACTAGAAACCAACACTACCTATGTTTCCATCAAACTTGTTTTTTGAGCTAAAACTCAAATTTGATGGAAACATAATTTAACATTCTGTAAATAGAGCAATATAAATATTATATATATATATATATATATATATATATATATATATATATATATACACACACACACACACACACACACACACACACACACACACACACACACAGTGGCTTGCAAAAGTATTCAGACCCCTGACCAATTCTCTCATATTACTGAATTACAAGTGGCACATTGAAATTTTGTTCTGTTCGATATTTTATTTTAAAACACTTAAACCCCAAATCAATTATTGTAAGGTGACATTGGTTTTATGTTGGGAAATATTTTTAAGAAAAATAAAAAACTGAATTATCTTGCTTGCATAATTATTCAACCCCCACACATTAATATTTGCTAGAGCCACCTTTCACTGCAATAACAGCTTTAAGTCTTTTGGGGTAAGTATGTACCAGCTTTGCACACAGTGTCGGAGTGATTTTGGCCCATTCTTCTTGGCAGATTTGCTCCAGGTTGTTCAGGTTAGTTGGACGATGCTTGTGGACCGCAATTTTCAAATAGTGCCACAGACTCTCAATGAGATTGAGATCAGGACTTTGACTGGGCCACTGTAGGACATTCACCTTTTTGTTCTTGAGCCACTCCAATGTTGCTTTGGCCCTGTGCTTGGGATCATTGTCCTGCTGAAAAGTGAACTGAAGCAGATTCTCTTGCAGTATTTTCCTGTATTTTGCTCCATCCATTCTTCCTTCAATTGTAACAAGATGCCCAGTCCCTGCTGATGAGAAGCATCCCCACAGCATGATGCTGCCACCACCATACTTCACTGTAGGGATGGTGTGTCTTGAGGCATGGGCAGTGTTAGGTTTGCGCCACATATAGCGCTTTGCGTTTTGGCCAAAAAAATCTCTATCTTGGTCTCATCTGACCACAGAACCTATTCCCACATCGCATCTGGGTCACTCTCATGCTTTCTGGCAAACTCCAGACGTGCTTTCAGATGGTACTTTTTGAGTACTTCTTTCTTGCCACCCTCCCATACAGGCCAGTGTTATGCAGAGTTCTTGATATGGTTAACTGGTGCATCATTAATCCACTCCTAGCCACTGAACTCTGTAGCTCCTTCAAAGTGATTGTTGGCCTCTCTGTGGCTTCTCTCACAGGTCTCCTTCTTGTTTGGGTGTTGAGTTTTGAGGGACGGCCTTTTCTTGGCAGTGCCTGGGTGGTGTGATGCAGCTTCCGCTTCCTGATTATTGATCCAACTGTGCTCACTGGGATATCCAAACACTTGGATATTATTTTGTACCCTTTCCCTAATCTATGCATTTGTATTACTTTATCTCTAACTTCTGCAGAATGCATTTTGGTCTTCATTTTCCTTCAGATTCATAGCCTTACCAATGATCCTTTAACAGTGGGGTTTTTATCCAGAAAATGTGTCAGCAACTTTAAAGGTTCACAGGTGGAGGCCAATGGTAAGGTAACTGTGTCCTCGTTTGGGCAATTTCTTTCATCGGTGCAAACTGGGAGCTTCCACAGCACAGGGGTTGAATACTTACGCAAGCAAGATACTTCAGTTTTTTTTTATTTTTCTTAAAAACATTTCCCAACATAAAACCAATGTCACCTTACAATAATTATTCTGAGTTTCAGTGTTTAAAAATAAAATATCAAACAGAACGAAATTTCAATGTACCATTTGTAATTCGGTAATATGAGAGAATTGGTCAGGGGTCTGAATACTTTTGCAATATATATATATATATATATATATATATATATATATATATATATATATATATATATATATATATATATATATTGGGTGTTATGCACGTGTTTATATACTTGTGTTACGGTGCACAAATATATGAACAAATGCATTGAAAATACTTTCCAAACTAATTGTATGAGCTAGCGCATACTTTTTTCATATGGTGGTATTTACGTGGTCAGCGCAGCACATCTCCAGACGGGGCACTTCATTAAAATTTATTGACACATATTATATGTCAATCAAATCTACAGATGTGGCCAAAAGTTTTCCATCACCTAGAATTTTAGGATTGAGACATAACTAAAAAAAAAAAAGGAACTACATGATCAGTATATGAAAAACTACAAAGCCGTATGTAATTCAATATGTAACATGATTCAGCAGGTTTCATTAAGTAAAATGTGGTAAATCTATAGTGTGATGCAAAACTTTTTCCATGGCTGTAATTACCCCCTATAATTCTCAAAAATAGTTATTCCTGAATCACCTATTGTGACAGGATATGGCTAAGTGGTGAGAAGCAGGAATAATAACACGCACAAGGTACTGCAGTGCAAAAGACGCGTTGGTGCGCCGTTTATCAAAGACAAAAATAAAATGTTTTATTAAACGCTCACAGAGCACAAAAATAAAAAGGCAAACAAAAACAAATCTTGAACACAAAACACAGGTCCAGCTGGGCAGTAGCCTTCACGGATCCTATATATTTTTTGTTTTAGTTTCGTTTTGTTTCTCTTCTCTTCTCTTCTCTTCTCTCTTCTCTTCTCTTCTCTTCTCTTCTCTTCTCTTCTCTTCTCACTCTCCCATTCCTCTTCTGAACACCCACACTGACTGCAGAGAGCTGCCGGCTTTTATGCAGGTAACCATCTCCCAATTAGCAATAAATTAAACAATTAATTAATAGGGAGATGGCCACCTTCTGCACAAGGTTTTTAATTGTGGATGGGACTTCCCATCCACACTGCCAAACAAAAGCTACGGCTTCTCGCCTTTCGTCGTCATTTAAAAATACACAAAGTCGATAAATAAATCATAATACAAACACAAAATAACACAGGGGTGGAGGGGGAGACCCTGTTCTAAAAACAAAGAAACACATAATATACAGGGCGAGGAGCCCTGTCACACCTATGTTTTTTTTTGTCAAAACTTTGCTTGGGGAGCAGTGGATAGAGCCGTTACAGTCATTCAACTTAAATAACACATATCATATGCAGGGATCAGCACAGTCGTGTAACATGACGGACACCTTACACAATATTGACCTCACTAATCATGATCATATATCATGTCCATTTAATTATAATATAAAATAAACATACCTCATAATGCTGTGCTAGCATTACCGATGCAACGTCCAATTTAAACCACACAATCTTCTGTACTGCATCATTATTGTGTTCATTTTCCAAACAACAGAATATGTCTGCACTCTGAATTTCTGCATTACAGCATCCAGATATTTCTGTTAGGTTCAGAAACTCAGAGCGAACCTGCTTCAACATTTAAATGGTAGATAATAAGTTGGCTCGTCTTTGATCAGTGCTTTCATCACACATTATACGGACAAACGTTAGGTCAACTGCTGATTTTAGGGTTTCGCTGAAACAGTAGTCACCAAATTTCTCATTGTTTCTGGTAACAGTTTATGCACTACAGTGCAGTCTTGGAAGGCAGTGGAATTGGGGTCAATTTATGTGACAATTTCTTTAAAGACGCTGCCTGTTGTAAATTGTAACAGCTTTGGCCAAACTGTAGGTATTGTAGGCAAGACAGGGATCATTCTGTGCATCTTTCTGATCCAAGTTTACAAATGCCGACATACGCTTGACCCTCTTTTTTATTTAGCTTCTCTTACTTAAATTACATATGACATGCACAGTACAGCTTTAAAAAAAATAGGAAACGTTGTAGAATGGTAATTATTTTTCATTTGGAGACTATAAACAATGATTGTATAATTACACTATGTATGGATTAACAATTTATTTTAAAAACATTTTCAATTAATGAATGCTACAATACATGAAAACTTTCATCTGTAACTTTAAATAATGTCTATGGTTATTATCCAATTAAAGATGAACTATTGGCGTGATTGGTGTCCTTTATATATGATAAAGCTGTGTTCATTGACAGTCAGTTGTTTGTTTCTTGTTTTGCTTCAATAAATAATAAAATATCTTTAAAACAACCAGCCTCACCTCTACAAAAGTATTTAGGCAATTAAAAAAAGAGAAAAAAACACAAAGAAAGTGATTTCTATAATTTCTAATTGTTCTATTGAAAAATATAAATTAAAGCAGAGATTCAGCTTTATAATAAAACAACAAATGATTACATAACATGCATGCAATGAAAAATAACATGCAAAAACTAATTTCATACTTTGACAAAAGTATCTGGGCAATCAACATATTTTTAATGAAACCCATTCATTGCTAATTATTGATAATTATCATGAATGAAAACCAACATCTCATGATGACTATAGAATAAATTAATAAACACATAATCAAGTGCTGAAAAATAAATTGGAAATTTGTGTTTCAAAAAAGCAACAACAATGGATTTCTGCAAGATGCAAACCTTTGTTAAAAACAATAAACAAAAGAAAGCGATTGGAGTTTTCCATTGACTACTTCACACACAGAAGAAGCCTGATGATTTCTTCAACCAAATTTTATGGTCAGTATGGTCAGACAAATCCAAAATATAACTATTCTTCACCAAGAAAGCAACACTATGCTTGGAGGAAGAGAGAAGAAGAATTAAAAAAAAAAGTTATTCATGCCCAGTGTTAAACGTGGTGAAGGTGTGATGGGTATGGGCTTGTTCTTCTTCCTCAGGCACTGGCAACCTTTGTCTTGTAGATGGATCAATGAATGCTGCAAAATATCAATACATTTTGCACTCTCATTTGTTACCCAGTGCTAGAAGGCTTATTGGACAGAGGTTTGTATTCCAGCAGGATAATGACCCTAAGCATTGTGAAAAGTTTACAAAGGAATTTCTGAAAAAAGGAAGATTACAGTTATGGATTGGCCATCTCAGTCCCCAGACTTGAATCCCATTGAGATGTTGTGGATTGACTTGACGGTTGTGTGACAGAAATACAATGATCTTTGGTTGTAAATCTCCCTCCCGACCTGTGAGGGTACTAAGCGAGAACAGAGGTTTTTTTTGACGGCTGGCTTGACTGTTCTTTCCCCGGGTCAGGAAGTCAGTCAGTCTGGAAAATGGCGAGACTCCGTTGCAAGAATGTATTGTCCTTGAAGGGAAACAATGTAGCAGCCGCAGATTGTAAGGGCAGTTGCATTCGTTTACCAAGGGGTCATGCGTGAGAGCATATAAGTGGTATGGAGAATCATAATCTCTTCTTTTCGCATTGGTTTGATTTAAAGCCAGAAGGACAGTAAAAGTGTGCTGTTATTGAAAACCATGAGTGTTGTGTTTTTGTTTGTTTGTAATTGTCGTGTCTTGTTATGCACATTACCAGACAGTTAACACAGTTCCGGAGTTGTCACCAGGGGCCAGCACAAAACCAGACCACGCTGCACCTTTCTCACAAATAAAACTGTACCACTAGCACTAATTCACACACTAACTGACTTGTGTATGTGTTTTGTGTTTTGTGCGGGTGTATAATAAAACAAGATTATTATTTGCGGGGCAACACAGAGATTATAAATTAAGTAATACATGCTGCTGTATTACTCACCTCCATTATTATTTACTGTTTGTTTTGCAGTCAGGCACTGAACTTAAAAATAAATAAAACAAACCTTTTCACCTGGATTACACTTGTCTGTCTGTTCTTTAATCACCTGTGCCTGACACAATCAATCACTTTATCACAGGCTGCTATTGCAAAAAGGAAACCAAAGTCGACTGCAGAACTCAAAGCTGCATGCGTTGAAGAATCTGCAAAGATATCTCTGGAAAGATGCCAGAAACTGGTTTCAAAATACAAAAAAAGACTGCAATCTGTAAAGAAGCAAAGGGTGGGCACACAAAATACTAATGTAAGGGAGACCAAATACTTTTGTCAAAGTATGAAATTAGTTCATGTTATTTTTCATTTTATGCATGTTATGTAATAATTTGTTGTTTTATTATAAAGTTCAATCTCTACTTTATCTTATCTTATCTTTCATAGAAATTAGAAATTATATTAATCATTTTCTTTGTGGTTTTACTTATTTTTCCAACTGCCCAAATACTTTTGTGTACACACAGACACACACACACACACACACACACACACATACACACACACAAACACACAGTAGAACCGCAGAGTTACAAACCCCTTGGCAATGAAGGTTGTTTGTAAGACTGAAATGCCTGTAACTCTAAAAATGAGTTTTCAGTGGTTTAAATAAATGTGGACACCCTCAATCCCGTGAATAATACAAGGATACATACAGCACAGTAATGCAATACTTGTATTGTTATGGTTCAAAAGTCTTTAAAATGCACTATAAATGGAAAAAGGCAACATTTAAGTTACCACTGAATCGTAACTGTAGCAAAAACACACATTTAAACGTCCATAAAAACCTGGGTTAACGCTGTGCTTGTTTAAAACAAAATGCATTCGCACAACCATGTGCTTTGTTTAAAACTAAAATATTCCAGTAAAATTGACTGTAATTGCACTTAAATCTGCCTCACCTTTCTAGATACATTTGTTGGTACAGTAATTTTGCCTCTACATGACCAGCACACTGCTTATAGGAGCGCCTATGTGGTTGCATTGCACTCATGGGTGAGTGATTTCGTTCTTCTGGTAGAAAGCGGGTGTTCGTTAGACCGGTCAGTTCATAACTTTGGTGTTCGTAACTGAGGTTCTAATATATATATATATATATATATAAAAATAAAGTACTGTGCAAAAGTTTTAGGCAGGTGTGAAAAAATGCTGTAAAGTAAGAATGCTTTCAAAAATAGACATGTTAATAGTTTATATTTATCAATTAACTAAATGCAAAGTGAGTGAACAGAAGAAAAATCTACATCAAATCAATATTTGGTGTGACCACCCTTTGCCTTCAAAACAGCATCAATTCTTCTAGGTACACTTGCACACAGTTTTTGAAGGAACTCGGCAGGTAAGTTGGCCCAAACAGAACTAACCACAGTTCTTCTGTGGATTTAGGCAGCCTCAGTTGCTTCTATCTCTTCATGTAATCCCAGACAGACTCGTTGATGCTGAGATCAGGGCTCTGTGGTGGCCATACCATCACTTCCAGGACTCCTTGTTCTTCTTTAGTTCTTAATGACTTTCGCTATATGTTTGGGGTCGTTGTCATGCTGCAGAATAAATTTGGGGCCAATCAGATGCCTCCCTGATGGTATTGCATGATGGATAAGTATCTGCCTGTACTTCTCAGCATTGAGGAGACCATTAATTCTGACCAAATCTCCAACTCCATTTGCAGAAATGCAGCCCCAAACTTGCAAGGAACCTCTACCATGCTTCACTATTGCCTGCAAACATTCATTCGTGTACCACTCTCCAGCCCTTCAGCAAACAAACTGCCTTCTGCTACAGCCAAATATTTCAAATTTTGTTTTTTCTTCTGTTCACTCACTTTGCATTTTGTTAATTGATAAATATAAACTATTAACATATCTATTTTTGAAAGCATTCTTACTTTACAGCATTTTCTCACATTTGCCTAAAACTTTTGCACAGTACTGTGTGTAGTGTATGTATATTGTGACAGGGTCTTCCTCGGGTCACGCGTGTGGGTAGCCGCTGTTCAAGCATACAGAGAGACTGAGGTTGGTGTTGAAACGCCGGCACAGGCGCGCAGGATTTATTAACAACAAACAGAAAGTGAAAGTAAAATAAAGGCGGTCATGTGACGTTACCAGCGATGGTAACGCACAGAGGACAAATACAGTAAACCGTACAAAAAGTGCAAAATAAAACACAATACCCCAAACTATAACTCAAAAGGTGCCGTGAAAACGGCAGGCCTTGCAGCAGCCCCGATCACAGCGATCGCCATGCTTTTATCTTGACGCTCTGTTGAGACACGCCCACCTGCCTGCTGGAACAGCTGATTGCTTTCAGCTGCTGCTCCACGCAGACCGGTAATCGTCCCCAGCGGAGCGCCACAGCAGCTAAACAATTAAATCAATTGTAACAATTAACACAAAATCATACAATAAACTAATTAAGTACCAAAACGTCACAAAATAAACCCATTCCCACATATAAACCACACAAACACTAATTTACCACTGTGCAGGGCAATCGCTTTGCCACATATCCTCCCGCTCAGAATGGAACCCATAGGGGTCCATTCGACAAAACAAAAAAACACAAGGGTGGGTGGGAGGGAACATTAGAGCCAGGCGCAACCTCCATACCATCATACCAGACACCTGGCTCCAACGTCAGCATTGCTATAAACAATAAACATGCACACACATACAACCACTAACCACATACCAATAATTAACAACAATACACCCACAATTATTACCCCCTAAACCCAGTGTCCCTTCACGGGGCTCCTCTCCAGAGGATTGACCCGCCTCCTTCTGTGACGATCCCCCACAAACGACAGGTCCTCCTTCGCTGACGCTCGGCAGGCAGTTCCTCCCGCTGGCGTCCGGGCAGGCAGTCTCTCCTCCTCCCTCGCCAGCTTCCAGGACCGGAACTCCTCCTTCTGCAGCTCTCGGGAACGGACCCTCCTCGGCCTCTCTGGCGTTCGGGCGGGATGTCTCGGCTCCTTCACAGTGCCTTTAAGGACAGCGGCTCCATCCCTCTCCTTCAGCAGCCCCTCAGGGTTACCTGCGGTCTGCCCTTGTCCCCCCCAAAAAATTTCAGGGGTTTGCTCCTCCTGTCTCTCTGTAGCCATCTAGCCTTGCTTCGGCAGGATGCAGCGGAATCCACTTCCGACACCATATGTGACAGGGTCTTCCACGGGTCACACGCGTGTGGGTCGCCGCTGTTCAAGCATACAGAGAGACTGAGGTTGGTGTTGAAACGCCGGCACAGGCGCGCAGGATTTATTAACAACAAAAAGAAAGTGAAAGTAAAATAAAGGCGGTCATGTGACGTTACCAGCGATGGTAACGCACAGAGGACAAATACAGTAAACCGTACAAAAAGTGCAAAATAAAACACAATACCCCAAACTATAACTCAAAAGGTGCCGTGAAAACGGCAGGCCTTGCAGCAGCCCCTATCACAGCGATCGCCACGCTTTTATACTGACGCTCCGCTGAGACACGCCCACCTGCCTGCTGGAACAGCTGATTGCTTTCAGCTGCTGCTCCACGCAGACCGGTAATCGTCCCCAGCGGAGCGCCACAGCAGCTAAACAATTAAATCAATTGTAACAATTAACACAAAATCATACAATAAACTAATTAAGTACCAAAACGTCACAAAATAAACCCATTCCCACATATAAACCACACCAACACTAATTTACCACTGTGCAGGGCATATATGATATTAGTAAAAATTTACGCACTGTGCAGGGCATACGCTTTGCCACAGCTGGGTATGATATTATATACTATATATATATATATATATATATATATATATATATATATATATATATATATATATATAATATATCTAATATAAATATATATATATAATCATTTTTTAAACTCGTCACATCATTATATACGACAAAGTTTGATGGAAACCTGTTTTTGTATGAATAGCTTTGCATATATTTTTGTGCAAAATTTTGAAAATTTGCTAGAAATGTGTTTGTCTTGTTGGTGGAAACATAGCTACTTACTCTCTAACTCCCCTTACCTCTGCTATCTTAAACTACTTTGAGCTATCACATACTAAGAAAATTCAGGAAGATTGCCAGTACCATAAAATGTCATAATGCACCTTTATGAACAATAAAAACTTGAAAGAACATTCCATTTCTTTACTCATTCTGTTACTTGCTCTAGAGCAGCTCCTGGCTAAAAGGATCAGTAAGGCATTAGCTTAGTATACACAGTCAGTAAAGCAACCAGAGTCAGAGAATAATTTTCATACCTTTATAAATACAGTACAGCAAATAAAAATTCCAGTGACATGACCCCCAGTGTCAAATATTTGATTTCTGTGGAATTTTCTTTGTTTCATTGACTTTTTGTTTTGTTGTTGCTACAAAGACTTTTTTTGCAGATGAAAGAATTGTTAAACATCTGGCAAGCAGACATTGGCAGGTTTAGGTAAATATAAATTACTTTTATGAGTGTACTCTCTACCCCCCACAGCTTCAGAGGTATTTCATGGACTACCTTCAAAGGCTTAAGGATTGCACATCTTGTTTGAATTAATCACAAAATTGAGCTGCCTGTTACTGTCAGACAATTTTAAACCCCAATGTATTACTACACAGAGGGAGGCCATAATGCGCACACAACACATTCTTTCTGTGAATCGCATTCTGAAACAAAGGAATGGAGTGTTTCCTTAAAAAACATGCAGGCTCAATTTCGAGGTCCATGGAGCACTGAAAATTATTTTGAGAGTTTGTGGGGTTTTTTATGTATAATAATTTACTCACATACAGTATCGCCACACATTTTGTGTTGTTGCCAGTTGCTTCTTTGTGTTACAGTATTTTTCATGAAGTTGAGAAATAATAAGTCCCTGGTACTTGAAGAGCCTGTGAAGTGGTGTGGGGCGAATTACCAGGAGTCAGTTGACTCCTTTTTTTTTTTTCTTCAATATGGCAATATAAAAACAAAACAATGCATATAAAGTATTATAAATAGACCAAAGGGAGTTGCCTGCATATATACTAATGTATTATTTATTTATTTATTTATTTAGCTGATGCCTTTAACCGTGGTGACTTGCAAGTATCACAATAGAAAACAAATAAGTAGCTTTTTCTTTGCAACATTAAAATTAAATTTGAAATATTACAAAAAATAACAAATGTAGCACTGTCTGGATAATTGTTGCAGTCACTGTACCTGGAGTGTAGACCCTGCACTTGGCTCAAAACACATTAACATTATATATCAAAACATTAATAAAGTTCAGTAATTGAGCAACAGCATTCAGAATAATTGCATACATTTAATCTATATACCTTTTAATTGTGTATAAACACTAAGTTCAATAAGGCAAGTTCTAACATGTTCACTTGTGACACCCATTAACAGAGCATACAATGAGCCCAACTGTGGAAAACATACATTCCACAGGTACAGTTAATGCTGATAAACTCCTGGCTATCTCACCCACATTAGGAAACTGTGTGTGGTGGGTCTTCCAGAGCAGGATGAATCTTCCTCTTCATATGTAGGATCAGTGTTTAGACATGCTCCTATTTCATCATGATGTGACTGCAGATTGCTATGCTTCTCTGTCATCTTCTCGAGTAGCTTTCTTCATTTGCTGACACTTTGGGTGGTGATGGCATTAGGCAATTTCATATCTCCTATAATAGAATATGTTTTTTTTTATTTCCTTATGTGTAGGGTAGGTATATATATATATATATATATATATATATATATATATATATATATATATATATATATATATATATATATATATATACCGAACAAAAATATAAAAGCAACATGCAACAATTTCAAAAATTTTACTTAGTAGCAGTTCAAATAAGGAAATCAGTCAATTTAAATAAATTCATTAGGCCCTAATCTATGGATTTCACATGACTGGGAATACAGATATGCATCTGTTGGTCATAGATAACTTAAAAAAATGGTAGGGGCGTGGATCAGAAAACCAGTCAGTATCTGGTGTGACCACCATTTGCCACATGCAGCGCAACACATCTCCTTCGCATAGAGTTGATCAGGCTGTTGATTTTGGCCTGTGGAATGTTGT
This sequence comes from Polyodon spathula, assembly GCF_017654505.1. Taxonomy (NCBI): domain Eukaryota; kingdom Metazoa; phylum Chordata; class Actinopteri; order Acipenseriformes; family Polyodontidae; genus Polyodon; species Polyodon spathula. Next base: position 81,317,162 of record NC_054536.1, on the reverse strand, counting down.
CCCACTCCTCTTCAATGGCTGTGCGAAGTTGCTGGATATTGGCGGGAACTGGAACACGCTGTTGTACACGTCGATACAGAGCATCCAAAACATGCTCAATGGGTGACATGTCTGATGAGTACGCAGGCCATGGAAGAACTGGGACATTTTCAGCTTCCAGGAATTGTGTATAGATCCTTGCAATATGGGGCCGTGCATTATCATGCTGAAACATGAGGTGATGGTGGCGGATGGATGGCATGACAATGGGCCTCAGGATCTCGTCACGTTATCTCTGTGCATTCAAATTGCCATCGATAAAATGCAATTGTGTTAGTTGTCCGTTGCTTATGCCTGCCCATACCATAACCCCACCGCCACCATGGGGCACTCGGTTCACAATGTTGACTTCAGCAAACCGCTCGCCCACACGATGCAATACACACTGTCTGCCATCTGCCCGGTACAGTTGAAACTGGGATTCATCCGTGAAGAGCACACTTATCGAGCATGCCAGTGATCATCAAAGGTGAGCATTTGCAGACTGAAGTCGGTTAAGACGCTGAACTGCAGTCAGGTCAAGATGCTGGTGAGGACGACAAGCATGAGATGAGCTTCCTTGAGACGGTTTCCAACAGTTTGTGCAGAAATTCTTCAGTTGTGTAAACCCACAGTTTCATCAGCTGTCTGAGTGGCTGGTCTCAGACGATCCCGCAGATGAAGAAGCCGGATGTGGAGGTCCTGGGCTGGCATGGTTCACGTGTGGTCTGCAGTTGTGAGGCCAGTTGGACATACTGCCAAATTCTCTAAAACGACGTTGGAGGCAGCTTATGGTAGAGAAATGAACATTCAATTCTTTGGCAACAGCTCTGGTGGACATTCCTGCAGTCAGAATGCCAAATGCGTGCTCCCTCAAAACTTGAAACATCCGTTGCATTTTGTTGTGTGACAAAACTGCACATTTTAGAGTGGCCTTTTATTGTCCCCAGCACAAGGTGCACCTGTGTAATGATCATGCTGTTTAATCAGCTTCTTGATATGCCACACCTGTCAGGTGGATGGATTATCTTGTCAAAGAAGAAATGCTCACTAACAGGGATGTAAACAAATTTGTGCACAAAATTTGAGAGAAATAATCTTTTTGTGCATATGGAAAATTTCTGGGATCTTTTATTTCAGCTCATGAAACATGGGACCAACACAACAAATGTACGAAGTTACGGCTTCAATGCCAATTATATATTATATATATATATATATATATAATATATATATATATAATAATTTTAAATTTATTGGTAACTAAAAGGTTTACTACCTGATGTGGATGCTTCTTGGCTGTCCTCTGATTCTTCAAAGGGTCCATAAAGTTCCAGGTCAAGAAAATGTTCCTGCATAGTCTCATCTGCACTTCCATAGTCATATTTACTTTCTTCCTGGATCACACATGCAAGCTCATGTTACAGTGTTGTTTTCTAAAAAGCATGAGTCTAGCTTCTTGAGCACATTTCCCAGATGTGGTTCATTTCAAATAAAGTTATGTCATTTCTCTAAATTTCTTCAGAAACTCAGTTCTTTCAGTAGATCCTTATCTTCTGGGGTGAAGCACTTCTCAAACTGACCAGTCCGCTTTAGCACCTTATTTATTTAGTTCTTTAAATCCAAAATACTTTCAACCGTGTTAAGTGTCGAATTCCATCTGGTGATGACACTTGCTTTGAGTGTGTTGTGGTGATGCTATTCCTGTATACTGGCCTCAGCTTCAGTAGTTTCATCATTATCCTGGATGACTGGGAACTCTGCATCAAGTGATATGCCACTGTGCACTGCTTCAGTCTTTGCCATCAATGAATTCATAGTTTCACAATCTTGAGTGTTTGAGATTATTTCTTCTAACATGCAACCACTGAAGTACAGAAGATTCACAACTGCCTTCCACCTGTCCGACAGCAGCGCTATTTTACTTTGGAAATGTCATTGCTCATCAACAGGAAGTGCAAGGCATGTGCAGCACAGTGGGTATATTCCTCCAGTAAACGGCTGGCTTTCTTCATGTTCTCTGCACCATCTTGTGTGGAGAACAAGTCAACATCTTTAACAGACAAGAATCAGTAAGTTCTGCACAAACATGTAGAGCAACTGCTTCACCAGTGTGTTTGAGCAGTACTTTACAGGATATAGTAACAATTCTGTAATCCCAGTTTATGTATATATGGTCGGTCTCTTATGGTAGTTGTCTGTCCATCCATCAGAAATCTAATTTAGAGTATGAATAGTTTCAGGTCTAATTGTACGTCCTGAAGTGCGGTTTTCTGCAATGTTGACTGATCTGGAATGTTCAATTTCAGAAAATTCTTCTAAAAAAAAAAAGAAAAAAAAACGGGAAGCCTGTAGTGGTTACTGTGTTGAAAGGAAGCAGATCAATGTCAACCACACAGTAAGGTCTATTGAGTTCATATTGACAACCACACAGCAAAGTCTCTATTGAGTTTATATTGACAACTGCACAGCAAAGTCTCTATTGAGTTCATATTGACAATCATACAGCAGTCTCTGTTGATTTCATAATGACAACTACACAGCAAAGTCTACTGAGTTCATATTGACAACCGCACAGCAAAGTGTCTATTAAGTTCATATTGACAACCGTACAGCAAAGTGTCTATTGAGTTCATATTGTCAACCACACATCAAAGTGACTATTGAGTTCATATTGATAACTGCACAGCAAAGTCTCTATTGAGTTTATGTTGACAACCCTTGGTGGTCCATAGCCTCCGTACCTCTGTGTTTCGACACCCTCGGTGCCTCGAAGACTCACCTCCTCGGCACTTTGACGCCTGCGGCACTTCACCCAGCACAAGTTATCATCTCTGGGTTTTCCGGTGCCTCAGTGCTACACAGCTTGGCACCTCTGTGCTTCAGACCTGTCAATGCTCCAAAGCTAAGCACCCCGACTGCAATAACGACTTTCCACCAGTGCACGTCCTGCAGAAGGAAATTGCCTCCCAAGGACAAACACACCCTCTATGTGAGGTGCCTGGGCATCGAGCACACCTCTGCTGCCTTGGCAGACAGGTTGTCCTGCTCTTTTTGCCTTGGTCTAAGGAGAGCACGCTGCAGAGGCCCAAAGGCTCGTGGCCTCAGACCCACCCATTCGCACAACACCATCTGCACTACTGGAACAGTTGTACCTCAGACTTCTGGGTGCTTGCCACTGTACACACCGGCTAAGCACCGCAATTCCACTCTGGACCTCCTCCCTTTCGAGGGATCACGGTCACATCCATGAACTACCCTCTCCAGGTCTTGGCCCTCAAACGAGAGGCAGAAACACTACTTCAAAAACAAGCCACCTGTCTCGCAGAACACACCTCTCAAAGAGAGGGGTTCTACTCAAGGTATTTCTTGGTGCTAAAAAAGGATGGTGGACTTCGTTCCATCCTAGACCTGAGACTCCTCAACGGGTTCTTGAGGGAGAGGAGGTTCCAGATGGTCACACATCACCACATCCACCAGTCTGTCTGGCTGGGTGACTGGTTTACAACAGTGGACCTGTAAAACGTGTATTTTCATGCCCCTATCCTTCCAGCGCACAGGAAATATCTCTGCTTCACATTTTAGGTGAGCGTCTTTGAGTTCTCCGCTCTGCCATTCGGCCCCTCCTTAGCCCCCTGAATATTTTCAAAGTGTATGGATACCATTCTAGCTCCCTTGTGGCTGCATTTCTTTACAGCAAAGCGCTGTTCAGTTCTTGCCAGCGGAGCACAGAGGAGAGCTGGGGTTGGGGAGGGGAGGTTCAGGGTTAGGGGACAGAGGGAGTCGAGGGAGGAGGTGAGAGAGGAGAAGAGGGTGGAGGTACAGTAGCAGAGTCTATAGTGAGGTGGGGGAAGGAGTCGATAGGGGGGAGGTGAGAGAGAGTGGTGGAGGCAAGGACAGAGGGGGAGAGAGAGCGAAGGTCATGGCAGGAGGTGACAGTGGGGGCAGGTGGAGTAGGGAGATAGGGAAGAAACAGAGAAAAAGAGATGAAATTGTGATCAGAGAGGCCCAGCGGGGTGACAGAGAGGTTGGAGGGGCAGCAGGCCCTGGAGAAGGTGAGGTTCAGTTGACGGCCAGCTTTGTGGGTAGGAGGGGATGGAGAGAGAGAGAGAAGTTGAAGGAGTGAAGGAGAGGAAGGAATCCGGCAGAGTGGGTAGGGTTGGAGAGATGGATATTGAAATCACCCAACCGGACAATTGGGGTAGACAGGAGTGAGTGAGAGGTCCTGTCTATTTGATGGTCATCTTAAAATTGAAAGGAAACGAAAGAGAAGATGACCGTCAACTTGTGAGGTCGCATCACTCGCATTCGCGGGTTCAATGCAAAGAGACTCCGCGTAATGAGTATTTATTACCAAGGTTGTCACTCCACGGAGGAGTATCGGCAGTTTTTATAAAACATGATTAGCAAATACCAGACAAGCAGGCATATTCCAAAAGTATTGATTTGGTGGTCATCTTCTCTTTCAGGGAACCGGGGTTACATCCGTAACCTATAGTTTTAGTCAACTTGAAAGGGCTTGTTTAAAAGTATAGACCCGGTGCTTTCGAATGGTGGATTCACTGTTGGTATGTGTTATTCCTAACTGGGGCAACGATCACCTGAAGGTATGCCACTCCTCATGTGTCAGTGGTCACCCACATAGGTTTCATTATGAGTCGATTACTCCATCATTTTAGCAGCCAGACGGAAGGGAGTGATATTGTTTGAATGCTTAAAATCTCTGCTTTCGAGTAATGTTCCCATATATGTTGTTCAGAGAGAAAACTACATCCTCCAGAATTCAATAGTACAGTCCTGTGAGATGTGTCAGATCTGTTTGTGTATTTCAGTGCTGAAACTCAAATCGGATTAGATATCTTCTGAAAGGGCAGGCTTAGGCATTTCCAATGTTTGTCTTGGTTGCCTAGCTAGGTTGCTAATGAAGCTACAGATCAGAGAAAGACAGTGAGAGAGAGAGATAGTTGTGATTTGGTAAAAGTGCTAATAAAACAGTTGTTTTTCACACAATTTGCTTCATTTTTCCCTTTTTTTTTAGCCATCTATTATTACAAAATATATAGCAGTGACTGAACATGATGCTTTTTTATTTCATTTTTTTTACATATATTCTGATCTCTACCACATATAGTATGTCTGATCCTGTTGCAACTTATATAATATGAAAGGACATTTTGTGGCCTTTCATTTGATATGTTACATGCATGCACCAGTAACTACACAGTAGTTACACATAGATAAATGAAAACAGGGAAGAACAGGTGGAGATAGGGCTGAGTTTAAAGTTTAAAAATATATTTATTTTGCAGTTGATGATTACTGGGATAATCAATTTAAAAACTGCTGTAGTAAAGCCCTTCACTCTTAATCACATTTAGTATTGTAGTTATCTTCAGACAGGACCGTCTGTTAAATACTGTTTTAAAAAGCATTACAATAATGTTTTATCTACAGACAAGCCACATAAACTGGAAAACATGTTAAGATTTACTCTTCTCATTTAGCTGCAGTCAATTAATAAAAAATAAAAACAAATTAAAGCAATTCCCTGAATAACCTGGTTTATGGACATATATTGTATGTTATGGTATGCAAGCAACATGGTCTTGTTAGATGATGGGTAACTTCCTTACTGAGATGAGTGTCGACCAGTATTATCATTCTTTCAAAGTGCATTCTGAAACTGGAATGTTTGTTAACCAATAGACAGCTCAGAGGATCAGAAAATCTGCTTAGGGATTTCAAGACTATGTAATGGTTTACCTGGAATACTATTATTTTCAAACACATTCATATGAACATATAAAATACTACATTAACTTTATTTGTATCAATAATTAACACTTTATACATGGAAGTATCCCATAGTTCAAACAAACTAACAGATTTAAAAAAATGTACATAATAAGAATCTTAATGACTGAAATAAAATTGTTGACGGTATATACAGTACAGTACTGTAACTCGGTTAATATATGTAGCATATGGTTTTACACTGGGATACGAAAAGATTAATTTCAGTTTTACAAGACATATTTAGGTTATTTATATATGTAATTTGTCTTGAACCGTAAGAAGCAAATTTCCTTGAGGAAAACTGGTTCAATTATGCTATCCTCCCAGGCAACTGTTTCAAAACCACACAATTACACACCAATAGCTTCACTAAAATACTTTCAAGAAAAAGGGAGATAAAAGACCCTGCCAAATCCTGTAGAATATTTTCTAAAAGTAATAAATGTGAGTCATTCTGCTGGGAATCTAAATAGAAACACAATAATGTCCACAGGCCATTACAAGATGCCTAACAAAATTTGAAAAGAAAAACTATGTGTACTGGCAGGCAGCATTTCATATCTCTCTGTTATGTCTGTTTTCTTTCTCTGCTCCTACGCACTGTGTAAAGCATTAACTGTACCAGCTGCCCTTAAGACACAATTTCCTTAGTTGAAGCTACTTCATCCTTTGGGCATTTTGCCACCTCTGTTACTTCTTTAGCCTTTCCCACCAGCCCTCTGTCTGACACAACTATGGCACCATTCTTCCACGAGAAAGTCAATCAACTCTCACCTGGTTGATAAAGGTGTCATTCCAGAATATCCCATAAATGCTCAATTGGTTCAGATTTGGTGACTGAGAATGCCGTGACATATGGACAACATCAGTATCATGCTCATCAAACCATTGGGTGACCACACGTGCTCTGTGGATGGGGGCATTGTCATACTGGAAGATACCCCATCCCCCCAGCAGGAAAGAAATGCTGCAACATGGAGTGAAGATGATCACTCAGTACCATTAAGTAGCGATTAGCATTGACTTTGCCTTCTAAGGGAATGAGTGCACTCAAACCATGCCAGGAAAATGCGCCCCACAACATTACAGACCCACCAGAACCCTTCATTGTTGGAACCAAGCACTCAGAGCTGTAGAGTTCTTTAGGTTGGCGCCACATGTGCACTCGTCCATTTGTCGAGAACATGGTGAAGGATGATTCATCTGACCATATCACATTTCTCTACTGCTCGGTAGTCCATTGCCTGTGCTCTTTGCACCACTGAACTCGCAAACGTGCATTGTCAGGTGTGATGAGCAGTTTGTGCACTGCAACTCAACTATGGTATCCTGCTATGTGGAGTTCTCGGTGGACTGTTTTTGATCGCGCCCCCAGTTGATCTGCAGTTGCTCGCCTGTTTTGCTTTGCACTTTAAATTAATGCACAGATATCACAATCCTGGAGTATGCACTTCAGCCCACTGTTGCCCTTTGCTGATGATGTCTTTCCCTCAGAGTTCCATGCTGACATCACCTTAGATACCATTGCTTGTGAAACATCAGCAAGTTGAGCTGTCTTGGTCACTGAAGCTCCTGCCAAATGCGCCCCAACAATCATCCCTCTTTCAAAGTCACGAGGTCTCCTCTTGCAGCCATGCTAGCCATAATTATAGACAACCAGCCCTGTCCAGCATTTTTTACATGACCCTAAGCATGCTGGGATGTTATTTGCTTAATTAATGCATGAGCTATACTTGTGTGGAAGCCCTTGCTTTCAACATACTTGGTGTCCCTCATTTACCCAGGTGCTTCATTTTTTTTGTCCACTACCTGTACATTAATTAATAATTGTGTATGTGACGAATGACATAAATAGGGTTTAATTATATTTAAGTTGTTATCAAGTTTATGTTCCAATTATATTTGATATATTATATATATATATATATATATATATATATATATATATATATATATATATATATATATATATATATTTTTTTTTAAAATGACCTTGTAAATCAACGACAAAGTCATATAATGCTCATGTTTCAGTCTTAAGGAAAGAAAGGTGGAATGTTCTATCTTAATGGCTCTTAATGTCAAGTCTTTGACATAGTGGTTACCACAAGGAACCACGACTATTGTTAACATCACCTCTGAAATTGGTTCCTGACAATGATTGAATGGTCACTGATGGCTGCAGGAAGTAAAGTGGAGCACTCAAACTTTAGTCTGTCAGCAGATGACAGAAGGATTGCAACTTGCTTACCTCATTAACAAAGCAAAATTCTTACTCAACACAGTAAGCGAAAAGTAAGTTGTTTTGGAAATGAATATTCCTACAAATAATACAGTTTATTATCTCAATTAGTTTTACGGAAAGCCATCAACAACAACCTGATATGAATAATATAATAATCCAACAGCATATAAAACACATTCTTTGAACAATACTCATATCCTCTAAGAGCAACATTTTGGTCGGCCATAAATGTATTTGTTTAGTTTTGTTTTTGGGTTTAAGGTAGAATGGGGTCCCCCTCCGTCCCTATGTATAGTTGTTTTTGTATGTGGAGGACAAGCGAAGTTCCGTCCTCCACGTTATTGTTTAGTTTTTATTTTGTATTGTTTATTTTAGAACGGGGTACTCCCCATCCCAGTGAATATTTGGTATTTACTTAGTCTTATGATTTATATATTGTATTTATGTATTTTTAAATATGATGGCATAGCCGTATGTTTTGTTATTGTTTTACAGTGTGGATGGGAAGCCCCATCCACATTAAAAACCTTGTGCAGAAAGTGACCATCTCCCGAGTTAATTACTTATTTCTAATCAGGAGATGGTCGTCTAATCAGGAGATGGTCGCCTGCATAAAAGCCTGTAGCTCTCTGCACTCTGGGTGGGTGTTCCAAGGAGTGAACGAGAGAGAGCAAGAGAGGAGAAAAAGGAAAAGAAAAAAAGTAAGCATAGGATCAGTGAAGGCGATCTACCCAGCCTGACCAGTGTGTTTGGTGTTTTGTGTTGTGTTCAGGATTTGTTTTGTTTAAAGCCTTTGTTTTGCTCTGTGAGCAAGTGTTTTTTGTTTTGTTAAAATATTTTATTTTATTTTTGTTTAAATAAAGGGTGCTGCAGCACCTTTGCACCTCAGTTACCTTGCCTTTGTTTTTGTTCCTGCATTCTGGCTGACGTCACCACTACAGCTATCCCTGTCACATAGCCCTATAAACACACCATGCTACTTAGATTTTTGTTGTTTACATAGCCATTGTTTGTAGCTTGGTAGCACCTTGTACTGTTTTTTGTAAAACAAATAAAACCTGAACATCTGTTCCAGTGTCTCTCTTTCAATTGCAGTGGACTCCCACACATTTTTACAGACATAATTCAAATATAGAGGATTTCTTTCTGGAAAGGCTAAGAGAAATAATATGGTTAATTTACTCAAAGCAGCATACTGTATTTTTTAATTGGGCCTTGTTTATTCCTGGTTGATTAAATCTCTCGATCTAACTGTACATTTAGAAGCCCTGCAAATGGTCTTCTGTTAATCCCGAAAGCTCCCACAAATCACTGCAAATGTTGTTCCAGCAACTACGCCCCCTCTTCTGGAACACACTGCCTTTTAAAATCAGCAGAGTTTGCACATATGATGTATTTAAAATCAGAAGCACTTTGTCTTAAAATGAGACCATTTAATTGTAAATGCCATACATTCCTCATACTTTACTGTATCTTATGGTTAGAGATAAATCCATCACCACTTTGCAGCAGTCTTTATCTCAAAGAGGGTGTCCTATGAGTTGACCACCTGTTCTGCCTTCTGGTTTTGTTTTTTTTTTTTTTTTTTTAGTATGTGCAGTATATGACTATGGGTCAATTCTAAGGAATGTTATTGGCAGTCAAATTTGATTACTGCTATGTTTGTTTTCTCATCTATAAAAAACACAATTGTACTCATTAGTTTACTTTTCATCAATTCCTTTTCAATTATAATGAATTATATTATTAATTAATAATACATTTTTATAGTTGAATAGCCAATGTTTTTTTTGTTGTTGTTGTTTTGTTTGTTTTTTTGCTACCTTTTTTTGGCTGCCTCTCAATTAGAAAAGCTTTTATGACACAGTAAAAACGGCATTTTACATTGTTCTTAAAAAAAAAAAACTTAAAGTATTTTACAAAAACACAAGATCTAAGAAATAATCTGAGAGAAAACAGTGTGGTGCAGTGATAACATAAAGACAGATAATCAGAAACCCTGTGTTGTCATTTTCAGAAATAATGCTGTGAAATCTCAATCTCTTACATGTATATAGAAAATCATTAATGTGTGTTTTATACAATTTAAAAAAGGGTTAGCCATTGCAGTTACCTCAATTAAACCCAATTAGCTACGACATCTCAGCAAATTCAAAATGGTATCCCACGTGGACAAGTAGAGCCAATGTGTGTTTTAAAGACTCTACACATTTTTGTAGGTTACACAGAGTAAATTGTAATGATTATTCTTTCCACGGTTTAAATAACTTATATGCATTTTTTTTTTATTCTAACCAATCCATCCAATAGATGCCATGGCTCATGTAAATGTTGAACATTTTTCCTTAATCAGGAATTGCTGTTCTCAAATATCTCATCAACATTTTTTTTCTAGGTTTGAGGTGTCCATCTTTACTCCATTACAGCCAGACTGGCTTCCATGCTGATATTATCTATTCAAATATGATTTAATTTTCTTCCCTACAGGTAGCCAGTCTGTCAGAGAATATTCATTGGGGGGGATGTGGGTTATGCTCAACCTGGATTTTAACCCTGTTTGCTAAAGCCAGAAAGGCAGAAATGCACACATTAGTCTATCCCACAGCAGTCTTTGATCATTGTAATCTGATAGAGGCCTGGAATTTTTACTGGTGTTATCAGCCAATCAGCTTCCAGCTCTAGTGGACTTCTAGTTAAGCGATGTGCCCGTCGATGATGGCTCTACCATTTGATAGTTGACCGCGATGAGAGTTATGTGTCCCGAGCCAAAGGCGAAGGCGCTAATGAAAGTCAAGGTTAACTATCAAGCTATCAGGATGGCATGGTCACTATTAGAAAATTATTTTTACCATTGTTTTCTTAAAAGAAAAACGCCTAAAAACCTAGCTTTACCTTGAACTTTTATTGATTCGTCCAATGCCTTTCTGTTGAGTAAAGATGTTCTAAGAAAATAGTCCCAAATATTTTCTAATAAAAAACATGGATGACATACATATAAAGATAAAAACTATTAGTTTTTAAAACAATTTTTATTTTGTTTTACCTGGCTATGTTTTAAAAGCCTATCTATAATCTGGACATTGCCTGAGAAATGTATGTAGCAATTACTGAACAGTCTGTGTACGATGGAGTCTGAAAGCTGCTCCTTATTGGAGAGTCATTTGAGCTGACAGGGAGTGGATTGGCTGGTGCGGTAGTAACAGGAACATGATTCACTGCTTGATTGGTTGGTTTTGAGTCTTGTTTGGAGGATGCAGCAGAGATTAGTATTGTAGACAAATTGTGGTTTTGCTGAACATTTGCTGTCCAATAGCTTTCATTCTGGTGCTCTGTTACAATTAGAGGCATGATTTATCTTGTCTCCAGACAAGCGTTAGTTTCAAATTCAGTATCAAAATACTTTTCAGCTTACCAATTCTTAAAAACATAAATAGACAGTTTAGGTAGTTTGTCATGTTGTCAGTTTAGCTGTAAGCAGGAACGTACGTTTAAAAAAGCCAGTATACATGCAGATTGATTTTAAATTTGATTCACAGTTATTGCTGTGACAACTCAGGATCTTTCAACAACAACAAACCAACACATGATCAGTTCAGTAATATTGCTCCATTCAGATATCTGGCACTGTTCAGATAATCTGTAAGAAGCTCTGAAAAGTAAAACAGTTATTTATTTAATTAAGTTTTTTTTCTCTCTCTCTCTCTAATTATGCATATATTCCTTTATGAACATTTGTGAGACTATTTTGCTAACACTTCTCAGTGGAAGTTTACCCGATGAACCATCACAAGTTCAAGATTCATCTAGTGTTAGCGATCATGCACTCTCAATGAAGGCTCTACTTTTAGCTAATGACTAGACACACCTTAAACTGGTATAAGAAAGCTATGTTGTTAAATGAATGTGCAATAACCTAGTTTAAAAGCAGATCATGTGATCATCTGTAAAAGCTGTGGATTATGGAAGCTTGTTACAAAATACTTTTAATCCCCCCACTTGCTTCTTTAACTCATCCCAGATGTTGACTACCTGGATAAACTATAAATCTGCATTTTTCCCCCAAGTATAATAAAACCTTTCAAATACTGTTAAACAGTTACAAAACACTTGTAACATCTTGCCAAGACCTTTTTATTTTCTCCATAATAACTCCCTCAAAAACAGAGACATGTTATAAACCAAATAACAAAAGATTAACCCAACAAGTTATCAAATGTCTAATAGTCATTATGTCTGTAAAAGGCAGCTGTCAAAACGTTTTTAAGAAAGTAGTGATCATTATGAGGTAATGTTACATTGAGGTGTTACAGAACCTGCAGTACTGAGCAGTATATCAGACATAATGCAGTTGGCTGGAATTGGCCATAAAACGGATAGGAAAACAGATTCAAAGAAACTTCAGCAATTTTAAATCATTTTATATTTTATACTTTATGTTAAATTGAAAACAAAATTACAGAATACTTTGCACCTGGTAAGAGTGGAGAGGCAGGTTCAACTTGAAATAATAGCTCATAACTAGCTAAATGAAAAGCACAAGACAACAACACTACATGCAAAAAAAAAGAAGAAACGCTTGATGATTAGTATTATTGTTCTGTAAACTATAGATAACCTATAAGCCAGAGATAATAACAGCTTTCCTCATCCCTATAAAAACAGAACTGTGTATGAACAGGTTTTTTGAAGACAATAGTTTTGGGAATCGGGAATGTGTTTGATATAGATAACTATACCCTGGCAGTTATTGGCGCGGTTACATTTTAAACAACATCAGTATTAAAATGAAAGACAAACTATCAGATATGACTCAAAAGTGTTATTCAAGCACATCTTATCAAACATCTGCACGGCCGAAACGTTGTATTTAAATGAACAATTAAACATAAAAGGGTTTATTTTCCAGCTTACCACATATAAAGCACTACTTCAAACAATGGAAAACTATTATAAAATAAACATTTCAAAAGAAACTAGTCTGTAAACAGGTATAAGTACATACAAAACTGTAAAAACGAAAGTCATTTTTAATGTAAAACGAAAGTAACATGTGTTTTCCTCTTGCTTGTGTGTCACTCGGTGCAGCACAGAATCCAGGTTCAGCTGCTGCAGCAAGAATTGATGGCTGCCAGGTCCAGTAGAGATAACAACAGGCTTGTATATAAAAATCAAATTGAATATTGTAAGTTATATTAAAAATAAAACATGTATTGTAAAAGGCAGTAAAAATGACTGCTCTTGCGGTTCTAGGTAGAGGGGTAGAGTTTGAAAAGTGATCCTGCTTTTCAAACACCATCAGGGTATTTAATATATGTATTTTGGAAAAGTCAAGAACGGACAACCGTGTATCTTTCACACACGCAGAGTAATTTAAATTTTAAAACTGAAAACCATCAAAATGACTGCCATGGCAGTTCTAGTGTTAAACATCTATCATGGTCTCTATCCCTTGTGATGCTTACGTAAGTAAGTGTTAACCCATTATAAAAGGCTTAGATAATAAAAAAACAACTGCAAATGATTGCCAAGAATATACTTGGTTCAGATACTTTTGCACATATGTGCGCATCCACCTGGGATCTGTGTAAATCTTTTTTTGTTTGCTTGGTTGTAAATAAACTTTAGTTACACCTTCACCTTCACCTGAATTCTCTGTGTGTCATTTCAAGTCCTTCCACATATAGGTGAAGACTATCATTCCTCAATCCAATCATAAAGTGGTAACATATCTAAATTGTCACTAAACTTGGTGCACTCCCTGACAGAAAATGTCTTCAGCATTTAAAATGCTGTCAGAAATGGAGTGGGGCAACTTTGTACAAAGCCAAGAAAATAAGAGTGATTAAAATGAACTTAAATGTTCAGAAGTTGTTATTCACGCTTATTTTTTAGGCATTAGTTGTGCATTGTTGTTTAATAAACATATAACACTGTAAATCTACTCGCAATTATCTATATAATACCTTGGCATGACACACATACAAGCATTGTAAAGATAACAGTCCTGTCGCTCCAATGCAAAACATGTGAGTGCTTTCGCTGTCTACGTAGGACAGCAGAGCTCCCTGCTCAACTCAATAACTTATTTCAATATGTAAACGTAGATAAAACACTGATCTGATTAAATTACTAACACTGAACATTTAAACTCCAGAAAGTAAACTTACCCAGTAAATACTTTTTTTTTTTTTTAAAGCAGCAACATCATGCAATGACAATTGTTTAGGTTTTTTTTTTTTTAGCCTACTTTTTTTTACAGATTGCAGTAACAACCACCCTTCTATTTTGCAAATAAGCCATGTGTGCGTTCAACGCTCACGCACTGTCAGCAGCCAACTGGGTGTTTATAGAGTTAACCTCACCCAACAGAAAGGAAACGTTCATCAGTACGGCTGTGCCTTTATTTGAAAGGAGATTCAACATTGTTGATTCGATTGCTAAGACGCAAAGTACTACAAAGTGTCAAAAAATGCATTGTCTGTCTGTGGCAGAGCAAAGCTCTGCCCTTTTTAAATTGGCAGGGATGGGGTTAATTTCCCCTACTGCCTGGGTTTATTATGTTCAGGTGGCTGGGGTTGATTAAATGATTAACTTAATTAATGATCAATCAGTGCCCAGCCACCTGACCTAAAAGGAGGCCTCTGCTTCTCATTTGGGAGGAGGGAGTTGAAGAAGCAGGTTGGTGTTTGGGGTTGTTTGTTAGTTTGAAAGTTTTGAATCCAGTGAAGGCATTGCCCAGCCTGGAAACCTTATTTTTTTTGTAAGTTTTGTTTTTGCTTTATTTGTGTCTAAAGATCTTTGTTTTGTCCTTGTGCACTTTATTTTTGTTGATTTTTTTGAACTGCAGTCTGTCTCTGGCCTCTTTCCACTCGCCAGCCTGCCACACTGCTATTATAGGATTTTTCTCTCATATCATCTGACTAGAGCTTTTCAAACTCCAGTTTGAAAACCACTGCCCTAGAGGACCTACAATGTTCATGCCAATCCCCTTAAAGGGAGTCACAACAACAGGAAGTGGAATCAGAGGAGCCGGGGCCACTCGCCACGGAGCCTCCAACTGGCACTCAGGGCATTGGCCGCAATAATTACACACATCTTGGTATATTCCTGTCCAATAGAACCGGGTGGTCAGATGTCCTGTGACAGGTATGCAATGTGCTAACTGCAAGGAGTCTGTTCTGAACCTTCTGGGGATCAACAATTGCTGGTCTACTTGTCCCTGTCCTGGTAATTTGGCCACCCGATACAACAAGGATCGTTCGACCAAAATGTCCGAATATGTCACAGGCTACCTACTGTCCACTGGTTTCCCGTCAATTGCGTTCCCCTGTGCATATTTCAGTGTACCGTCATTTTGTTGTTCTAGCGCCAAGTTAATTTCAGACTCCTAAATGTCTTCTGACTGGGTAAAAACTAGGGATTCAATCTGCACTCCCACCTCCTTTGAAAAACATTTAGAGATTAACAACCCCTTTATCTATTTGATTCACCGTGTCCTCAAATTTAGCAGCCCTTCACTATTTTTTTTTGTTTTTTGTGGATGAAAGTGAGGGACATACAAAGCAGAGCTAAAGGAAAGAATATTGCCAATCCATTCCCTTTTATGTAGTGCATCACTCTGTAGAGGATTTCTGTAGTTCTAGGGGCAAGGCTCAGCTCGCTACGCTAATCCAATACCTTAATTTATATAATCCAAGCTCACCTTCCAATACTTGTTCTGCAAGTCTTTCTTCTCCATAGGTCCACAAAATAGCTACTGAACTGTAAACATGGATAATCTATGCAATGATTTTTATGTCTACAACCAACCTCGATCTCAGAATCGTGTTCAAATCACTCATGCATCTTCAACTGCTTCTACATTTCCATTTGCTCCTCCTTCAGCTTGAGCAGTCTATTTTGATCAACCCCTTTTCTGCTTTCAAAGCTCCCTGGACCCTCCAGACTCCAATTAGCTGGATCGCATCACTCTGCTTCACCTTATACTTCTCTTCAATGCTGCAGAGGAGCTCACTGACCTGCGGCAGTTTTAGGGTCTCTCATCTGCCCTTTAATAATAATAATAATAATAATATTTTTTATATAGTGCCTTTCATAGTGGACAACCATTACAAAGTGCTTTACAAGATACGAGACTAGGGTGTGTGAACTACACATCAGTTGCAGAGTCTCACCCAAAAGACTGAGCACAAGGAGGTTAAGTGACTTGCTCAGGGTCACACAATAAGACAGTCAGCCGAGCTGAGATTTGAACTGGGCTCCTCCTGGTTACAAGCCTGTTTCTTTAACCACTGGACCACGCAGCTTCCTATCGTTAACAACAACCAACCGTCCCTGTAGTGCCAGGGCTCCCCCTAGCAGATCCTGCTCACACTACCTGCTGAAATACATTTCAGATCTCCTTCCACTCCATCATTCTAATGCTGCCATGGATAACCACATTTTCCACCTAGAAAACAAGATAACCAACCTAGAACAATATAAATCTGATAATCGCTCGCATTCTTCTCGCTCTTCCAGACGTTCCAGATTTCCCAGGAGGGAATCCAGTAGATCGCCCTCTCATACCCATGTCCATTCCTCCTATCATTGAGGTGATCCATCCACTAATACTCCTGACTTAACTCTAGCTATTGCTAAAAGTAATTCCTCTTCTGGTTTTACTCCCACAAAGATACACTCCCTTCTACCTAATCTGAAAAAACAAATTGTGGAAGTTAAAGATGTTCATTTTATTTCTCTCATCTCCTCCATTGATGGTAATGACCATTGGACAATAAATTAAAAAAACTAACTATTCAAAAAACTAACAATAAATGAGTTAGTATTAGCCTTCTCATCCTTCCTTGATATTCTCTGTGAAGTTTATACTAATCTATTTCAAGAACTGGACTGCTACTTATCTAACATTAAATAATCAGTAGCTGATCAGTCACACATCCTTACAAAGTTTTCAAAAATAAAATTAAATAAAACAAAAATATGCTCTGTTTTGTTAAACGTCCATGTCATTTTAAGATTGGGGTGTTTGTGCAGAGATAGATTGTGTGGGCTGCAAGAAAGATTAAGGCTTGTGTTATGGTGGTGACTAAGCTTTGGTCAGTTTCCTGGTGGTAAAAGTTAAGAAGGAAAGTGTACTACAGCTTTGACTCTCTGTTATTGTTATCTTGCAGCCTGTTACTCAACATGTCTAGTGTGAGACACAAGGCTGGAATGTGAATACCACTTGCAGCCTCCTTCCCATCACCTCAAGGTCTTGCTCAACTACCTCTCAGCAAATTCTGATTACTAATGGAGGACAGCCTTAACTAAATTTCAGGGAAATACAAGTAAAAAGGCCTAGCAAAACCTAACAATACATTCATTAAACATTTGCATAGTTTTCTTGGGTGTCATGCATTCTGAATGTGGCTTTTGGTAGCCCTTTGGTAGTTAAATTCAACGGTTAAAATCCCTAAGTACTTTTTGAATTAAAACAATGTTGTACCAACCTACCTATTGAAGTGAAATAATGCTTTCTTCATGGAGATCTGAGTGACATAGAGAGTCATTTTGCAAGCATTTAAGGACAGCATTTGCTTGGGGGAAATTTGCTGTATTGTATTTCTGTTAAGTGAACTGAGATACATTTAGGGACCTCTGGTAGAACAGGCTACTAAGGAACCCTTGTTTAATTGTCTGCAAACTGTAATTACACAGAGACTGATTGGCTAATGAATAAAAATGAATTATAAGCTGACAATGGGGTTTTGATGGTTTTACAACTTATATTTAAAATCCTTTTTCGTATGTGCTGTGTTTGTTCCACCCAACATACATGTCACTACACTGCTCATTGGAATGAGGACCACAATTAGTGAATCTTTAAAAAATAACTAATGTGGGTATCAGCTGTTAATTGAAATGATTCTCATCATTTATTTTGACACACTAAAATATGTAAGACCGGTCTTATGTTATCTATAATTTTATGCAATTACAATAAATAAATGTAGGATCCATCTCCAATTAGAGTTCCTCTGCTCTAACAGAGGCATTTAATAACACAGGTCCAGGTCAATAAATCATCCTGGTGGAAAACACCAGCAAAAGAAATATAGGGTAAAAGGGCAGAAGTCTTGCTTCTGTTATTAAACTGAACCCCACTTACTGTTTTAATACTTTAACAACATTGCTGTATTTATTGATCTACACAACAGACCGATTAATTAACTTAAAATGGTCTAATGTACAGAACAAACATTTATATTTAATAGTAAAGTGTGCTTGGCAATGAACACAGACTCAGAAGTTTATGACTCAAGTACTTTGATAAAGTTTATTAAAAACAATTTTTACTGCACAGAGATCTCTCATCTTTCTTAACAATGGTCACCAAGGGAGTATTTTTTTTTGTATCTCTGTAGGGCTTTGCTACATTCTGGTGCTCAAATAGCATCCATTTACAATATTCAACCCCATAATCACTATGTGTGGCCTAAACACTAACTAATAATAATGACACAATACAACTTTTGTATCTACATTTCTATAAAAAGTTAATATACCAACTCCCTTATAGTACGCCTGAACACTAGTTGGAAAGTCACTGTCACAGTATTATATGATAACCTATTATGTGTGTTTTGGGAGGTTTTAGCAATGCCCCCTTTATCCTATCATCTCCTTTCATCAATGAAGTCTACTCTATTTAAATCATTATTCACCCTGTGGCAGGCTGGTGACTGGATAGAGGCCCAGAGACAGTCTGCATTTCAAAAAAATACTCATTTTATTATAAATAACACAATATAAAAGTGCACAAGGGCAAAATAAAGGGATTTAAACACAAAAAGAAAGACAAAAACGCAAAATGTAGAAAATAAAGGTTTCCAGGCTGGGCAATGCCTTCACTGGTTTTAGCAAAATTCAAAGAAATCACACGCAAACACCAACCTGCTTCCTCAGCTCCCTTCTCCTAAATGAGAAGCAGAGGCCTCCTTTTATGTCAGGTGGCTGGGTGCTGATTGATCGTTAATTAAGTTAATCATTTAATCAACTAATCAACCGCAGCCACCTGAACATAATAAACCCAGGCAGGTAGGGGAAATTAACCCCATCCCTACCAATTTTAAAAGGGCAGAGCTTTGCTCTGCCACACACCTCCCCCCATGTACAACGTACACCGGCCGCAATCGGCCAACTCCCCCCTTCCCCCCACCCCCCCCCCCCCCCCCCAAGAGTCCAATTATGTCCCTTGGGTGGGCTGTTATGGTGGGTGGTGGTGGGCGGGGTTGATGTCGGAGCCCCCAAGCCGCCTTTGGTTGAGGGGGCCCCGGATCTCCAAGGTAATACGACGACGGCAGTCCGGCTCCCTCTGGTGGCGGAGGCGGCGACGGCGGCCCGGATCCCTCTGGTGGCGGAGGCGGCGGACCCTCGGCAACCCTAGAAAACAAAAAGGAGACACTAGCAGTCCCAAGCAATGCGGAGCAGCAGGCAACCCCAGGCGATGCGGAGCAGCAGGCAACCCCAGGCGATCCAAATGAGTCATCCCTGAGCAGAGCAGGCATGGCATCCCTGGACGGTGCAAGGCAGGCATCCTTGGGCCATAGCTCCTCCCCTCCGGGCACTGAGAGCGGCGGCTCCTCCCTCTCTGGCACTGAGAGCGGCGGCTCCTCCCTCTCTGGCTCTGGGAGCGGCGGCTCCTCCCTCTCGGGCTCTGGGGACGACGGCAGCTCCTCCTCCCCCTCTGGCTCTGGGGACGAAGGCAGCTCCTCCTTCCTCTCGGGCTCTGGGAACGACGGCAGCTCCTCCTCCCCCTCTGGCTCTGGGGACGACGGCAGCTCCTCCTCCCCCTCTGGCTCTGGGGAAGACGGCAGCTCCTCCTCCCTCTCTGGCTCTGGAGAAGACGGCAGCTCCTCCTCCCTCTCTGGCTCTGGGAGTGACTGCAGTGACTCACCCCTCTCTGGCTCTCGGGAAGGCGGCTCACCTCTCTCTGGCTCTCGGGAAGGCGGCTCACCCCTCTTTATTGGAGTGACCGGGGCATCTCCCATGTCTACCGCCAGGTAATTAACCACCATGAGGGCAACCTCTGGGAAGGACCCTGGGTGGTGTTGTTCCTCCCACTGTTCCCATCTCGACGCCACAGCGTGTTGATAACTATGGGGAGATCGTGGACGAGGTCTGCCTCAGGGTGCATCAACCAGTCCCAGATCTCCTGGGATGGTGGTGAAGGTGATGGTGCTGGAGGTAGTGGGGTGGCCCCTGATGCCCGGGGTGAACACTGCACCTCTTCCTGGGCCTGGTTGTAGGGGCATCCTGCCCAGTTGTGGCCGTCCTCCTCACACCGGCCACACTGGTTTGCTGGTGGCACATCTGGGCAGGACCGCCAATGATGGTCCTCCTTCCCGCACCAGGAACACCAGGGGAAGTGCCTTTGCCGCTGTCTGCTCTTCTTTCCCATGTTTTTTTTAAAAAAAAAATTGTCCCAAAAATTCCCCCCCAAAAAATAAAATACTGCTCTGAGCCTCTAGGTGGCGCTATCCCACTTCTGACACCAAATGTGGCAGGCTGGTGAGTGGATAGAGGTCCAGAGACAGTCGCTGTTCAAAAAAATACTCATTTTATTATAAATAACACAAAATAAAAGTGCACAAGGGCAAAATAAAGGGATTTAAACACAAAAAGAAAGACAAAAAAGAAAAATGTACAAAATAAAGGTTTCCAGGCTGGGCAATGCCTTCACTGGTTTTAGCAAAATTAAAAAAAAATCACACACAAACACCAACCTGCTTCCTCAGCTCCCTTCTCCTAAATGAGAAGCAGAGGCCTCCTTTTATGTCAGGTGGCTGGGCGCTGATTGATCGTTAATTAAGTTACTCATTTAATCAACTAATCAACCCCAGCCACCTGAACATAATAAACCCAGGCAGGTAGGGGAAATTAACCCCATCCCTGCCAATTTAAAAAGGGCAGAGCTTTGCTCTGCCACACACCCCTATGTAATAGTCTCGTATTTAGTTTTCATTTCATGTATCACTACAGACCCACATCTAAATCGAGCAGCAATTTTCTTTCTAGCAGATGAATCCAGCAGATGAAATGGCTAAAGAAATCCTCCCAGTATCCTGTTTTATCCTTCCAACATAGCGACTCTGACTTCGCACAGCGCCAACCTTCCACATCAGCTGCTGCAATGGTACAGTATTCGGTCCTGCTGCTACTGTATCCGGCAGTATTCTGACTGCTAGAGATAAATGAAATCTTCCTTGGAACAAATTTCCAGCGCATCTTTTTAAAACCTGATACATTCACAGAATCCTGAAAGCTTTGTTCATAAAGGTATTTATTTTTCTGTTGCAATCTAGTGCTTAAGCAGCAACATCGTTCAGGCTGACATCAGACTGCATTACAAGATCGCACGCTTTTATTCAGCTCTTAACGATGTCCCTCAGTGCACAATCGCCTGGAATCACTCAATATCAGCATTACCAATTCTGTTTACTTTCTCGCCGTTACAGACTCGTCTGTCCACGCCCATATAGGCAGTAGATCTGTCAATCATCACGTTGCATTATTTCCTTGCAATCTCCTAGCTGCAGCGATCCACTGCCAGCAGATATGGAAGAACTATTTCTACAATTAAAAGCAGCATCTTACCTTGCGATGGATAATGCATTCAAAGACTGTTCATAATCAGTTTAACAGGATTTGTAGCAAATCTACGACTTGCAGCAATCTCAGAGCAAACGTCTGCAATGATACAATCCACTGCACACTTTGTATTGATCTGCCCTAAAGCAGCCTCAACATTTGTATGCTATATCTCTCTTCAGCCCTCTTGACCGGTACTCTTTGACACTGGTCATGCAACTTCTCTGTCAGTTAATATGGATTTCCATCTCTAATCATTTACTATTCAAGACATCACTTCCCGATGCTCACAATAGCACGGCTGATGCTTTAGCTCGGATACAATATCCAGATTCCATCATAAAGTCTGCAGCTCATCCAACTCCTCTGGAAACTCCGCAATCAAATCATTCAATTGAATCTCTCCTTTGTAATCTCCTGTATTCAGCCCAGGATACATGGCATCTACTCTCACCCTTCGACTCGATGAACCTACACCACAGCTGGAGTACTTTTCTCGACAATTTCTGAACTAAAACAGGATTTTCTCAACCCCTTTCAATCAAGATTGGATTCTCGTTTTTTATTGTTCATACCAAGGACTCTTTCACGATCAAAGCCTACTTATCCAGAATCCAACATCAGTATTGTGCAATATCCATTCCTTTTCCAACACTACACTCCATTCCAGCTGTTTTTCTTGGCCTGCATGGGATCTTTAAGAACCATTCCTCTTCCTCTCCTTTTGTTTGCCATTTTACTGTTTTTAAATACTTTAATATCTCAAGATCAATTGTTGGAAACTATCTGTTTATCCACTGCAATTTTGAGGAATCATATTGGCACTGAATGTATTAAGCAAGCCCCCCTGTATCTAAACTTGACCATATTCATCCCTTTATTCAGAACTTTCAGATCAGTAATATGATTAAGAAAAGCACACTGCTCTCTTTGCTGGACCATATTAATTTTGCAATTCGCATTTTTCTCAAGGTCGGACATTTATATCTTGATTACTTGCTCTTTCATCAACAGCAAAAACTTGGATTCTTATATTAATATTTCATCAGAAGCTAGAAAAAACATTAAAATGTGACCAGCTCTCATGGCCTGTCTATATTCTATGATGATTTCATTTCAGCACCTCATACCTGGCTTTATTTACGGACGCTTCATTTAAGAGATTCTGAGGTTTTTAAACACTAGGGTTTTAAGCCTCTAGAATCAGAAATTTATCACAACACTTAAAATCCACAGCTCTTCTTGAAAGGTACCCAATAGTTGCAGCAGCACATACAGGGTCATCTTTGGTCAAAGAAACCAATACTTTTCTTTTGTGAAAACAAATCTACACTTCATATTATCGATACAGGCTGTTCCAGTTCACCTGTTTTTATGCAATTACTGCTGTAGTTAATGTGGATTTTACTATCAAATAACCTCCTAATCCAAGCACGCCATCTATTGGGCATTTATAATAATACAGCTGATGCTCTTTCTAGTTTCCAGATTTCAGTCTGGTCCCATAGCTCTGCTAACTCCAGCAGTGACATCCCAGTTCAACCAGCTAATTTTCAACTGAACCTAACTATCAGCGGACTACTCAATTCAGCAGAAGCATCATGGTTGCTTCCATCACCCCTCTTATTTCTCCGGCTGGAACACAGATTGATTTTCTGTTCCCAAAGCAGGATTAATCCAATTCCATTAAACCAGGACTGGATCATGGCTTTCAAAGTACACACAAAGGATTTTCTACTTCCGGCACCAGCTACAATCAAATCCTATCTGTCAGTAATACAACACTAATTTCACTTGATGTCTATTGCTTCTCCAACTCTCCTATCAATACTAGTTGTCTGTCTCCTCCCTCACGGAATCTCTAAGAGCTCTCCGGCCGCTTCTCCCTTTCGCCTGCTTATCTCTAGATATTCTGAGCAATCTGAATCAATCCTCTTTCAAGGCTGCTTCTCTACATTTGCTGACATAACAATGGAAACTATATGTCTAACTATATTTTATTGTTTTTTTTAAGATGTTCAGAATATCAGTTCCTTCCATTGCCAGCTGTCCTACTCTGGGTATTTGCTGCAGTGATCTTACTCATATTCTAGATTCCTATTTTATTCTCTTCCTACACTTTTCAAAAAACAGATCAGCTTCAGCAAGGACAATGTACTCCGCTTTCAAAATTGACTCTCCTCTATGCCTGTATGCTTCCATGCTGAAATATATCACCGAACGTAAACCCAAATCTCCTTCTGGCACCTTGTTCAACAATGCAAGCGGGTCTGTTGTATCAATGTATTGTTTTCTTCTCAGCTCCCCACTTTGGTTTCCAGAGCGGGACTTCCCCAATAATTCTACACTCCTCATTCATTCAGAAGTGGGGCAGCCACATCAGCAACAACAGCAAAGTTTAACCAGCAACTAATCAAAAATATGGGACCCTGTATCTCATCAGCAGTCGACGCTTACATTCGTTCTTCACCAACCAAAATAGCATCTTCCCATCAGTCTATTGCTAGTATGTCAAGAGTGGCGACGACCTACCCGCCTTGGCCACCAAAGGTTTCCCCCTAAAAAAATAAAACAAAAAGAGGGGTTTTCCTTTCCACTGTGCGGACAGTCTTCACATAGTCAGTAGGGTACAGTTTGCTAACCCCTTTCTCACATTAAGTGTTTTCTTTCCTTTGCATATTAAATGTTTTCTCTCTTTTTTCTTCTTTTCTATATGAATTGGCAGTTCTCCTTTTTCTTCTCATAAATGTCTTCACCAGCGAGCCGGGGTCCATTCTTGGTGGGTTACACTTTCTCCAACCATTTGTTAAGCATCGTATACCTCTAGAGGAGGGTTCTCCATGAGTCAGAGGGAACCCCTGGCCAAACTCCTCCTTTAGCATGCATGATCCCTTGTCTTCTTCTCTTTCAGGTTCTGATGCCTCTATTTAAGTGAGGGCCCCAAAGTGGTAGAACCCCTCTTGTTGGTCGGGTCACCTCAAAGTCGATGACCCCTCTCCTGTCTGTCGGGTCTCCTCAGTGACAGAACCCCCTTTCTATTATGTTGGGCTTTTGAAGAGGTGGAACACTCCACTCTATATGTTCTAATAACTATTAACTCCATGTTTTTCTTTCCGGTTGTAAGCCTCTTCATATGTCAGGTTACCTCAGAGACGGTGCTCCTCTTTGTATGTCGGGTCACCTCAAAGATGGCGTCCCCCTCCTGTTTGTTGGGTCTCCTTAGCGACAGAACCCCCCTATTGCATATGTTGGGCCATTGAAGAGCTGGAACCTCTCTCTTATGTGTTAATATTACTAATCAATGTTTTTCTTTTTTTCTGGTTCACGAGTCTCTTTGTATGTCGGGTCATTTCAGAGATGGTGACCCCCTCCTGTTTGTCAGGACTGCTCAATGACGGAACCCCCCTTCTATGTGTTGGGCCTTCAAAGAGGCGGAGCCTTCTATGTTTCATCTGTTAATAAGTCCACATATCTAAACATCACCTCATGTGCCTTGCTTACGCCCTGTGAAATAATAACATCTTAACTTTATTCAGAAATTACAATTTATTAAATCGTTTCTTTTTTTTTTTTTTTTTTTATAATGATGTATAGGTTAGATGTGCAGTTGGCATTGTCAGCTATACACATCATCATATGTTATACCACAATTGAGAAATTTCACTGTAAAAAACATCATGGCATAGTTTTCAGTATTTGTATGAAAAAGCATGGTATAGCAAACAAACAAAAAAACAGAATTCTTTAAAACATAAGCAGCATAATACTATCTGCTTCAAGATTACATTTAAATTTAGCGTAAAATAAGACGTAGGGGAATGTTTTAATTGACTGAGAGTGGCTTCAGGATTCATTATTAAATATATATGTTTAAAAATATATATAATCTCATTAATTTGGGGTGTAGAAATATGACTAGTTTGGTTGGGGTTCATTGTGGACAATAATAAATAAATAAATCAGTTTGGGTTAAAGTAAAGGTTTTGGATAGGATTAGCCCATTTTAATAATCCTCTATTTAACCTAAAAGTAGCATTATTTTTATATAAATATATAATATAAAAAATCTAAATATACTAATCTAAAATTGAATATATTGTTTTTGTAACATTAAGCACAAAACATACTGTATGATTTAAACTGTTCTAGCCCTATCTACTCTGTTAATGTCTATATCAATGTAATAGATGAGGTTGGCAGAGTTGAAAGGTCACTGTTGAATGATTCAAATGGAATGAGGAAGGCGGTTCAGTCCCAGCACTTCAGATTTTCAAGACAAGCTCAAAGCAGTTCAAAGCCAAGTAAATGCCTATGCAGGAATAAATGATAACTGTATTTTGGAGAAACAGAACCCAGAACGACTCAGAATTACTGTGAACCTCATAATATAGTGAGGAAATGTAAAAAAAAAAAATAGAAAAAATAAATTAAAATGATATTTCAAGCTACCATTTAAGCAGTATCAATGAAAGATTGCTAAGCCTTTTTTTTCAAGCTAATAAACAATGAAATGTACATTGATCCTAGTATCTGACACCTAATGCTGGCTCCCACAGCAGGAGGCAATTTCTGTGGGGCACGATTGTTGATTCATGACTTGAGTTGCAGGCATCTCCTAAAATGTACTTACATTTTGTCAAGAGAATAATGTCATGGATACAATATGAATGAGGGCAGAAAGAAAATGAAAGTAATTATTTTTTTCTTTCTTTTAGTGCATACCCTATTATGGATTAGATTGTGTGTCTGGTGCTGTGTAGGTCTGAAATATACACATTGAATAAATGCTGAGCAGCCTTGCTAACCTAATACAGCAACATATTTGATATAAATGGAAAGAAACTTCCAACTTCCTGTATTTGATCCACACTGAAAATGTTTTTACCTAATTCTAGCTGTATAGTTGTATACTATGTGTTGTGTTCTTTGCTATGTTAATTATTCATCAGGGAATTATCTGGTACAGTAACTAGACTAGGGAGCACACAATTGGGTAATACATGACACCACTTACTTTTTAAAAGAATATTCATGAAGATCAGTCTGGAGTCAACAAAAGACTGTATCATAAATCTACATGTAGGCTCACATTTTTACATTGATTTCTCTAGCCAAAAAATATATAGAAATATGAAAATGTATGTGGAACTTTAGTGAATACAGTATATGTAAATACATTTTTTTTCATTTACCAATAGTATGATTCTTTATTAACTTTTCATTAACCTTTTGCAGTCCATTTTTTCAATACCTGTCAGATGTGTCAGGTCCAATTTATCTGAAGTAATTTTATTCAAAGTAAAACAGGTTTGAAAGGGACAGCATATCAACAGGACACTCAGTACTGCATCTCCAGCCCTGCCCCACCCCCTGTTCACTGTATTTATCACATACCCCTTCATAGTCGTGCATACTGATAAATCATCTCCTGATCACTCTTTTTATCACCAAACTCCTCAATAATGCGATTCAAGTCATTATTTTATTACTATAACATCACAAAAAGCTTGGCAAATGTTTGTGATATTCTTTGAGCGCTGGATACAGAAGCAGTTATCTTGTTTGTTTATGTCCGTGTTATGTCTGTAGGGAAGGGACTATGTGTATTGCTCTGATCCGCCCCCTTTTTTCGACTTGTCTCGGCTCCTATCGGTCTCATTCAGGCATTGAAAGGTTTTGTCTGCTTTTTCTGCAGAAAAATCCACTAGAGACCTGCACTTGACGTCTTTTTGATGATGTCGGATAGGATCTGACATCAGACCGGAAATGTTGGACCTGATCCAACATAGGCTTGCAAAGGGTTAATACCCATTCTTGGATTGTTTTGCATGGATCAGATCCCAAGGTTAAATTGAATATATAAGATGCAATGCTTTAGTCCTAATATACCAAGTAGAAAATGCAGGGTTGCTGTGTAATGCATCTAAGAACTAAGTTAGGTTGCACTTTATTTATTTAGATTTTCGATTTCTATTACACAAGAGCAGCTGATATTTAATTTATGCTAATATCGGACCCGGTATCTGCCAAGATAAATGAGAAAGTAGTGATGGGGACCAACCAATATATAGCTACTATATGATCCTTCAGAGCTTTTCCACCAGGGAAAGTGATTATCCTATTGGCCCGGTGAAGCTGGCTTCAGGGATAAGCCTGCTACTTGGGGCCTCCCTGCTACATCAGCCCATGACACCTCAGGATGACTGGACAGCAATGCTGGCATCCCAGCACCACTCCCCTCCACCCCCCACCCAACCCAGGCCAGTTTACTTATCATAGCCACTCATTCCTTTTTATTGATGTTTTGATGTACTCAATCAGCCTCTTTCCTCCTCAACCAGAGCCTGTAGCTACTTCTCTGTGCCTCCTCGGATAGAGCCTTCACTATATGCCGCAGTTGCTCTCCACTGAAACCAATCTCTCTAAGAAGCCAGGTCATAGAGTGTCTGACTAATTTGTTTCTTTTTTTTTTCTTTTTGATAGTAGGAGAAGAACCGTTTGTGATCCGCCAAACGTTTCCAAATCAATGGGGTCATACTATGATACCCTTAACAACACAAACGTTCACCCCTGTTAGTAAACTCAAGGGTTACGCCCATTTAACTTAACTGTATATTCGTTCCACCTCAGCAGCTAACTCAGCAAACCAGAGTTTCTCTCTGTGAATAATTGGTTCATCCTCCACGTCGCTGTCATCCATACGAAACATTGGTGCCCTAGATTCTGATTCCTAATGCGTGAAATAAATTCAAAATCTAAAATCTTAAGATACTGTGCTTTCTCGTCATGTATCCTATAATAACTTAAAATACGCACCTCACATGCCTATCTGTTCTAGTAGACCGGCTGTAGATATTTTCAACTACATGAGTTAGTCACTAGGTTGGCGGATGAGTCTCGTAATCGTGATGAAGATGACAGGAGGAGCCTAATCTCGGACGTATATACGGCTATCCGCGGAACCCCAACAGAGGTGACTTTTGGTTAGAGAAGATTCGCACCATTCTCACATCTCAACCATTCACTCCGGTGCCAGTTGAACTATGTATTTTCGGAACTGTGCAGTGGGGGCGACCTCTCTGGTCCCTCTCCCTCTCTGTCCGTTTTGTCTCCCACTTAAACGACTATACAGCGTTCTTCTTTTTTTTCTTTCTTTTTTTCTTTTTTCTTTTTTCTTTTCTTTTTTTCCGGTGATCCTGCTGATATTGGCAAGCTGTTTATCGCTGCTCTTCCAGTGCTAATGCCAAGCATTGCAGCTTCTGGTCATGATTCTCAGAGCTAAGCAAAGTGGGTGCGGTACGACAAAGTTCGGCCTAAGGTCATCGATTCGCGTCCTATGCCGCTCCTACCAAACCGTGACGGAACCGATTCCATAAACTAATCACACCCCGTACGAAAACGACGACCGAAGGGTCCTCAGCCTCACGATTACGTGTTCGTCGTCTAAGACCAGTACTGGAGAGTGAACTTGCCCTGTCGCTCGACCCACCTAGTGGTCCGCCTCTTGGGATGGTGAAAGTCTGGGCACTCTTACGAAACGGTCCCTTCGGGCCGACTGTCCGACTTGGTTCCACTAGGGCGGATTCTATACACGGGGTAAGGTCGTCACAGAACGTCCACATGAGTCTCCTGGTCATTATGTACATATCGGAAACTTATGGTTCAACAGCCACCTAACATCCCGTAAGAATGTGTTTCAGGATAGCCGGTGATCCTCCTCTGTTCCATTATCCACAGGTCAAGCCAGCCAATCTTATGCTGTTCCACATTCTCCCATCTCATCCATTCACCCTGCTTAGCCTGGGATACCACCTTGGCACACCTCATCCTCTCCTCCTGCTTTTGCACTTAAGTAACTACCAAGCCACTCCTTTCAGCTGGAGCTGCTTTGTGCTTCTCAGGGCAGGCGAACTGAGACCAAGGCACTCTTCCCTGTTATACATTGCCCCGTAAAGTGATTGCAGCTAACAACATCATTCCATAAATGTTACTTGTTTTGAATTTAAGTTTTAAATGTGCAGTTTTAAAATAAACACGCTATAGCAAACATGTGTTTTCATTTCTCACATGATCTGGTGCTACACAATGATGTTCTCAGTCTCCATGATTTTCTCTCAGGAAATCTGTTACAATTGCACATCCTAGGTCATTTAATTTCAGTCAATAGGAGAAGCAGGTGGTTGGTTAATGATAAAAAAAGAAACAGTTGAAGGGGTAGGGCCAGTTCTACCCTTCAGATTAAATTACCTAGTGTAGTACCAGATATCATGTTGCAGACTTTTCCAAGATAGTATATACAAAATGTCTACGCAGTATTTATTTTTGGCTTTAAAGTAAGTTGTTAACGATAAAGAGCATCAACATATCAGTGCGGTTACATAGTTGGTATTTGAGTTTAAAATGTGTGGTAGTGTGGAAATCAAATATTTTATATTAAGAAAGTTATTTATTTTTATAATATTATTTGTTAACATTTTATTCTATGTAACCATTTTAAGAACATAAGAACATAAGAAAGGTTACAAATGAGAAGAGGTCTGGGCCCATCTTGCTTGTTTGGTTGTTAGTAGCTTATTGATCCCAGAATTTCATCAAGCAGCTTTTTGAAGGATCCCAGGGAGTCAGCTTCAACCACATTACTGAAGAGTTGGTCCTAGACTCCCACAATTCTCTGTGTAAAATAATGAGTCCTATTTTCTGTTTTGAATGCCCCTTTATCTAATCTCCATTTGTGACACCTGGTCGAAAAAGTCCCCTGGGTCACATTGTAAATACCTTTTACAATTTTGAATGCTTGAATCAGGTCGCCGCGTAGTCTTCTTTGTTCTAGACTGAATAGATTCAATTATTTTAGCCTGCCTGCATAATACATGCCTTTTAAACCAGGGATAATTCTGGTTGCTTGGGGATGTTTATCATTTTTTTATCAGTTAAAATAAAAAATCAGAAGCCCTAGATCTTTATACTTTATATGACAGGTAAAGATCACCTTTTTAAAATAAAAAAAATATACATATAGTTTCTCAAAGAAAGACAAGGAATTTGTTTATCCAGTAAATTATGTTTCTTACTGGCCATGACTATGCAACAAAATTGGGCATTTCTTGGCCGTATTGCAAGCATGCCTTCTTCAACACCTAATTGCTTTGATTACACTTTGAGTGTCTTGAATGATAAAGAATAGGTAGCCATGAAATGCCTAAAATGAAACGTTGAAATATTTTCATGTATGCATTAAGGACCTATGGGTCACCATTCATTATGCTTGAAGTAGCAATAGCATTTTATGATGTTGCTGTTAAATGTTATGTCTAAGTTTTATGATACTCTGTCATCCCAAATGTTTGCTGTAAATATCCAGTATTCTAGTTTAACCTTCACAGTGTTGTACATGTATTCTTTTTCCATTATAAACAATTTTAACTTAACTGAAAAAGTGTGTTTTGCTGTTCTGTTGTTTTCACATTTTGGAGAGCTCTGCCTCCTGCTCGATTACCTGAGTGAATCATTTGTGATTTAGGTACCGTATTTAAAATTCCAGCCATCTAAGCACTACTTAAAAATACATCAACCTGTTTTCACAAGACTGCAGGATTCAAGATTTTAACAGAAGTAACCTATTATTCCAATTCAGCCACCCCCTAGTTAAGGTTAGCCTTTTTCTAAAATGACTAGTAACAATATAAGTTCTTATAAACATTTAAAAATGATGTATTACGAGATTCCTTTCTCATGGTCCTCACCACAATCGAGAATAAAATGATTAATATAGGATTAATAAAATATAAAAGATAAAGTGCAGTCTACATATATGTTAGTCAAAGCAGCAGTTATTAAAATGCTGTAGCCCTAATAATATTAATAATAATAATAATAATAATAATAATAATAATAATAATTGGAAAGCACTTCATAATACCGAAAAAGTATTGAAAGTTATTTCAAGTGATCCATGAAGATAGAAAATAGCAAAACAAGGTCCAATAAATCTTACAGGTATTGTTATAACTTTGACATGATACTGAATCTTTAATGCTTTTATTAACTAATTTGGCGAAATACTTTTCATAGAATTACTATGTAACTGAGTAAAAAAAAAAAAATCTCTCTGGTATCTTTTTATAATTAATACTTGTATTTATTTATTTTTTAAATTACAGAAATAATAAATACAAATAAATACAAACATAAGAAATACATTTTTTTTAAAAAACACAGAGGCAAGAAAATACAATCTGGGAATTACATGATTTTTCGTACCTCTAAAAAACATTGTCTCAATTTATTTCTCAAGCTGCAATGTTTATCAGTTAAACCTTGCTAAACAGGTTTCTTCATTTTTAGTTAACCTCCAAAATGTACTATTATTATTTTTTTAAATATTTTAATTACTAACTTACCTTTTTCTTCACTTAAGGCCAACACATTTTCCTGTACATTTTAATGTAAAAATACAGGCTGGAGAATGCGGGTCCAGGACAGGGTGACAGCACATCAAACTTGATAAATTATTATTATTATTTATTTAGCAGACACCTTTATCCAAGGTGACTTACAGAGACTAGGGTGTGTGAACTATGCATCAGCTGCAGAGTCACTTACAACAATGTCTCTCCAGAAAGACAGAGCACGAGGAGGTTAAGTGACTCGCTCAAGGTCACATAGTGAGTCAATGAGTGAGACGGGATCTGAACTGGGAACCTCCTGGTTACAAGTCCTTTTCTTTAACCACTGAACTGTACAACCTCCAAAATACATGCTATAATCTAGTCTACTGAAAGCTGATACCAGTTGCAAGATAGTAAGCACTGAATAAAGGTATGTAAAAACTACAATCATAATATGGAGTGAGGGTATATATATATATAATTATATATTATATATATATATATATATTATAATATATATATTATAAGCACCTCAAAGTTAATCGACATTCAATCGCAATTAGCTGTACCTAACATTTCCAAAAAAAAAAAACAACTGACTCAGAGCCATAAAACTTACTGTCTTCTTTACCATGCCAGTAGTAGTGTTTAACATGACAATGTTTCATCAGTGCTTCATAAAATCCACTTAACAATTTTAAAAAAAAAAAAAAAAAAAAGCATAACTCATCACGACCATAGAATAACGTGCCCTTGGAGACCAATTTTCTCATTACCATATTATTCGTCTGATTTATAAAGCTATATGGTGCCATTAATTGACCCTTACCGGCGTCATAATTACCACGTGACCAGACCAGGCAGAGAATGAGATGTGTCCTAATGGTCTAATTTCCTAACATAATCTCTGTGTTGAGGAACATGTATGTTAGCCAATTGTAATAATAATAATTAAAAAAACAAAAAACAAAAAACAAAAAAAAAACATTTATGTTTAATTATCCAATAATTAGGAAATTTAAGTATTTTGTTATTCGTAACGCATACATTAAATTGCATTGTTAACTCATCTGAACAGGTTAGGCTACTTATATTGCTCTGAAGAAAATGACTCTGGTGTGTTTCTGTGGGCTGCACATCAAGAGGAAGGCGATATCTTGAAAAATAATCCTCCCAGAAACCGAGAAGTACTGCCTAACAGGCAGGATTTTTCAATTTAGCTGTATTTGTTTGTTTTAGTTTAAAATAAGCGTTTAGCATAGTAAAGCGTACTGTAGGAGAAGAAGATTTTTGATGTATTATTGTATTTGAATGGATTGTGCAGGTATTTGCAAACTGAGGGTTCATTAGGTCAGGAAAATTTGAGTTTAGGAACATTTTTATTGTTGATTATGAAATGAATATCTGAAAACAATTTGGCATCAAACCTGCCTGGTTTGAGGATCCACCACCTGATCGTCTGGACCTGGAGAAGCTGCTGGGGTGGAGCTGGGGGAGGTGGAGGGATGCAAATGAATCAAACGCAAGAGAGGGGCACGTTACATGAATCTTTATACATTTCTGATAGGTTACGTTGAGATGACTACGAGTGTATGGGCCGTCCCTACTCCTAGTTTTTAAACTTCATAATACACTAACAAATAAAAACATATTTGTGTTCATCATTTGACAATGAATTGCATTTGAATGTAGCTGTGCAGTGCTGTCTTTCTCAGCCAAAAGTAACATATCATGAGCTGTGACATAAACT
Organism: Polyodon spathula; assembly: GCF_017654505.1. NCBI lineage: Eukaryota > Metazoa > Chordata > Actinopteri > Acipenseriformes > Polyodontidae > Polyodon > Polyodon spathula. The sequence continues at coordinate 81,283,333 of NC_054536.1, read as the reverse complement.
ACATTTCTGGTGGTTACAGATCTTTTTCAGAAAAAGTGTACACTGCTCCTGCACGCGTCCAGCACCTGTGTGTGTAATTATTTGTATTTTTTTTTTAAAACCTGACATCTCACTATTTTGGACAACCACTCTAACTTTACACATGTCCCATAGTCATAAGGTGATGGTGTAAAATAACCAGACAGTAGATTTATGAATCATGTCTTAAATGCTGCTCAGTCATTTTTGTATGTGGGGAAATTACCACTATTTTTTTATAGATGTGGGCCCCAGAGTCATAGTTTTAAGTTGAAAAGATGCACTAATTTTCTTGATGGTTTAATTAATTTTGTTTGTCGTCAAGTATGTAAAACCTATAAAAATATATAGTGCATTTGCATGTGTCTGTGATGGGGTTTCCATGCAGTTTAGAAACTTGAAATAAACAAGGGGTTTAGAGAACTCTTCATTCAGTATTTCTTTGAAGTGACTCCATTTAATAAGCATAACAAATTATTGCCATTATAATATAGTTTATTTTTTTATAAGCAAGGTTATAAAGACTTATTGAAGCTACTACACATTTTAAAAAATCAACTCTTTTCAAAGCATTGAAAGATATTTTTTCATCCTTTACACTTTTGTTATTTTTGCATTTGGTCATCAGATAGTTGATTGCTTTTAGACTTTTCTGTCCCATAACAGTGAGACACAACTCCTTGTACACTAGCCTTAATTAGCATCTATCATGGGTACCTGCCAAGGACAAAAAATCTCACATTTGTGCCCCAAAACTTTAAATAAATTAGCATACCTCGGAATTTGGCAGTGGTCTCCTGTATTATTGCTGTGGGACACTGACAGCACCAAGCTTGAGTGACCACCTATAGAGCTGAAGTAAAATCTCTTAAACCTAATTAATTGAGCAAAAATTGTTTTAGAAGGAAAACATAAAAATAATGAGATCCTAAACATTATCTTGAGAATATTGCATTGCAGATATTTATCAGGGTGTGCCTAGGACCTGTTACTAATATTTGGAGATGTTATAGTCAAAGTACTCTTATTCAGATGACATCACCATAAGGGCTAAAATCAGAAGTCCAATGAAATAAGGGTATGCCGAAGGATGAGCACAAATGAGTATCCATAACGATTATGGCAACAACTAAATTATTGCATATTTTACATAATTTGTTCGGAGTATGAGTAATATGATTTTTACTTGTGCATTAATAATTTTAAATAAAACATTTTTTCTATTTAAAAAATGTATTAAATAGGGCAGAAGTGACATATCTTAAGTTTAGAAATAGAGGGCCGATCTGGGGGGAAGGAGGAGTGTCCATCAGCTGCAGTGTGGCAGTCAGATCTGTAAGCATCCTTCAATTATAGCTGCATTTGAGAGGAAATATGTTGTCATCAAATTCTTTACAGATACATATTTTCACTTAAAAATGGATATCCCAAAAACATTTCTGAAGAATATAATTTCTAAAAACAATTATTATTTTTTTTTTTTAGTTCATATGAGATTTCTGGGCGATATTTGCATTTTTTCGGCTAGTCCTTTAGTCTGTATGTGTTGCAGTTTGGGTGTGATAAAGCTTTGGTCTGCTAGATTTCTTGCACACAAAGAAACTACTGTTTTGCTGTGCATTTTGTTGAAAAGCAAAGCACTAGTATCACATCCTGTAAGAGGACAGTTTTTTTTTTTTATCTTGTGCTGTTAAAAGGTGCTTTTTTAACAGTCTTAATACCTATTTTTCTTGTTTTAATTAAACTACAATAATATCATTATATGACAAATTAGGACTTAAAAATAAAAATCCTTGCTAAATAAACACGAAAGCATGTTTTTTACAGCACTTTTCGTGTTGTCACCATTCATTCTGTGCTAGTATCCATAAGAGTATGGATTTCTAATTACAATTGAATGTCACTCTATGTTTTATATTTTAACACACTATCGCGATAAACACTATAAAGGCAGGGCCCCAAATTTGATACCCAGCTTTAAAGGACAACAACACAAGACTGCTGTAATAGGGTCCCTATCCTCCTTTAATCATCAGCGATCTTTTAATAAACTGCTTGATTAATCCATTTAAATTTACTGTCCAGGAAATATTCAAACCGTCAAATATTTTTCAGATCCTGATTTATGCCATTTCAAAAATGAAAATCACAGCTGTGCCAATTAATTGACAGAGCCAGAAGAATCAATCATATCTCTGTCTCTCTTGTCAGAATGTGACTGTTAACTGCTTATAGAGTACATTAGAATATGTAGACTAAGTTCTGCTATATCAATTATTGATATAGCATAATTTTTCTTAGTACTTTTTCTATAATTAAAATCTCCTGGGCTTGCCGGCTATAAATGAGATGAATCTCTAGTGGCTCGATCCCTTCTCCAGCAGCAATGAAATTGTCATCTCTTCTACATTAGCTCCAAGAACTTATATGTTTTTGCTTGAGTTGTCAGCCCCAAAAGGGATGAAGGGGAGTTGAAGAGAAGAGCAGTGTGGGCTAGAGGGAGAGAAAGTGAGTTATAATTGTATCTTACATTATTTTCAGAACACATTTTCACTTCATTTTCTTTCTATTGTAAAGAGTGTACTTGTGCTTGACCATTTAATCCTAATAACAGCTCTGTGTTATTATTTCAGAGAATAATTATTTTAAATCCTTGAAGTTATTTCTAAGATGTTAGGGTGATAGTTAATCAGCAGATTCATCATTTTGCCAGCTTTCAAGTTGGTGTGTTTTGATCACAGGCTCATCCCAGTTTATTTGCTTCAGCTCAGCTACTGTAGATCTAATAACTACACAGTTGAGAAACACTGCTTGTCTGTATGCAAGTTTTGGCTGAAAAATTAAAAACACACCTTTTCACAGATCTAATGAAAACACACTGCACAATACCTGTATTTGTAAGCAGAAGGGCTGGTGATGGTATCTCGATATTTTATTATAATATTTCTCATTCCTGAGCTCAGAGTAGTGTGAAAAGTAAAACAGATTTAAATACATTTTATTTTTCACTTGGTTATTCTATTAGAGACACATATACCAATTACGGGCCCTATTTAGCAAATATGTGCGCGGTCGCAATCGCTAGGGTAAAAATATCTACGTTTATGAGCCGCTGCGAATGCGCACGAAAACGTGATTTAGAAATCGGGTCTCATGCGTGGGCTAATGCACATCAAATAGCGAATTACATGCCCAGCCAATCAAAGCATAGTGGGGGAGTAAGATTACAAGCAATAAGGATTCAACATTCCCTTTAAGAGGACCTGTGCATCTGCGATAGCGAGTGGAGGGTATTTTGAAACCAGTCTGGGGAGGAAAATGGGTACTTATGAAATTTAAAAAAAAATAATCTAGAAGCTAAATTAAGCTACATAAATATATATTTTTTTCTTTTTCACTTGCTGAGTGAGTGAGCGAGCAACAGGGGAGCGATCAATTTAGAATTAGGAGTTTTCCTTAAGTTAGGCATGTGTAGCTCACCTTTGAACCATAAATGCGTTCCTGTTAAAAAATATACTGATGATACGCATTTACGTTTTATACAACAATAACTACGTCTTCATTTTTTATTGGTCCGCATGCATACCTGTGAACCTCTGTCTAAAAGGCTTTGTCTGATCTGCCTGGAACGTGCAGCATCTGCAACCTCCAGCACTGGTGCCTCAAGTTCAGCATCTGCTTCCTTCATCACAGATCACACACTACTTGCATGTGGACAGAGTAGGTCCCCTTATAATTTACATTAAAGTGCATATTCTTTGTTGGTGTGTGTAATTAGTGCTACCGGTAAACAATGTGCTCTCCGCACATCTCCTTCCAGGTCAGCTTGAAGCAGTTGGCAGTGCCAGTGACTGTTTGACTGTAGAGGCAAATTTTCTGCATACATTGTGTGTCAGACAGGCTCAGAAAAGACAGATAACTTTTAAATGTATTATTATTATTATTATTATTATTATTATTATTATTATTAGTAGTAGTAGTCGTAGTATTATTATTATTTATGTATTTATTAGCAGACTTATAATTGTTACAAAATCCCATTATAAAATATCACATTAATCCAGTGCTCACTCCATGTTTCTTTTATTTCTCTACTTTAATCTCTCTGTTCTTTGCCTGCTGCCCTGGTAGTTTCATCGGTATTTATTGTCGACCATGGAATTTGTACAGTTTCGACCTGGTCTTCTGTCTACTGAAACGCAAAAGCTAACACTGTTGATGATTTGCTAAATCGCTACATTTGTATTTAAATAAGGACACTCCCCAAATTCAGCCCATGTCAAGCGCTGAAGCTAACTAGCCGAGTGGGCACAAAATCACATATGTTGGCAAAGTCTGTTTGCCCACGCTTGTGCCTGATTCTGGTGCGATAACTTTCCGCAAAAGTGTTTTGTGATTGCCTAACATTGTTAACTAGGGCCCTATATGTCTTAGGACTGAAAACTAGAGTTGGATTCTTAGAAAATGTTGCGTATTAAAATTAATGATGAGTTAGCTTTCTGTGAAAATATGACGTGCTAATTATTTTAAAGTGACTTCTTGGGCTTCAAAACTAAGATTAGTTAGAATGTTACACAACAATTTATCAATAGTAAACTCTTCATAAATGAAAACATGTGTGTGCATTGTATTATACATAGTACAGGCGATCCTCGACTTACGACATTTCAACTTACGACGCATGGCACTTACGACTCTTTTGCATTATTACCCTGCTTCAACTTTACGACATCGATACGGCATTTACGACATGGCGAGACCTGAGCCATGCGTCATGTGTGCATGCTTGGTGTGCGAACGGCAGTACCTGTTGTGGTCGCCCAGACTCAGTCTAGCGTTTTTTTTGTTTGTTTGGTTTTTTTTAATGCATGTAACTGTTTTTTTTTTTTATGTTTGTTGTTTTGCTGTTAATGTCTGATAAGAGCAATTGACTCAAAACAAAACCTAAGATGTGTACTCTGTCACATGATGAGGGGCTTAACTTCAGGTGATCTTATTTCTTGCTAGGAGTTCCGCATACACATACCGAACACGTAATTGGAAATCCCCTAGACTGTTCTTTTAATCACAACAGGTAGGTGTCTGAGTAACATACGCGTAATCATCGGGCTGAGTGTAAAGAGTTAAATCAATTTTTGCATGAGTATAATATAATAATTTTTGTAAAACTATATTATCTGGCTGAAGAGTCAGGAACTTAACCCCAATTTATAACATTGTTCCTATGGGAAAATGTGCTTCGACTAAAGCGACTTTCAGGAACCAATGGTGTCGTAAGTGCGAGGACTGCCTGTAATATAATAAACGCATTGAGAAAACTTGTTTTGACCCACTTCTTAACATTCCTAAATAAGTACAATAAATATTGATATGGGAATAAGGTTTGCAAAATACCAGGTTTAAAACAGTGGATTGAGTTTTGCAAAGTATCAGGTATATCAGTTTTAGTTCAGAAAATATACTGTTGGGGACCTTTATGTGCTGATCATGTCCATCCGTCTGTATGTTTTTCTGTCACACTGTACCTTGTGAGCATGATCAATGCCTTGATTTAGCATAAACTTTCAATCATACGCTCCTAGCCTTCTTTATGTGTTTCAGATTGCATTTGGCAATAATCAAAACTTGATTTTAAACAAATATGCAAAACCTTTCAAGCACTGTGCAGTCATTACATAAAAAGACGAGGATCTTCTGTATGTGTATGTACTGGTTCAATAGCTGAAACAAGATGTTTAAAAGGCTAGGTAATGTTTGCTCCTACAGTATTTATTTGTTTTAAATGTTGTATAATGGGATGGATTTTTTTTTTCTGTGTAGAGGTTACAATTCATAATGTTCATAATGGAGGGTTTAATGTCACTAGGAAGTGCATGTAGAAAAAACAACTTTTTCAGTTTATCGTGAACGTGCACCTAAAAACTGCACAATTTGACAGTAGAAATGGAACTTAGGTGTTGCTTCTCAGGGTAAACTATGCTACAGTATTTTACAGAAACACTGAACTTAGTGGATCTCAAGGGTTCTTACACTGGAAAAAAAACACATTAAATGAAATAAGTAAAAAAGAATAATTTAAAGTCTATGCACAGTTGAGTTCGTATTCATATCATACATTTTTACATTAATAATTCTAACTAGCTTGTTCGGCTGTTTTAGTTTTATGGGAAGTCAAGCTCATCACTGTTCTTTATCTAGATATTCATTTGGCAAAAAATATGAATCCGTTTTTTTTTTATTCTTTTTTGCATATTTTATTTTTAATGACTTCAAAACACTCTGCATGTGTTTTTTGGGTTTTCTTTTTTTTTTTTTTTTGAGTGATTACCATGACTGTTCTATTTTCCTTCATTGTTGCTGTGGTGCTGGGGTCTGGATTGCTTTGATAAGTGGGGTATTACTACTTCCAATGTGTGTTGAGCCTACTTTTATGCTGATTTAGCATTGTATATAAATTAGTCAAATTAACCCCAGTTGTATAAATGCAGTACACTAACAGATGTGCATAATTGCTTACATTTCCTTTTGAAAGTTAGGGTAGTATTATGAATTTCAATATCTACAAACCTCTGACAGTAGTTAGCATAAGACGTCTGTAGCCTGGGGATTCATATATCTATCAAATATGTTTTGACAGACAGTAACTGCCACAGTGACACCAACCCCACCCCCATGTATGTTTTAATATCAAGTACATAAAAGTAATTTGGTCCATGCAGGTTTCTTAGGAATATTCATCGTGATTGTTATTACTTTTTTTAAATTGCTAGAAAAAAGCACAGATTGTAGGAAAATTAGCATGTATCTTTCAATCAATTGCATTGCAGGATTTGAGACGTGTTGATGTTGCATCTATTCATCACTATGCACTTCACTGTACAGAGAAAATAAATGGGGTGTGGCACATTTTCTGCAAAAAGAATGTCATATTATTATGATACCTATTCAGGTAAATGGAACAACCTCTTGGGCTTTAAAGTTCTAACAATGTTAGATTGCAAAAGGAGAATTAAAAATCATATGTTAACAATGTAACAATAACATTCTATGGATAAGAGAAAATCCTGGAAACTAACCTTAAATACTTGGGTATTGATTGCTGTTTTAAACAGTTTTAAACTGTCAAAGTAGGTTAGCACTCAGTCTACAGTATGTTACTAAGCATCTTTGACATGTATGGCTTCAAACTGTCAGAAGGTTTTAGAGTTGCTTCTAGAGTGGTCTTGAGAGTCTGTTTACAGCAGAGCATGAAGCAATTACAAAAAGCACAGTAAAGGGTTCAATATTACTTAATAGTTGAATAGTGATTTAAATGTTGTGTTGAATTTGTAGGCAGAAAAAAAGTATGATCAATGATGAAAGTCCAAATTGCATAGACTTATTTATCTTCATACTGTGTGCAGTTTCTATTCTTATTAAAACGCAGATGTGAGCATTTGGTATCTCGAAATGGAATAAGCAAGTACAGATGTTGTGCATATTAACGTTGTTTATCTAGGATTTACATCACAACTGTGTCCTCACCCATTACCATTAAAGAAAATACCCATTATAGCTCATAATGTGATTATTAACCATAATAAACACAATACCTCAATAAGAACTAGCGATTCTGGCATAATTATCCCTAGATTCACAATGAAAAGAGATTAACAATTAACATTATGTATGTTTAAGTGTTTCAAATCAATCCTAAATGTGTATTTGTTGTAAGACAAAAAGAAACCTAACAATCCAAATTATTATTACATTTACTCATATTCTCAAAGGAAGAAGAATAAAGGTTAGGCTTCATAGTTAAAAACATATGTATAAAGAAGAAACAAAATAAAACCTTCAAGGAAAAGTAATGCATTGTTACATGTTAATAATTGAATACCTGATGTGCTCTCTGGTCATAGAGTTCTGCATTAGTGAAGCAGTCTTAATAGTTCATCATGCATTGGTCAGTTCAGTCACTTGTAAACACACAATATAAGTTTGATACTTATTCTGTTGGTGCAATGTTTAAAACAAAGCTTTCTTAACACGGTTGTCCTCTCTGGAAGTTAGTTGTGCAGCAGTGCAGTGTGGTATCTCCGTGAAGGCTGATGGCAAAAGCTTTCGTCGTTCCGGAAGGAGCCCAACTCCTCCGGGACAGCTTTGAAGATTACATCACTGCGCCTTCATTGAGGAACTTCAGAGTTTGATCAGTTGAGAATGATGAGATGTTTTGAAGAAAGAGCAAATACAGCGAGCAAGAGCGAATCCAGAGAACAAATCCAAAGAGAGCGAAAATCCTTTTTTTGAGTTTAAATAACATGACGTATAGGCATTCCCCTGTACTATAGACAAGTCTTTGTCGGTCCTTCCATTGGTTCACAGTACTTGATAGACAGTTGCATGTGTTAGAAATGCAATGTATCCACCTATTTCGTTATCAAAGGATATTACATTTATCATTTAAACCTCCTATTCAATATAATTTTAGTTACATTCATTAGGGAGGCATATGAATTTCAGTTTCATTCTTTATACAAAATTACCATTACAAGCATAGAAAACACATCATAATACAATCAAAGGATAATATTCACAAATAGTTGTTAGTTTATAATATTAATTTAAAACACCATAAACCATTCAGGTTTATTGGGAAACTACTTATAATAAATGTTAGACTTGTGTCTACAAGTTATGTAATTAAAAATGTTTCTTGATGCATTTTAACTAACTTTTAACACAATAATGGTACACCTGCAATGTATCTTGGCTTGACAAATTTTATGACACCTTAGGAGATTAGACAGTCAGATAGCATTTTGGAAAGTGAGCTTCAAAGAGTTAACACAGTTTGTGGCCTGTGCCTTGGTCTAATCAAGTAGATCTGGTTAAGAATGTTCTGGAATCAATGTTAACAATCCAATCACTACAGCATGTCACACAGACAAGAGTCTGTGTTAAATAACTGGGAAATGCTTATATTAAAATTAATTTAACCATGAAATTCATTCTTAAGTGATTCAATGGTGTTGTGTCCTTGCAGGCATGCCCACCATTTAAAAACAAAAGAACATAAGAAAGTTTACAAATGAGAGGAGGTCATTCTGCCCATCTTGCTTGTTTGGTTGTTAGTAGCTTATTGATCCCAGAATCTCATCAAGCAGCTTCTTGAAGGATCCCAGGGTGTCAGCTTCAATAACATTACTGGAGAGTTGGTTCCAGACTCCCATAATTCTCAATGTAAAAAAGTGCCTACTATTTTCTGTTATGAATGCCCCTTTGTCTAATCTCCATTTGTGACCCTAGGTCCTTGTTTCTTTTTTCAGGTTGAAAAAGTCCCAAGTCCTTTGGGTCGACATTTCAGAATTTAGAATGCTTAAATCAGATCACCATGTAGTCTTCTTTGATCAACACTGAATAGATTCAATTCTTTTAGCCTGTCTACATATGACATGCCTTTTAAACCCAGAATAAATCTGTCCACTCTTCCTTGCGCTCTTTCTAGAACAGCAATATAATTTTTGTAGTGGGGTGACCGGAACTGAAAACAATATTCAAGATGAGGTCTTACTAATATATTGTTAAGTTTTAACATTACTTCCCTTGATTTAAATTTAACACTTTTCACAATATAGCCATGCATTTTGTTGGAATTTTTTATAGCGTATCCACCTTGTCTAGATGAAGACATTTCTGAGTCAACATAAACTCTTAGATCTTTTTCATAGATTCCTTCTTCAGTGTCTGTATCATATGGTATTTATAGCGGAAATTTGCCTGCGTGCAGTACCTTACACTTTTCTATATTAAATGTAATTTGCCATGTGTCTGCCCAGTTCTAAATGCTGTCTAGATCATTTTGAATGACCTTTGCTGCTGCAACGGTGTTTGCCACTCCTAATGTTTTTGCTAGTATTTTATTTTATGTATATGAATGTGTGTGTAGTAAATTAATAATTTAGAGCTCAGTATCTATTAGAAAAGATGACTTTTGGAGCTAGATTTATTTTTTTAAATTGCTCATTGTAAATGATTTAACTTAACATACATGAAAAGCTCCATCATAAAATTAACATATAGCCTTCAAATGAATAAATCTCAATTACTTAATAAATAGAAGTATTTAAAGAGACATCAGTAAACCAGGAGAATATAGACTGGGGCATATGTTTTATTTTAAGGAGACAGGACTTAAATGAATGGTATTTTAAACAGTGAATTTAGTATTTGAGTTTGCTATTATTAATAATTAATGGAAAGACAAACCAGCCTGCCTGTATTCCTCTTGCACTCCAGAAGGCTGAGCAAGATTCAGAATTGTTTATTATTTAATACAAATGCTATACATTTAGCTAAAATATTGTACTCTCTCTAGCTTTCATGGGATTTTAATGCTGTTAACGTTACAGAATAAATAAATACAAATACAACTTAATAATATCTTACATTGCTTGGTTATTTATTTTGGGTTTTGTGCATATTGTGGTCAGCCCTTTTGGTAAGCAGAAACGCTCTAAGCAAATGCACAAAAAAGATATGGCTTGAACCTCTAGGGGTTTAATATAAGTGTGAGCTCTGGAATGTGTGAATATTCCATAATGTGTGAAGGAGTCAAGTACTGACATAACATTATATATTATGAGGACTGGAACTTACTGTGTGCTGAATGCTTCTTTTACCTGCCTCTAACAAAGCAATTACTCTGACGCTATCTCTTGGGAGTCAAATATCTGCATTGAGGAATGAAGTCACAGTGATAGCTATGCAGTGTTAACAGCACTTTTGAAATAACTTATGACTTGTTATATATGTGAAAGTAATAGCACAACACAGACAGATGGTTGCATTCATGTATAACTATGAAGCACTGCATTTTTATTGTACCGGTACTCTTAAAGTTTTTAAGATAAAACATGTAAACCATCTTGCAGAATTGGTTATTTATTAGGGGAGTTAACAGTTTAGAGTTTGTACGAATGGTACATTCTGCAAATTTTGAGCTTTGAACTTGAATTACTGAGTTTACAAAACTGCTGATATTCTGATATTGCAACATTTGGTGTCTGTAACACCTTGTAGCGGTCTCTTGCGTCATCTGCCAGATATTTATGGAATTACACACAACAAACCCAGTCACAAAATGTCAACAATGTCTGGAAAACGGCAAGAAATGCCCTGTGGGAAAGAAGTACTAGAAATAATATTGAATTTCGATTCCAAATAAAATTCTTTTACTGTATCAGGTGTTAGTGAAAATATCAGTGAATATTTACCTTCAACATCGACTGACCCAAGCTCAGACAACGTGACAAGGATCACTGACCTACGTTTTCCTTACTGTCTTCACCTTCACCACATGTTTACCTGGATATGATGTATACCTTTCTCTCTCTCTCTCGTTTTTTTTTTTCGGGACGTGTTGTGCTTGATCCAGATCGTTGTTTGTTGATTACCTGCTATTTTTGTCAAAACCTTTTGCTATGACAAAATAACGATTAATATTTATTTGTTTTGTTTATTTACTGTAAGAAATAGTTGTTTACATATATATTTGCATTGTGTAATAAATTGTGAATAGGCCTACTAACAAATATATTGATGTGAGGAGTATAAATATGAAATTACAAAAATAAAAAAAAACTCACTCCAGTGGGCCCATCAAAACATTTTAAAACTCACTACTCAAGGGATTAAATGTTAGCAAAGTGTTTTCAATTGTGCTTAATCATTTAAACGTTGTTAAAAATATGCAAGTCAAATATTAAGAACAAGAGGGTGTCTGCAAAAGTTTTTTATTTTTTTTTTCTGTTGTTTACTTCCTAAGTTTGTCACATGGCATCTCTGTCACTGGATATTCACCTCCCAATGTCTAGCATGCTTTTGCTCACACACAATGTCTGCTTCTACTACTCGTGCTGGATATAGCGTGGATGATGTGGGGCCCAGACAAGCAACAATGCAAGAGTATACTTGTAGTGCTTGGAAATGCAATTGAAGATTGTCTCTATCCTAATTAAGTGAAGTTGAAACTGCTACTCATCCAGCTCTTATCAGTGCTGCTTTAGACCCAAGACACATATTACCGCATTCCTTCAGATTTAAGATGCCCTCATATTTAAGTCACAGACCAAATTTCCCACCCTCAATTTGAGGAAAAAATTAAATAAATAAGCATTTACAAAGATATAACCTCAGTTACGCATTTAGAGGCAGTTTGAGGCACTACAGTTATGTGCTGCTTCATTTCCAGTCCTGATTACTCGCATATGTTTTATTCCCAGTTTCTGAACCAAGGTATTGCTTGGGATGTTGAAAAATACAGGGGTATGATCGGCATTTCTGATCTGTCCAAGCTGGTTCTGTTTGTCAGCACCTAATAACAAAATGCTGAAATTGTAAAAGCTTCTCTTTGAATTCTAAAGGAAGTTAATAACGCTTCCACAAAAATGGCTGCCTGTATGTCATGGATGATTCGAGATCAGGCAGTAATTTTCTGGGTCGTCTTTTCTCGGCAGTCAGTCACGTTGCTGCTTGTGTATTCAGGCAGTGACGTCTTCGCCTTTTTTTTGATGATTTTTAACACACACATCACTGCTCGAATTTAAGAGGATTAGTGATGTGTTAGATGAAAAAAAGGTTTAAAAAGTGTGCCTTAAATTCAAAGGAATTTGGTACTAAGATGTTTTAATTATGAAGTGTGTTGTGCAGTTAAACAGTTTAAAAAACTGCTGTGAACATAGCTCATTATTGTCTCTTGTATGTACAGTAAGTAGGATAGATTAGCGATTTGGATTTGAGCACAGTTTGAATAATTAGACTGCATAACATGTCTGTAATAATGCTATCAATGCTCACCCTCTTATCAAAACAGGTCATTATCACACCCCCAATGGTACTATTTTTTCATATTGTTTCACTGTTTATATAGATTTATTTATAGCTATAAATGCAGTCATTTATAAAAAAAAAAAATAATAAAAAAATATTTGTTTAAAAATAAGTAAAAGCACTTTCTCATAGTCTGTTTATTTATTTTTTTATTTCATATTTAAACAATTAAAAAAAAAAGTTTACATTTTAAAAGATTAACTGGAATGTAGCACCCCTATTATGTTAATTTGTAACTCAATATGCGAGTTGTCCACAGATACAATAGTTAATTAATGTATTGCCATTTTCTTAGAAAAAGAAAAATGTCAATCAATGGAATAAAATGTTTAATTAATACTTTAATGTGTGATGTTTGCCTAACAATGATTGGTATGTGTAGGGTTTGTTGTATCTTAATATAAAATAAACTTGATTATACTATATTTGTATTTTTAGCAGTATTAGCAATAAAAACTATGTCTCTGTGTGACGGAAAGATGAGTTCTGGTGATGAATCTTCCTCCCGACCTGTGAGGGCGCTAAAGAACGGGAGGAGAAGTATCTGGAAGGGCTGGCCTGACAGTTCGTTTCCGGGTCAGGGAAGTGGGTCAGCCTGGAGGGAAGCGCGACTCTGTTGTAAGACCGTATTGATTTGAAAGGTAAACGAGAGGCAGCTGCAAGTAATAAGGCAGCTGCAACCGTTTATCTCGATATCATGCGGGATTACATATAGAGGCCAGGGTAACGCTGATCTTCTCCTTCGTTTGGGTTAAACGATTGGAGAGAGAGAAGGACTGAGAGAGGAGCTCTCAGAGTGGATTGTGTTCGTGTTTTGTATTGTTGTGTCTGTCCGTGTAACTGTCTGTTTTTGTATTCAGCACTAGACAGTTAACACACATCTCCGGAGCTGTCAAAAGGAGAGCACTATCCGGAGCATCACTGCACTGAGCACCTGCACGTTTTCAATCACCCAGGACTGGTGACCGTACCGTTGTTTTTGTTCAGGACTGTGCCCTTGTTTTTCATTATCCCCGTGCTTTACACATTGTTGTGTATTGCCGGGGATTTATTATTTTTGACGGTCGCCAGACCTGGAAAAGAGCAATAAAGCACTTATTCACTGAATCACTGTTGTCTGTTCATCACTCCTGCACCGCATCACCGCGACATCTGTTCCCCTTACCAACCACTTTGCCACACTCTGTTAGCATACGTAATTTTATTTTAATCCCACTGTGATGAGTCAAAGGGGTTTCGGTCTGCAATTCAGCCTCCCAACAGTAGAAGGCATCAAACCAACTCGGGATTTCCCTTACCAAGGTCTTGTGACCATGACAAAAGTCATCTTTTTGAGGGGCGGCACCTTGGTGAGGGGCGGAAGTACGAGTATGTAAATTCCAGCCACTGGAGTCAAGTGAAATTAAGGATACCTGTCAGTTTGGGATTGGTGATCCACTGACTACCGGGGCGGGGTTTGCATACTAAAGGGAACGTGCTACTGTGTTCGGGGTTGGTCCTAAGGAATAGAGGCGGGGAAAAAAAGGCTGGAGGGAAGTACTTGGGAGGTTGGACTGTGTCACGAACGGAGGCCTTACTAACTTGGCTCTTTTCTGTTTTTATTCCTTTTTGTTTTATTTCTGGATTTAAGCAGAACGCGAAGAGGACTAAGAGGCTTCCGTTCCTTTATTTTTGATTACTCCCGCACTCCCTCCCTCACATCCTTCTTTATTATTTTTCTTTTTTTTCTCGTGTAATATTAAATAAAATTTTAATTGTTACACGTAAATCACTGTCTGGAAAATCCATTTGTACTCACATGCCTCACACCCACGTTATTGTGACATGGAAATTATTATCGCTATCGAACGTTATGTCACGTGAATCACTGTTCAGCAGTTTTTTCATTCAGCCATTTTTAGTTTGCTGTTTAGGAGTGGAGGTGGAGGGCATTCCTTTGAAAAGAGGTGGGACTGACAGTAAAATTACTGACAGTGATGTGAACCAATCACATGACAGACTGAGACTATTGCGTAGTGTAAAGATGTGAGGGTAATAGTTAAATCTATTTTTGCTCCTATGATGAGGTTTTAATGAATCACTGGCCAGAATTTAAAACCACTGACTATATATATGAATTGCAAAAGTACACCCAGTACTGCATCTCCAGCCAAGCCCCACCCCTAGTTCATTGTATTGTATTGCATACTGATAAATCCTCTCCTGATCACTCGTTTTATCACCAAACTCAATAATGTAATCCAAGTCATTATTTTATTACTAGAACATGTCAAAAAGCTCTGCAAATGTCAGTGATATTCTTTGAGCGCTTGATGCAGAAGCAGCTACCTCCTGTGTTTGTGTCTGTGTTATCTCTGTGGTGCATGGGGCTATCAGCTACACCCTTTTTTTCAACTTCATTCGGCTCCTATCAGTCTCACTCAGCTATTGGAGAAAAAACAACAAGAGACCTGTGCTTTTACGTCTTTTTGATTATGTCAGACAGGGTCCGACATCGGAGTGGAAAGGGAAAATTGCAATGTCAGACCTGGTCCGACATAGGTCCGCAAGGGGTTAACTATTAACTGGACAGCTAAGTCATTTGCCAATTACCCAAACACTTAAGTATAAACTCTGGCTGATATTTGATAAGAAAAGTGTTTGCTGATTGGACCTCTAGTATTCTCCTTCTTAAATTTACAAAATGTAGGGTTTCTGCAAGGAGTGTGTAAACACAAACACCTTCTTTATTGACAGAAAGTTATATTATTCCCACTGTGAAAATGATGGCTTCGTATAACATAGCAAACTGTATACACATTATAAAATGCAAAATTGGCTATGACTAAATGGTAGGAAAGCTGTCTAAATAATAAAGTAAATAAATTTGTGTGCAATATACTGTATATCATTTCTGGAATAAATAGGCTGCTTTCAACTGGCTTATTTTTATTTGTTTGCTCGATACTTTTTGACTGATTCTTACAGTTTGAAAGTATGAGTGGATTTAACTAATAAAATATTTTAGTATATAAATGAATCAACCAAAGAAAATATGTAACCATTAAAAATATCTAACCAGTGTTTCAGTTTGTGGGTACAAATAAGTTACTACGAGTCTGACAAAGGAGGTTGTAATATTATAAAAACATTGATTTAAAAAACAAATTAAAAACAAGATAAAACAAATCCCTACCTAACTTAAGCCAAACCTCAGCAGATAGAACTGGTTTTATTGAATCCTTTGGATTCTATGTGGTAACAGCATTTCTCCTTGAACAACCTCCACAGTATGTAAATAAAATATCTGCAGTTTATTGTCAAATTCAAAGTTATATTCCAGGTACTTTATCTACATTTAAATTATTTCACTTCAATTTAATTAAACCACACATAAATAACAACTATCTGATTTCATATGCAAACACATTCAATCAGACTTTCAGGCAATGTTTTATGTGCAAACCCTGCAACTCAAATAAAAAAGAATGTAGCCATAATCCAGCACACACAAACTGTATTTATAATTCAGAGGCACACTGGTCAATCTGTTTTATTCTTGGTCACAGACTTGTGAAAACTCATTACCAATGCATTTTTTCACAGCTCAAAATGAATAAAAAAAACAATGAAAAAAACACATTATGGCCAGTTGTCCTTATTGTGAATAGAACTAGATCTCCATATCTTTCCATTTCTAATTAAACTTTTATCATTCATTATTTTAGAAATGTTCTGCTTGAAGCATAACATTCATTATTCTGAGACAAAAAAAAAAAAAGGTCAAAATGTCTCTTCTGGCAACATGTGACCTTTCAGGTAAAATTGCTTCTGAAATTTATAAGACATACAGCAGAACCTATTGGCTGATTTAATATGAAGATGAAAATAGACCCTATGGAGCATTTTTAGTCTGGAGTAGTTCTTTGTATTGTGTGTAAGGTTGGTAAACTTGGGTGTTGAAGAAACAAATAGCACCCCATTTACTGCTTTCTTGTGACTGTATTACACATTTCTGTGTAAACTGCCAGGCTCTTACATGAATGCTTTAGGTGCTTTTTATTTCATTGACATTCTAAATCTGTATTACTGCTCTATATATATAAATGTAGTTAAGCATTTCATTTTTCATTATTTAGTTTAATTTAAATGTTTACATTTGACTGGACTTTTGATAGCACAATACAGAATTCAAGACAAGTTTATTATACACTTACTAAGTAAGAAAAAAAGTTTACAGACATGATATAGGTAACATGGAGTTCCACATATATGACCATTTCCAATAATATATTCTGAAACATAATTGTTTAAGTACTGTAAAAAATATATAATTGCCTCACTTTAAGACAAATGAAGATACATGTTTTGCCTCTTTTGTAATTATCGTGTACTGACCTTTATTTTATTGTCATGACTCAGAAAATGCTATTGTGGAAGGGTGGTGGGCAATTCACCGACACACAGAAGGTGAGACAGAAGGTTTAATTGAAAACACCGCACTGATGCCCAGTTTTATTATTTTCTGGTTGGTTTATTTTAGCCCCCAGAGGGCGCTGTTGTCCGTGGCCTGAATACCAACAATGGTAAACAGGACCGCAGTAATACCAATACTGGCACACAGTCAAATGCTGGCGCATTCACAGATGATCTGAAATAATAAATAACAAAAGGCGAAAGTGAAAATAAAACACAGTAATAAAACTAAAAAATAAAGGTGCTGCTCACGCAGTGCCCCCACTGCCGCTAAGTCTGTCAGTTCAGGTCTCCGTCCTACGCTATGCACTATACACTGGGGTGGCCAAGGCTCTCCTCTATTTACACATGCCCCCTCGGGTAAGTAACAATTTACTTTAATTATAATTTTCTTTATTTAAGGTTGGCTGTCTTCTTCAGCCATGCTTGCCTGTTTCATACACGCTCGCCTCCTCAGCAAGTGTCTCTGGGTAACCCCTATCTTAGCCAACCGAATGAATAGCCAAGCGCACTACATGGGCCGTGCAATCCCCCAAGGATTGAGACCAGAAACCAGAGTCAGGATAGATCTCCCCTGTTACAGCTATACATAGGAATTTCAAATCAAGTGTCTCCAGATCACTAAATAAACTTTAAAAAATGTTACGTTTGCTGCAAATGATTAAAATTACAGTGGAATATCTTCATTTAAACCTATACATCCCATTAATCAGACATCAGACATGTTGTTGTAGAATCTGGGACCATTCTTGGATAAAGGGCATCAGACTTCCAGGTTGCACTGGACAGGCTGCTATTGCCCTCTGTAGCATGTCCCAGTCCTGCTCTATAGGGTTCAGGTGACGAAATCTTGCTGGACAATCCATCCTCTTCTTGTTCAAGATAATCAGTAAAGATCCTTGCTTGATGTTACATTGTCAACGAAAATGGTTTGGCATGACTGCAACAACATGAGGTCTCACTATGCAATGGAAATCTCATCTGAGTACCTAAAAGCTATGAGAGGGGCGTTCTCTGTATAATAATTCAAGCCCACACCATGACAGATCCTCGTCTATTATCTATCATATTCTGCAGCATGCTGCTGCAATACTGACCATGTGCAAACAAACAGGAAATTACTGTTTAAAAACTGTGTTCATGACTGATTTTTCACAAAACGTTGTTTTAAGGGTTATCAGAATCTAATTCATTACTTTATTAACATTATTTGTACTTTTTTTTTTAAAATCCTGATCCCTAGCAAATGTTGAGTAGATAATGAAATCCTGTAAGAACCCTGCTCTTGTGTTATGCTCAGTTTTTATGATGAAAATTCATTGTATCGGGAAATCTGAAACCGTTTTAACATGAACTGACTGGCCTTTCATTTTATTCTTGTAATTATCTTCATTTTTAATTTTTTTGTAAAACAAAAAGAGAGAAAACAGACCTATTTATGTAGAATAGTGACTTTGCCTTTAACCCTATATCCAAACCAAAGCCAAAATGAACCAAGCCAGCCAAGCTTTGCTGTGGACATTAGTCCATAGTTGTGTGTGAGGGACAATTACCATACTTCAGGCCATGTTTGACGTGCTGATAAAGCGGATGAATGATGCGGAGACATCGTGCACTTGGAGTCTGTTTGCGCTGGACTATCTGAGCTGAATAAGATGCTTTGCGCCAACTAAATCCAAAATTTTTTATGGAGGTTTTTAGATGGAACAAATTTGACTTCACCTGTGATCGACTGTGCACGTTGTTTTCTCAGTAAAATTTGTTAATCCACAACAAGGCTACTAAAGCAAAAATTATCTATATCAAATGCTTTTTTAATTTAAATGTTCAGTGTTTGTTTTTTACATATTCTAGGACTGGAACTGGATGTAAGTTTACTTTTTTTCCTTGTCAATCAACAAATTAGTTTTAAAAATAATAAATATAGTACATGTAGTTGTTTCTAGATTTCTCATACATCCCATGATTGTAGCAGCTTTTAAAAGGAGTTTCCGTAGGTGTAATTCTTGGGGGCAAAAGGAATCAATAGAAATAATATGAGAGGTAATTGATGGAGGAAGCAGCTGAAGATAGGAAATGAATACACGACTCTGCAGAATGATTCTCATGACATAATTAAGGTGACCGAGGAAAGACAAAAGGTCACATTTAGTTCATGTGTCTCTAAAGGATTATAGAAATGAATCGAGAATGAATTTGGTTGGAAACGTTTGAAAACCTTTAACACTCCGAGATCTGGAACTTGAGTGTAATGAGAGTTCTACACAATGTGTTACAACTGTTCACACACCCCCCCCCCCCCCCCCCCCCCCCCCCCCAAAAAAAAAAAAATTAACCAGATCAATAGGGAAAATGAAACCTCTGGGAATCCATGGCTAGACGGACTGCCCTTCCTCCAGATGGCTAGCAAAAGGTCTAATTGTGGTCCTTTAGATAGCGTGTAACTGAACGCCTAAATTACCCGGAGGTAGGCCGCCTTCTAGATGAGGGACCCACTGTATGACTGGCCAGGAGTGCAAGCCCGGAGATGCGATTTGCAGGGTCCTCCTGGATGCCTGCAAATTTCAGAGAGATGCAATCTGCAGGGGCCTGCTGGACGCCTGCAGACCTCAGAGAAATGTGATCTGGAGTGCCTGCTAGACGTGTGCAGGATTCACAGATTGATGTACTCCAGATTTTTGTAAGATTAGTAATAAAGATGCTAAATTAGACAAAGCAGTTGGAATATTAGCAGTAGTGGAAGTTGTTGATGTTTGAGAGAATCAGGGACAGGCACTCACAGGTGTTATTATCTGCACACACATCAAATTAATTTATAAATTAACCCCTGAATTCACGCTACGCATAAAATGTTTTGTTTGCATGCAAAATATATACTCTAAAGACCTTGCGAGAAATAAATGTAATCACGTTTATATGAAAGTGCTTTATGAGTGTCAACTGGGAGATAGATGATAATGTGCCAATAAGTCCAGCAAGTTAATCGAGCAGTATTTAAACAATGAAGTTGCTCAATACTTGAATGGAATTCAAAAATAGGTGATTCATTTTGTAATATTTACATGCCCTGCTATGGTTGGAGGATTTAGAACAGGGGATTGCGTATTCCATGACGACAAACAGCTGGGGACACTGTACGGAGTCTAGCTGCCTGAGCATGGCGATTTGAGGTGACGTCATTGCGGGAGCAACTTGAACTTGTATGTTTTTGCCTGGACTGCAGAGAGACAGAAAAAAATTAGTTTTTATTGCGAGTCGATGAGCCAAATGAAATGTCCCCCTCATGATGAAACTGGAACAGACTGGCTCCCACTGTGAGGAGCTGCTAATCCACGCTCAGCGAGACGAGAGCCATGGTGAACTGGAGTAGGAGGAGAAGTCGGCTGAGCTGGCCGAGAAGTACAGGCCCGTGCAGAGCTGAGGCGCTGGGACGAATATCTTCAAAAACAAAGCTGCAGCCACAGAGAGAGAAATGCCGAAAACGAGGTTAGGACCACAGCAGAGACTGAAATGGAGAAAGACTGCACCGCTCGGACGTCAGAGCGAACACACCACCACCCAAAGAGCTACGAGTTTGTAAAAATGGTATTTATTTTTGGGGGAAATGCTCTCTTGAGATTTTTTTTATCTTTTTTTTTTATTATCGTTATTATTTTAAACAGTAATCTTTGTGTTCACTTTGGGTCTGTTTAGAGGGTTTGGTCCACGCTATATTTAACTAGTCATTGTTTGTAGTATCTGTGTAGAAACCAATGTCTGTGTAGGGTGAATTTTATTGTGGGTGTATATCAATGTGGCCCTTCTGACATTCTCTCAACGTCTTCCTATTTTTTTAGGCAAAACCATAACAAAATCTGTAATATAGTTTGCCCCCTGTGAGATAGAGCCTATAGCTGGGTGCAAAATTCCATTGTGTTTCTAAAGCTGAACAGGGACCCACTAAATATCAATTATCCATCTATAATGAGGATTTACATCTTACCCCTCAATTGATGAGCTGTACTCTGTGATATAGATATTATGTATCCACCAGTTCACAGCTGATTTAAGGAGACTGGGTAATATCCTTAAATCCCTGAGGACCGGTGCTTGCTAACCTCATATAAATGCTGCCCTGGATGTCTCAATAGAATTCATAACTAGTTTTGCAGATAATTTCTTAATATACTTAAAAATTGTTATAATTGGCAGGTTTTACATAAGACACAACTACATAAAAAGGCACACACTATTTCTTACACCCTGTTCACCCTTACTGAGTCGGTTTTGGGCCGTCTCAGGGCCACTTCAAAATTTCCGTTCATGGTTGAGGTTTTAGGGGGCCTAAGTGTGTTCACATATGTGGCTGAGAAGGAAGCCTAAATTGCGGCGAAGTGCTTGTCGGGAATGTAAACAGTGACGTAAACATCTCATTCCCAGAAGTCAACATAAGAGATTGAGCTGGGAAATTTGCAGACGTAAATATGGCTATCTTATTTTTTGCAACAATGTTGGTACTGTACTTATTGCATAAGATATGATAACGGCATGTGTTGACAGTGCAGTCGGTTACTGTGGAAAGAAGCGATCGTGTTGAATCGTGTGTAAATACAGCAAACAAGGACGCGTACATTACACTATTCACAATACAGATTATTATATTAATGGTGATTGAAAATGCAATGTTGTATGCATTATTTATCAATATTGAGATTTACAATCTCAGCTACAATCTGAAATGTGTGTGTGTGTGTGTGTATATATGCATGTATATATATATATATATATATATATATATATTATATTATACGGCGCTGACGCGCACTTTTATAATAAACACAGAAATATCTGACTAAACATAGACTGGTTCCTCACTAAACCACATACGGCTAATACCTGACAAACACCAAAATCAATACGACTGGACACACACGCAGTCGGGCTCTTCACTCAGCAGCCCCGATCAGTCTGGCTGCCTCTTTTAAATACCCTGCACCTGTCTCTAATTTATAATTACGATCAGGTGCCGAGGATTAACTAAATCATTAAAACAATTACAATTAAACCCCATAACACCCAAATGTGCATTCTCACAAAGTTTTTAGCAGGGAAGGATTTTAACCCCCTCCCTGCTATCTTACACATCCTTCAAGTGTGAAACACTGATCGGCCATACCAAGGCCACCCCCTCCCCTAAAACACAACCACCCACACTCAAGTCCCGAAATGTCCATTTCCGCCCTCTTCCACGGGCGGACTTGAGGGTGGGTCGAACCTTCCGGCACTTCCGGGAAGGGACCCTGAACCGGCGACAAGGGACCCCACCGGGATGACAGGGCCGACCGAAGTGACGACCGGGGAACAGGAGGATGCAGCAGTGGACAGAGATTGCAGCGATGTCCGATCACCCAGGGGGAGCGAAGCAGCGAACAGGGGGAGCAACAACGTCTGGCAGCAGCCCAGCGACGTCTGGGTGCTCGGGAAGAGCGGAGCAGGGAACCAGGGGAAAAGCTGTCATGTTGCAGACTCCTGGGCTCCAGGTCCAGCGCAGGAAGGTCTAGGAAGATCCAGGAGCAAGGGGCAAGGGACCGCAACTGGCAGTGCCGGACTGGTTCGCTGGGGTGATGGAGGTGGGCACCTTTTATCATCATCTGACATGAATCATTTCAAAGTGCACCAAATCTTAATCCAACATTCAAGAATCCCAAGCAGCTTTTATTTGACATGAAAAGTTCATCATCTCCTCAGTTTGTTGTTGTTGATTTCAGTTGTGCTTTGCCGCATGGTTGTTTCACAAGCCAAAAGTGCTTTTTGACAAACTATATTCACGATAGAAATATGCCTGCGTTACTCCTTTTTTCAAACGATCAATAGTTTCCAGCTTTGTTGCAACATAAAATGATTTTAATTTCAGAGGCACAGGTTTACAGCTTGTGTGCTTTTTATTAAACAAAAGAGTTGACTTTACCGTGGAAGTGCATCCCGTGTGTACAGACCAGGATGTTAACAGTGTGTGCTTATATGATATTTTTTAGTTTTTTTTATTTGGGGTCCAGGGGCTAGGTTTGCTATAATGAAAGGCGTTATAGCGAGGGTGTAATCAGAACAGGAGCCTGAAGGCGCTGAGAACAACTTTCAATACTGCTGTACCATATACAATTTCTGAGACTTGTTGTAAAATGGTGGGCCTTTGTCACACAAGTAAAACTGAGGTAGTGGCCAACTACCCGGATGAGGAATAATAAAGCTTTTATTTAGTTAGCTGTTGCAATGAAGCCCCCTATAAAGTTTTTTGGGTATTTCTTCAACAATAGAACATTGTTACCATAGGTACCCTGGGTTAAACTAAAGGGATCATTTGACATTTAACATTCGTTATTGAACCTCTAGTTATAATACTCATCATAATATAATACTCATAATACTGCCAAAAGTTTTCACATTGAACTATAAACATGGTTTTGCATATCTGCATACAACAATGAAAACCATGAACCATAGCATAACATTAGACATACTCATTTTGTCCCCAAAAAAGCAAACTTTACCAGAATTTATGCTTGACAGTGTAGTTCCAAACAACACCGAGGAGGTGAATGAGGTGAATTTTTATAAGAAAAAACAGCATTCACCTTGGAGTGTTGCTTTGCTCTTGATGCAATTTACTCTGCTGTTCAGACAAACACACAACTGGTTGTTACAGATAGAAGCACACCCTATTAGTAAACTGTAGGATTTGACAATGCCTTTAATAAAGCCTTTATGTACAATTTAATGCTAACACTATTGTATGTTTTCAGATCTTTTTAAAGATCTGTAGAATCAGTCAGATGTTGCTGAATATGAAGGAATAGGGGCGGTTTAAAAGGTGTTCAGTTAATTTCATGGTCTAAAAATAGGCATTTCAAGATATTTCATGATTAAACATACTACGTATTAAAGCAAAAAAAAAAAAAAATTGCATTGTCACATTCAAATTGTATAATTTTCTCTACTTATATTATAGAACAAACATTCTTAAATATTTCAATGCTTACCTGAAAAACAGTAAATGCCAAATTGTAGAATGTTTTGTTTTTCATGTCTGCCATTTAAAAATGCTTTTTTTTTTTTTTTTTTTTTTTTTTTTTTTTTTTTTTTTACTGGACAGAGCGATCTTTAACAGACATATTTCTGATCTTTGATGCAGCTGGTGTCTTTTTCATTGAAGACATTTAAAAAAAAATGTGCAGCTCTATGCAATGTGTTCAATCATTTACTGAAACCAAACAAAGCCAGCTGCCAAGTTCATAAATTTAGTGTAACCATAAGTGTGTTAAAAAAACAAATACTAAGCTTTGTGTTCATGCATTACTCATTGACTGTTAATTTATAATTTTGTATGACAAAGAGTGTCTATGTGTATGCTGGAAACAAACATGTACCGTGTTTATTATTTTATGATGGCCTCTGGAGTACTCCGAGCTACCCGAAAGAGACTCGATGAGGCTTGTAAAAACTACGCAAAAAACATTTATTTAATAATAATAAATTAAAATCTATTTTTTGTTTACGTTCTATATATTGTTATACATACACATACACACACATATATATATGTATCTGTGGTGTAATATATATATATAAATATATTATATATATATATATATTATATATATATATATATATAATATATATATTATGCTTATGTGCAGTTAGGGTTGTCACATAAAACAAATAATAATAATCACATAATTCCAATGGAAATGCTCTCATTAGATTTAGCCTCCAGTGAAATCTTTTGTTAAATTGCTTTACAAATTATTACACATTATTACAAGTGCTTAGAATGGTTATGGATAATTAAAATAACGCTTTTTTTAGGCAAAATGCTATAAAAATGTAGTTAAAGCTATAGCTATTTAACGGTTTTAATATGGCATTTCAAACATGAAGTAACTAGTCTTGCATAACCATAGGAACAGGAAAAATGAAGTGACTGATAGAAGTGACAGCTGCTACATTGTGTACATTATATCTGAAGTTCCCAGCTGATATGTCAGATTCATTTGTTTGCTCTTCAGAGAATCATTTCAGATAGAAGAAAAGACTCATCACTGGGTAGCATCTTCAGAAAATGAATTGTTTTATAAAACGTAGAAGATGAATTACTTAGGAAGCAATTAACCCTAACCCTCATAAGATATTTTTTAGTGTACAAGTCAAACTGCATTGATTGTTTAAAGTGCTATCCACCAACATGATTAATGCGAATCGAGTGTTTTGGGTTTTTTTTTTACATTCTGTCTATACTGTACTCAAATGGTAGGACAAAAGGAACTTTCCTCTTCAATAAATGACAAGTGTAAAGAAACTAAAGTAGTCATTTTACAGTGCATAAACATATATCAAGTGCTTTTAATTACAATAAGTGTCCCGCTCCCTCTGATTAATACATTAAGACATGTAGTTATCAAATTATTATATAAAACCACCACGATAAGATGATGCAGTGCAGTTCAGAGTTAGACTTATTTTAATGGGTGTATGTGTAAATTGAATCATTACGGGAAAAAAAAATACTTTAGTGATAGTATAGAGGGCCGTTTAAGTGTACCAGAAAATAACCAACATTTTAAAAAGTGTTTGTGAGTAGGAAATTTCAGGGGATAAAATGTATTGTAATTTACAATACAACACCTACACCAAAGCTGCCTTATTTCCATTCCTTATGTATGTTTGCTGTTCACTTTTATAACACACAACATCTGCAGTATAGACCCCTCATATATTCTAACGAGTACAATGTTGTGCACTATATAGATAACATATTGTAATTGAAGATTCATCAGAGTGGTTAGTGGACTGTTGGCCCTCTATGCAGGTGATATTTAACTTTCCTGTTATAGCTGACAATAAATACAGTATGTATCTGTTCCATTATATTTAACATAAACCAAAACCTAGCACTGCTTAAAGTAAATGAATTGGGTTTTACTGAACAAAAAGTAGCACTGAAAAACTTCCCAACCTTAATATAAAAATGTTTTTTTTTCACAATTAATTGTTACAGTGCTGTTACTTTTTATCACTTTATAATATTTATTGTATTCCAAACCATGTTTTCAGAAGTAATGAAACTGATTAAAATATCTCTTCCGCTTTCAGATATCAGAAAAGAAAGCATGTATCTGTACCAATACTCATATTCTGTCTAAATAAATTTCACAGAAAAAGAATTAATTAATCTCCTTAATAAAACTTTAATGTTTGCCTTAAGGTATAATTAGAGAGAACATTACTGCAGGAAAAAGGTTAAAGATATGCAATTAAAGGAAATGTATTAAACTAAGACATTCCAGGTCTTTCTATTTGATGTTGAATTAGAAATTAATCTTATCCATGCATTGCCATGCCTCATGGGTTATGTGGGTAGCTGAAGCCAAAAATGACGTATGAGTGGGCATGAAATTGGGGGGGGGGGGGGGGGGGGGGGGGGGTAAACATGAAACAAAAATCTAATCAGGAAATAACATGACATTTTATGGGTTTAGAGGCATTACGGGTATCTCTAAATGGCTCACTGGCTTAATTACAATCTATTGCTGTAGCTGTCTTTCTGTTTGAATTGACCTTCTGTCTCAACTGACTTTCAGACATAGCAGCAATTGCTTCTGACTGGCTTTAAACCATTGATTGGTGCCCTGGCATGTTGGCAGATGACTATTTTCACTACAGCTCTCTCTGGCAAAAATGTTTACAGCTGCTACTACCTCTCTATATGACTGTGGCAAAGTGGTTAACTGTGTGCAGGTGCTGAAATGCATCAGTAATTAATGAACAGACAGACAACGATAATCCAGGTGCAATGTTTTATTTTCTGGTTACACTGTTGTTTTAAAAATAAAAGGTTAGTTGGAAGTTAGTGTTCTTTTCTTCTTCTTTCATCCGTCACTATAAATAATTATTGCGATTTCGAACTTTGTTGTAGATTTCAACAAAGATGTTTTATTCAATACAGTCGTAACCTTATGACAACACTTTTTTTCCCTTTAACTCAAATCAGAAGCAATTAAGTTTCTTAGTTACAGTTATACAAATCTCTTATCAGCCCTTGAAGTATCTGGCTCTGTCCAGATCCCCATAAAGGGATTAGTTTTTACGACCGCCTCATAAACCAACTGTATTTACTAAGGAAACCCTGTTTATACGAAGCTTACTATTCCAACATCCCAACATTCCCCACTTTTTCATATATATATAAAAAACTAAATACTATTTTAAACTAAAATTATAAAATGAAAACAAAGAACAAAGAGAAAAACAAAACTTCCAAAAATAATCTAAAGGTTATTTCTTAGCAATCGCATAGTTTCAAAGCAATCAATTATCTTCCCCTATTCTGTTTTTTGTCTGTGCAGCCAAAAACCCTGCACTAGGTTCCCGAGAACAATTACTACCATCATTGCAATAATTGCCAGAAATATCCAATCCCAAAATGTGTCATTGACCACTTCACCAGACCATCCAAACATGACTTTGACTTGTGCTTGAGCCAAGTTCACCTCCATTTTGGCTTTGCGCGCTTCAACTCGCTCTCTGCCAGAGTTTTCCTCACCTGAGAGTGGATGTCTGTGAGCACGTTTGATTCGTGTGCCAGGTAGTTTCACTGGCTTTATGGGCAGGTAAATAAATGTTTACCATCTGAACTGAGTGAATTAGTGCAAAACAAAAACCAAGGGGTGACTTACACTTAATGTTACCATATAAAAATGCTGTGTGGTTGCACAGAATCCACCATATTGATCTACCTGCACTGCCCTTTCTACCTTTAATAGAAACCACTTATCTTCTGGCACACCTGTGTTATTGGCCACGTCCCCCCTTTCAATTATTTTTTTTTTTTTGAGCATCACTTTTCCTTATGATTTTTGCATTTGTGTATGTAAAATTCCACCGTTCTAGAATTCGATATTCTAGACCATCTCAACCTTATGATGCACGTAAGATTGATTAAAAACTAGAACTATGAAATTATCACTGCATTGAACAAGTACTAAAATAGTGTGTGAATGTTTAACTATCTATCTGTAACAAATTAGTAATCGGACTTTTAGTGGAGCGCTTCACTCTTTTTTTTTGCATAAAGTAACTTGGAATGCATACACTTGATGCAGCCTGTAACTGAGAAAATAAAAGAATAACTGCTGCTTTTGCTTCGGTAATCTGCTTCACCTTTAAAAAGGCTATTTATTCTCAAGATCTCAATTGTGGCATAAAAGCGATTTCTCCATTTTTGTTTCTCTTATCACAAAACTATTTCTGAGTTTCTAAAAGATACCACAAAAAATCTTATAAAATGGGAACCCCCCCCCTTTTTTTAAATACTTAAAATGAGTATAAAACAAATTTAAACAATTGTTACAATCCTTCCTGTCCCACTATATCTTGTAATTTGCTATTTGTCATTTCTGTGCGTTTACTTTTGAAATCCCAGCTTGTTTTCCCAATTCTATCATTGTCTGCTGCTACCTGTCTGAGTTTAATTGCAGGCTAGCAGTATACAGACAATGGCTTTATCAAACAGACAAACACATGAGCACACTACCAGTGCCCCTTTAAATCAGTCTAAATTTCAATAGCATTTTTTTCCCCGAAATTGATTAACAGAATTAACAGATGTAAATGGAAGTGCGACTCCTATTGCATAGCATTTTTCTGCTTTGCGTGACAGTCATTCCATGTGTTTCAGTTCTCTGCCAGAATTAGTTAATCCAAATATGTCTTAAAACACAAACAACAAAAAACACACATTAAATAAGGACGTATGTAGAAATACCAGTCAGTCAAAAAAATATCTGTCAGCACTAACGAATCAGTTGGTTCCACTGAACTTGCCCTAATTAGTGTACTTGGATAGGCAAGGTGTTGCTCTCAATGCTGCATAGTGGAGAAGCAGGAGCAATATGACGTGGGTCAAAGTCAAATCTGTATCAACCATACTAGGCTGGCCTTTTAGACTAGTATTGACTACAGAACAACCATAACAATCTCCATGTAAATTTGACACTTTCATTGTAGAGGCCTGACGCCTTCATTGTGAGCCTGCCTGTGTCCCCTGACTGCTATTCGCTTGCAGCCCCTGAAGCAATGCAATTAGCTCTGCATATGATGGCACAGTAGGAGTGCTTACACTCTGACGCTGCATCTGTCCTGACTGAAACTGTTTATCTGTCTGCTTCGGTCCTCTAGCCTGCACACTCCTCCTCTCGAATAACATGGCTGTTTAGTGTGTCCAAATTGCTTACAATTAATACACATACAAGGACTTTTACAATCTTTCTGCATTTGTCCTGGTTTTTAACAATTAAAACAGTTCCCAATAATTTGACCATCATTGGTGACTACTTGAGACACTTTCGTTTTAACTGCATTATTAGGAAGCGTATCTGCTACTTATTCTCTCCAAGCGATAAGGCATTCATGAATATCCCAACCCACGTTTGCGAGGAGAGGATCTCTCTGTAAGTCTCAAGCATATGTCAGAAGCAAATGTTGACAGACGGAAGTAACGCGATATTTATATTTATTAATAACCAAGCCCCAGAATGTAACATTGTTCCCTGTTAATTCAGCACGTTGCACAGTACCCTGATTTCGGTTGCATACTGTCACAAAAGTTCTCAGGAACTCAGTAGTGTGTTGATTTTCCTTAGGCATACTGTGGCAGGCTGGCGAGTGGATAGAGGCCCAGAAACAGTCTGCAGTTAAAAAAAAAAACTAATTTGATTATAAATAAACAATAATACAGGTGCACAAGGGCAAAACAAAACATCTTTACACAAATAAAACAAAAAACAAAATTCACAAAAATAAAGGTTTCCAGGCTGGGCAATGCCTTCACTGGATTCAAAACTTCCAAACTTCCAAACTTTCAAACTTTCAAAAATACCACAACAAACCACCAACCTGCTTCCTCAACTCCCTCCTCCTTAATGGGAAGCAGAGGCCTCCTTTTATGTCAGGTGGCTGGGCGCTGATTGATCGTTAATTAAATTAATCATCTAATCAACCCCAGCCACCTGAACACAATGAACCCAGGCAGGTAGGGGAATTTAACCCCATCCCTGCCAATTTCTAAAGGGCAGAGCTGTGCTCTGCCACACATACATTCTAGAATTTTACTAATGTCTGCTGAGACACAGTATCCTACAGCTTGGTATATTAATTCTAAGCATCTCATGCACTGGCCAGACAATTGGATCATTAACATTAGCCAGTGGAAGGGGTGTAACAAGATCTATTGGAACACGGACATCATGGGGCAATATTGCTTGGAACAATTTACAACAGTCTTTATCAGCAAAAGCACTTGAACATTGTAAGGAGCGAACCTTATCAACTAACAATGTCAGATCCCCAACACCATCCCATTTTGGCACACTTCGAGTTTAACAAGAGATTCATCCTCCACACAAACGCTTTGGATGTTAGTCTGGGGGCGGTCTTGTCCCAAAAAGTAGACGGAGTAGAATACCTCAGTAAAAAGGTTTTCCCCCAGGAGCGCAACTACTTCATAGTCGAAAAGGAGTGTTTGG
Organism: Polyodon spathula; assembly: GCF_017654505.1. Taxonomy (NCBI): domain Eukaryota; kingdom Metazoa; phylum Chordata; class Actinopteri; order Acipenseriformes; family Polyodontidae; genus Polyodon; species Polyodon spathula. The sequence continues at coordinate 81,252,434 of NC_054536.1, read as the reverse complement.
CCATTAAATGGTCTACTCACTCTTTACGATACTAGAACATTCATTCTATCTCGTCACAGGCTATGCCCCAGCCAAGTGGTTAAGCACAATGAAAGACAGCATTGCCCGGATAACTCAGTGGTATCTGGCATTGCAGCCCTTCATGTATCATATGATCCACCGTGCAGGGAAAGAACACCAAAATTAAGATTATTTTTCTGCTCCACTCTGAACGGTGGGATATGTGACAGAGAAATAATGAATCTTGGTTATAAATCTCCCTCCTGACCTATGAGGGCTCTGTGTAAAGGGAGTCACAGTACACCAAAACAGAAATTATATAGGCATGAATTCCCATTATTAGTACAGTACTCCCCCTTTATAAGGCAGCTCTTTATACTGCAGAAGAGGTTATAATGCGGTATGGTCATGGCTGCAATTTGCCCCATAATGCCATTGCATTAAGACTGGTATTCTTGTTATAAGGGGGAACACAAATCGCACAGCCTCTTAACTATGGCTTGCGACTGCAGCGTTATAATAGCACTTTATGAAATAGTTTCAAACAGTAACAGTGATGTATCATTCTTCCATTAATAATAACATGGTAATTCTGCCTTTCATGGCTTGTGTCATTTAACTGTACGAGGCAGATATAACCAGACAGTAAAGTGTTGTACTGCTTTGTGTCATATGGTAATGTACTCTTTACAGGTAGTGTCTTACACAGTACAGCAAGTACACATTTTAAATAAGCCATACTATTACATTGAAAATGGCACTTGAAAGAAGGACGGTACAGGCCTGTATCTTTTTATATTTATTGCACTGAGTAGATTTGATTTTAAATCCCAACTGGAAAATTATTAAACAGTGTATAGCAAGGTCAATAAACCCAATCTTGTGGGGTAATTGTTCTTTTTATTTAAAGAGTTGCCATAAAATGTGGAAAGTAATGTTTTTGTATGTGCATAAATCCATTTAATTAATTCTACTGTTTTCTACCAGATGTGAGGCATTCGTCAAATTACAACTAATATTACATTTACTGTTTATATTCTTTATGTAATGTTTAGTCTCTTAATATTTCATTATCTGACTATTCTGATATACTTTTTTCATAAGTTGCTTGCTACAGTGACATGCAGTGTCAAATTTTGATAAAAGCCCTACAGAAGAAGGTTAGATTTGGGTTGTGCAGAGAACCCATTACTTGTACTCGTAATTGAACTTCTACTCAGAAACCAATACTAGTACTCAGATTTCACTCAGATGACATCATCGGTAGTGGGCGGGGCTAAAAGCAGAAGTTGCAAGTTTTTCTTGCAGTCTGTTATCAAGTACTGAAGTGTGCATAACCCTGCAAAACAACATGGTATATGGTACTTAGGATTACGGATTTACTTCACACGCAAGCTGAACCAATTTCAGACCAAGCTGATTCATTTTTAAAAAAACTACTGCTGTGATGAAAATCAAAAATAGACAATCAGTTTGGTATTCTATGACCTTGGAGGTCAAAAGTTTTCCACAATCCTTGTATATGCTTTAACCTACCTGTGTGACAATGACCTCCAAAACCTACTTAGTTTGCAAATTATGGAGCGTGAAAAAATTAAAGTATAATTTGAGTATCTGCTTCCCACTTTGTGGGCTGCAGATTCAATTAAAATAATAATAATTCTATAGGATGTTACTACGATAGTCAAGAACATACATTACTGAGGTTTTAGTGGCTCTGGAGCCGGAGCCAGCTAAACATGCCTGTCAACATTGAGTTTTCAAAATACGGCAGCTTTTGTAAACTGAAATCTCATCTCTGTCAACTTTTGAAAATAGTTGGGGAGGGGGTGTGTGTGTGCGTGTGCACGTGTGCATGTGTGCAGGTCCGTGGCTAGGTTTGTGAACTTGCCTCGTGCACTGAATGCATGCCTGCACAGGACTCCCCCAGGTCCTAAACCCTATGTACAGACAGGGATTGCAGTACCACACACCTGCCATTTATTTTGTAGACATGAAAGGTTTGCTGACATAAAAGGATTTAACAGTAGAATACGGGAGAAAATCTGGCCTGGGAGATGTCCAGGAGAAGGGTCCATATTATGGGAGACTCTCTGTGAATACGGGAGAGTTGGCAGGTCTGGCTAAAAGCAGCTGGAGCTGGAGCAGGGGCTACTGGAGGCAACCTGGAGCTGGAGCTGAGCTACCAGTGCCACTCCAGACACGGAGCTAACAAAGCACAGCCAACCCTACTAAGCACACCCCTATATACAGCACTCGTAATAAAAAAAAAACCTGCAGAATAACTGTACCAAGTTTGCGTTCTTCTGGCTTAAACAGCATCTGTTTTAACCTGTATTTAACAACTTTAACACCATGACGTACGCACATAAGTCAAATGAAAACCCACTTACAGTACCATGCCATATGTGTGTACATCAAGTTTCCCATTCTATTCTATGAGCAGTTTCTCAGTCTAGCATTTCAGGTTTCATTCTGTAAGGCAGTGCTAGTACTATTGAATGTGCAATGAAAGTCGGGGGAGGGTCAAGTCACATTTGTATCCAATTGCGTGTCATGTAGCGATTCCAATCTAGCTGTGGGTGTTTAGAAGACAGATATATTGCGGGAAGCCATTCAACTTTTACAAGTATATATATATATATATATCTGGTACCTGGGAAGGGGTTTCATTTTTACATGTGGAGTTGACGTGGTTAAAAGGACTAGTACACAATACTTTGAAATTTAATGGTGGCTCTACTGATTTTTCTTTTTATAAACATATTTTTAAAAGATCTTGTTAATTGTTAAACATAAATTTAGTTTTAAGTCACTGCAACTCAATGCATTTTATGTTGTTTATTTTTGTTCTTCATTGCACACATTCACACACTGGCAAAAGACCTTGGTACTACGTTGTTCTCCTTCTGCACTTATGCACTGATCATATTTATCCATCAGTCATTTTGTCACACTCTACATGGCGAACACGATAACTACTTTGGTTTTGCACCAGTCTTCATTAACAAGATTTATCACAAACTACAGTCTCCTATAGATATTTTAGAAATTGTATTTGGCTATAAACCAATAAGCTCTTGATTTTTTACAAATATTTTTAACACTATCCACCCTGTATCCTGAACTAAAATTCATGTATTGTCATTCCATTCCAGTGCAGCCACACTCAGATGGTCTTCATAATTGCACAGTACCTAAAAGAGATGAGAGATTTCTAAATGCTGCATTTTTTAAAAGTGTAATATTGTTAGTATTGTTCAGTGTGGCAGAGTTTGGATAGAGCTGAGGCACCACAACAGCAGTTTGAATGTAAGCGCAAAGGTATGAATGCAAAATTGTGAATGTAAAGGTTAAAAATATGTTTTATGAAAGGGAGAATTGTATTAGCCAAATGCAATCCAAAACATGTAAAGGAGGCCTTGACTGTATGATACAGGTTTGTTGAAAATTAATGCAAAATCAAGGCGGTTATCAATAAAAGGAAATATAGTGTTCGTGGGTATATAGCAGTCGCAAAAATGTGTGCAGTATTATAGTAATTGGTAGATTTTGGCAGGTAAAATCTCATGAGGCTATAAACAAGATATTTGGTGTTGTGTTGTACATATGGTCCAGCCATGATAATAAACATGGAGTACCTGTATAATATAACATTTTTATTGGTCAGTATGCGCACAGGCTTAACAATTATTTCCTGATCCCTGCAAATAATGACAAATCCAGTCCTTCAGCCCGAAACTGGTAAAATCCATATAAAATGTGAAGTTCCTGTCAGAAGCAAACAAATTCCCAAAAGACACTGCAACAGCTATGTTCAGAATCTTACATATTTATTAATGGATGAATTCTCTACAGAAATGTTATGAATTCAAGGAATGTAGAGTCTATTACTGTCAACATTTTCAGACCTTCCTGACACAACAGAACACTAACAAATGAAAGAGAGTGTATATATTGGGCAGAACTCTGTTATCTTAGATCGTTATGTTTCTTCCTTTGTTTCATTAATGCAAAGATTGTCTGGTGTAACAATGACACCTGGTCACTGGGTTCCATTCTTCATTTGCTACCTGCTATTTCACAGCTGTGTTTGCTGCGATCATGTGTATATTTATATTCAAAATTATAAAATAGTGTGATAGATAGCTTCCCACTGCATTTTAGTAAATAATATGTTTTTATATACAGAATTGTAATTGATGATCCACCAAAATGGGTTCTAAACTATGTTTTTAATGCTACTGTTTTGTTTAAAGACTTGCAGTATAGTCTTGTTAATTTAGACCATGTTAATCCAAACAAGTTTATAATCTGAACTGCTCTGTCAAAATGCAATGCATGCTGATTAAAGCTATAGAAAGCAAACTTCAATATCAAAATCAAAATACATGGAATTTATGTTCTGCCTTATAATGAGAATACTAGATGAATATGGGTGCCAAGATTTAGCTTAATACTTGAATGTTAACAAAACATAAGTAAATGTGTACTTTCAGATAATTTATAAATATTGAAAATTTGCATCACAAATTCAACATTTAAAGTCAATATGACATTTAAATCTGGAAAAAAATGCTTGTCTAAATCTTTTTTTATGCATGGAATTGAAATCTTTACACTCGGCAACCAACATTTAGCTAAATATGATCTTTCAGCATTTTAAAGTAAGTTCAATCTTTGTTGTAAGCAATTAAATCTGAAAAAAAAATCAATTTTTTGCAAAATAAATATTTATTTGCAGCCAATTCTGAAGCTAACATGCAAATGAGTCCCCTCCCATTTAAGCAGGGGAGGGGGCTGTGTCTGTGTAAGTCTTGCTCTGGTTCTGATTCGATGTGTTGCTGTGTCAATCATGACAGAGATGCTCTATTAATTGAAAAAAAAAACGTGTCTTTATGTAAAACAAAAAACAAACCAAAAAAAAAAAAACATGCAGCGTTTTGCTAAAAGTGCCCCAAAATATACAATGTGCCTAGCATCCAAAATGGAATGAAAAGCAGCCAATTGGCAGCACTACTCTCCGCCTCTTCTCTGCCTCCCTGCCTCCTCTCATATGCACAGAATGTCTACAACAAACGTTTAAATGGACAGGGACCCATTTGCATGTTAGTTTCAGATTTAGCTTGCAGAATAAATATTTATTTACCAAAAAAACAGATTTATCTTTCAGACTTATTTTTTTCCGATTTAATTGCTAATGACTAAAATTTGCTTTAAAATACGGAAAGATCATGAATTTTGGATGTGTCTGTTAGCTAAATATTGGATGCTGAGTGTAAAATAAAGATTTATGTTCCATGTATTTTTTCATGGATTTAGTTCTTAGATTCCTAGATTTAACACATAAAGAGATTTAAAGACTGAAGAATTTTTGTTTCCAGATTTAATTATCATATTGACTATAATTGTTGAATTTGTCATTCAATATTTATACATATTTATAAATTACATCTGAAAATACACATTTCAAAACTTTTAATTATTTTTTTTAAAAAAAAAACATTTATATATTAAGTTAAACTATTTTTATTTTCCTTTCTTTTGGTTAAATCTAAAAAATTAAGTGATTTAAGTTAAATCCAGAAAAAACACCTGGTAAAATATTTGTGTTTTTTTTTTTGTGTTTTTTTTTTTAACACTTGGAGCCCCATAGATGAAAAGATTGCAATAGTATGTCATTCTTATGTCGGTTCTGTTTTGGATGAGCAGTTTAAAGACTGTGAATTAAGTCGTGTTTCATGTTTTCAGATAAAACCATTGAGACGTACAGTATTTTAAGACTTAAACATTTATATTAAAATAAATAAATACAAAAAAAATGTAACTGTGACATAAATAAAAAAGCAACAAAAAGCATATAATGGGCGAAAGAAGACATTTTTGTATGCTAAAAAAAATCCTTAAAAGTAAATCTTGGTTATAAAGTCCCAGTGGAAATAACAGTAGAGCATGGTTATCTGAAACTAAAATATGTGCTGCTTGTGTTGTTACAGTGAAGTAAGCATCATAATGATTGGCTCTACTGTAGGTTGGTGCATGTGACAATGCTGCCCAATAAATGCACTTGGAAACGATTTGTACTGTGATTGGGTGAACTAACATTTCAAGGCTCCCATTCATGTTATACCTGGAATCAGTACTATATACGGTATTGTGCAGTTAAATAGACAACCCCTCATTGCTGCTAAAAGACTTCAGTGGTTATTGGAAAAGAATAATTGGTCATCAGTGCTTCTTTTAATTAACGTACTGAGACCAATTCATCATCTGAAGACATACAGGAGTTTAAACAGTAACAGAAATACTTGTACACTATTACAATTCTAATATATTATCCTGAAGAAATATATAAGAATCACAAATAGACTCCAGAATTAACAACAATGACAAAACAATGAACTTAGAACGATTGTAATATTGCACAGTGATCTGATACAAGTCTTTTGGTATCTGTACTGCATTCCTTTTTTCTATCACTGTGCATGCATTATTTTGTACAACAGTATTTCAGCTCAGCAGTGTAATAATAAGAAAGCTGAATAAAATCAATGAAAAGATTCCATAAGGATATGTCCTATGAATTACCTCTGGCTCAGTCATCTTTGAAATCTGCTTGCTTTTCATTATATAAAGCTTGAATTTGGGATTGGGTGTTAGGTTTCTTTTGTGGCTATAATTAGCAATATTTGAAACATACAGGGTGCTGCTTGAAATTCTGACTTTTAGTGATGTTAATATGTGAGGTTTTTTTTATATCATTTTTATATTTATTGACCCACATATTTTGTCTATAACACTGGTGATTGATGCTGTATTATAGGAGGGACACTTGTCTGTAACACTCCCAGTCTTCCTCATGCCTCAAGGTTATACTTCTGTTACAGTAGGAGCAGAGGGAGATGCTTAGAATAGACGTAATAAAAAAAAGATAAAAGCTGGGCTAGATAAGAGGTAGAAATGTAATAGAAAACATAACCTGCAGGGAAAATTGAAATTGTAGATTCAGCCCCAAGAGAGAGCACATCTGAATAAAGATGTCCCCTCAGCTATTAGTGTTCATAGCTGGACCAGTTCCACATACCCTGAGAGAGAATAAAGGTCCTACTAGTTTTGCCAAGCCCTTTTCAGAATTTGACTTTCACTTATTCGTATTAATGAATTTACAAGACAATTAACCATTGATAAAAACAAATGTACCTGTTACACCTGTTGCTGGTTCTTGCGCGGATGTATGCAGCTGGGACATGTAACAGGAGACGCATTGCTAGGCTTGCCAAGAGCTGAGCTAATCGGGAAATCCGGACTGGGGGAGTGTGCCTGGGGAGGCTGCGTGCAGCTCAAAAAATGTCTGTGACACAGCTCGAGATGACTGCACTGCCATGCTACACAGAGAGGGGCATTGTTGTCATGAAGGAGGAGAGCGTCTGCTCCACAAGATAACTACTACGGAACCGCTCAACTGCAAGACGGTGCTTGTGAAGGCTCTGCCCAGCCAGGACTGTCATAAAGACCTGGAGTTGCTGGGTAGCCGGGACTTTGGGAGCAACAGCAGTAGATTAGTTTAGGGGCTATGGATCCCTATCAGTATAGAGAGGGTTTTGTAGTGTAGTAGGTTCCTGGAGCGGGACTTCTTTTTTAATGAGACTAGCGCTCACCTTGTATAGCAAACTTTTATTTTTAGCTTTGTTTTGTTTTGTTTATTAAATCTGTCACTAGGGCTACCATTACTGGTACCCTAGTGGCAGCACCTGTGTTGTTATTAAATCTGTGTGCCTGTGCGGCATGTCAACACTCAACGCTCTGTTTCTGACTCATTATTATTCAGTGACGACCCACACATAACCCTGTTACGGCACCTAATGTATACTTATAGACATGTTGTGAGTAATAACATTCACCTTGTTGCTGTTTTAATACATAATTTATTGACAACGTATTTGTTTAAATATAAAAAGGTAATAAAAAATAGGTATCAACTGATTTTTGAATGATTTATCAGAGATGTGCAAATAAACAATATTCAAGCATTTATATTACATACTTTTGAATATGCAGTACTATTTATTTTAATTTTTGGGCACAGTTTGTTACAATTATTGTTTCAGTCTATGCTATTACCTTTAACCTAACCAAGAAGCAAGTTCTGCAAGGTCCTGAAAACCAATTACATTCTATTTCACACTACTGTGACATCACTGACCTCTTCAAAAGCCAAATGTGATCCACCTGAGGATATTAACCCTCACTGGCTGATAGTTAATAAATGTAAGCATAGGAGACCCAGGATGCAGCTGAAACATATATTTATGGGCTGGTCAGAGGAATGGAGGAAGTATTGTATAGGTTAGCTATTGCATTTAATTACATTTTTATTTTGAAGATGTTATGATAACTGTAACCTATCAACTGATAAAGGTGATCGCACAACCAGTTCTAGTGAAACTACCTTCACAATGTTCCACTTCTGTTGACTAGAAAAGTGGCAGTCGATAAAGTTCAGTTTCAAAGAAAATTAATGTTATTGGGTATATACTAGTAGCGAACTATGGGGCTGATGTAAGGATATATGGAAAGTTATTTGCAGCTGCAAATACCCATATTGTAGTCAAAATTGGTGTTTAGCGCGAGCAAACCGTGTTTAGCACGAGCAAACCGTGTTTAACGGCTGTAAAGTGGGACTTTAGCAGCTACTAAAAATGTGGCATATGTAAAGAAATGTATTCGAATGAAGAAGAGCATGGAATACTAAGCAGTTGCAAACATTATAATGCAATGCAAAGATTTTGCCTTGCACTTGGGCAATTGTTAATACTCCAAAAACGTTGCACCTCCTCTGACAAGGTGCAAACCATTGTAGAAGCAGGTATTTAAGAGCTTTGTAAAACCACACACACCTTCAGAGACCTGTCATTGAGCTCAGGGTGGCTGCTGTGGTACACTTCCAGGTGTGGCAATGCTTGGCTCTCTTTGAGGACAGGTGGGAAAACCTTTGGAGGAGAAATACAAGACGGAGAAGACCCCGCATATTCAAACCAGGGTCACTTTGTGTGGGATGCTGGAGGATGTGGTGGTAAGGTATTATTGTCTTACCACAGGTCATCCTAGACCTCTTAATTGAATTTACACCGCAAGCATTTATTTTCTCCACCATAGAGGACCATATGGAACCATAGGGCCTTTTTGGTAGCATAACTGGTGTTGGCTGCTAAAAACCCAGAAGCACAGGCGGCGCTCATTGCGACCCTCACTATCATGATTGAAGCTCATTATTTGTGCGTGTTGAGTAATTTGAATTGCTCTTAAGCTTGTAGGCCGCAGTGCAAAATAATTGCCTGGCTGCAACTGTTTGGATTACGCCTATCCTTAAAGTGTTCGGTTTCAGATGGACATAAATGCAGTTGTGGTTGCAATTCATTTCATAATTACATTTAAGAACATGAATAAGTAGCTTAGAAAATGTTAAGTATTTTTAACATATAATGCACAAATACTTGATTTGTTATTTTTTTTAAAAAAATTTAATTACTAACTATCTGACTTTTTTACCTTTACTAATTTGTTGTTACAATGTTATAATGCATGTTTTGTTTCATATTCCAGGTCTGACTGAGTTTCACTGCTGTCGGCTTCATATCACAAGCAGCAGAACAACATTCATACGTCCTTTTTTCTTAGTCATTTTCACAAATATTTATTATGTAGTCTGTTGTTTTATAAAGTATATTAACAAAACTTAACCCCTGTTCTCCTTTGGTGACATGGGTTACTGGTTATTTCTATTCAGATTAACTCATATGTCATTGGTTTGAAGATATTTTTGAAAGCAGCAAGATAGATCAGTAGCTAAATCTGATTTGTGGCACAAGCGTGATTGCTCTGCCCCTCAGGTTACCTAGAGTTCTAGTGGCTCATTGGGATTAGAAGTGTCCAGGTATACTGCCCAGTGTATCACAGTGTTTTTGTTCATATCTAGGTATTTTCATTTCATTCGCAAAGTCCAAAACATGTAGCTGATATCGCAAACCGATTATTTGATATAATTACCAGTATTTCAATTTTTGGGTCCTACTTCTGGGATTCGTTTTCCAAATATCCCAATATTGTTCACGATTCTTGCAAGTAGAGGTGAAACGCCATAATAATAGATCATAGATCAAATTTCAATTCTTTATTATTTATTATTTAAAGCGAAGAAAGTTAAAAACAAACTAACGCTTCGGCCAGATGGCCTCCATCAACTTTTGCACAATAACCTGCATAATAACAGTTATGTAGAATAATATAATATATATGGTGTGTGTGTGTGTGTGTGTGTTTCAGGGTTTTTTTTTTTTATCTGACTGATGCAACTGCAATTTACATGTGAAGTTTTGTTTGCATATTATTGTTTGCATATAGATTTTCATTAATGATGTTTCATGTGTTTTTCGATTGTAAATCTATTTTTTTTACTGGAGTCACAGAATACGAAATGTTGAGACATTTTTAATTTGGAAATCATCACATGTTGTCTTCTTAGCTGAGTTCCACAGAGTTGTTGTCCAGCAATAATGTACTTTATCACTATCGCATTGTTTTAAGCAATTTGTCGTGGTAAATGGAGCCTATGTCTAAGTGGTTCAATGATTTGACAAGGATTTAGCTTGAAGCAATCAAGTGCAATGTTGTGTATTTATTAATCTGTCTCACCTCCAGCAGGCTAAAATGAGAAAAGGGATTGGCAGTGCAGAAACAATGCAAAATAAATGGGTTCTAGGAATATACTTTATTCAGAAGAGATTATGTTGCCTGTTAAGCACTTTAAGCCCTAAGGATACAACATTCTCATCTTTATAGCAAGGGCAATTTTCTTCATCTTAATGAGCTCCAATGAACATCTGCAAGCTGCAATGGCAGTCATGATATGGAAAGACAATGTCATACATTTTGTCAATTGGGAATTCACTTTCTTATAAAAAATGTACATTGTTTTACCCTTCTAAAGTTTTGAACTATGCCATTCAGTTTACTGGTATTTTTTCTTGTTCATATTTTAAGTCCACATTGTGTAAAAACATTTAAAATCCTTTCTGAATGAGTATTTCAAACCAAAAATAAAATGTATAAAAAGCCAGTCATCTTCTTTTTCCTGGATTGTTTTCCATCAAGGGATTAAATACAGTAGATATGCCAAAAACAAAAACAAGTGAGTGTTTTGATATCACTGTGTTTGTTTGTGCCTCGCAAAAAAATAGTGCTTTGGCACAAAATGAGAGATATTCCAAAATGGCACAAAGCAGTTGCGAGACATTGGAATATAACAGTTTTTTGAGAAATTCGCAAATCTGTTTGTGCCTCGCAACCGTCTGCACATTCACTACCAATATAGCAACTGCACACAACAGCCAAGCGAGAATGCAGAATGATGGACGGTCACTATTAGTAATGGCATTACCCCGACAAGCTGCTATTATTGGTGTTGCCACAGTATGTACACAATTGGCTCCATAGCTAGGTGCTGAGTTTTCAAATTAATGAACTGATAACGCCACTGTTTTATTGAATGCGGACAGTATTGTATCACAAGGAAATACTATATAGGTTTCTTTAAGGGCCAGCTGATCCGACATAGATGTATGTTTTTGAAGTAAAATCTTTTTAAAAAAGGATTTGGATACTGTCTGTTTTTTTGGGTTTTTTTTTTTTTTTCGTGTCGTGACAAAATCTACTGTGGTAGCGCACTCTTTGATTTGTAAATGTAACAAGTTCACCCATTTGAACATCATGATTAAGACCAGTTTGTAAGGTTTTGAGTGTCGCTGGAATGGATTTTTTTTTTGTCCATTTAAAGTTATTTATTTGACAGGAATAATATTGTTTCTCAGTTTTTTTTTCCCTACATTTGTGTAAAGACAAATAACGTGGAAACAGATTTAGAGCTTCATGGTATCGAAGTGTGCATTGGTGATCTTATTTTGCATATTAAATTACATTGTACTTTAATTCTAACCATAGAATTAAATTCTAACCATACTCCCAGTAGAATTATTGGGGCACTCTGTCCCGGGAGGCGCAGGACACTGACTCTCAGATGGCATTTGTGGCGTGAGAAATAAAAACGTTTGTGAGTGTTTTGTTGTTTGTCTGTAATTGTCTTGTGTTGTTTATTACTAGATGGCTAAACACGATGCTGGATGCACGATGTCGTCAGAGGCCAGCACCAGCCTGGAACAGCACTGCACTGTATCTCAATAAACTGTTTTTGAGCCACTAGCACTAATTCACGCATTAACAGACTTGTGTATATTATTTGTGGGGGAAACCCGGGGATTATAATTGAAGTAATACATGCTGCTGTATTACTTAACATAATTATTGTTTGCTGTTTATTTTGCCTTCAGGGACTGGACACAAAAAAAGATCATTAAACAATCTTTGCACCTGGATTATAATTGTCTGTCTGCACTTGCACACCATCACTTTGCCACAATAATTTATATTAGTACTGTATTTTGTAACAAACTTTTGAAAATTAATTTTTTCTTAATAACATGTACCGGTAAGTACGTTTTCTTAAAAGGAAAAAATAATCTTGGTCAAATCACGTCAAAGTGTGCTCACTCACCAGTGGTGCACAGTAGTGGTCACAAATTCTAAAAGCTGGCACATCATAAATGATATCTTTCTAATTCCTGTGATGGAAGGTATAAGAAAAATACTCAAAATATCGCCAGTAGGTAGCCTGCTGGTGTCACGTGACTGCAAATTAGTTTACATCACGTGAATAGTTAGTTGTCTTCATCATTATTCAAATGCTGGGGACAAAGCAGAATGTACAGATCAGTACTAAACAGTAAATTTTTTCTAAGTAAGATAGTGGAAATCATTTAGGAAAGGAGACAGTGTTAAATTCTCAAATGCTCTGCAACCCCCGTAACCAACAACACACATTCTCCCCATTCACTAAGGGCGTGACCCGTCCCATTCCCCTTACAATACATCTAACATAGACAGATGAGACAAACAGACAACAAGTCCTGCAACAAAGCAATTGTCCAGGTCATTACAATATATATTTTTTTAAATTTGAAAGTAAAAATATATGAAACCATGACAACCTTTAGTGTACAAAAACCTCCATTAATATACAATTGAACAAGAACTGTTGAATGTTTATTTTCATTTCATACCATACTAAATGTCATTGTTTATATGATAGTGAAAAAATAAATAAATATCAAGATGTCATAAATGTCTATGTATTCATTTATTTCAGTATTTATTTATTTATTTATTTATTTATTTATATTATCCTTCAGCATAGCTAATTCTCAGAAATTATGTTCCTTTTTTGTCCAGCGGGGATCACAAATAGCATTACTTTCATCGACAAATATAGAGACAGGAAATTGTACCTCCTTGTGCCAATAGGGACCATAATGAGCATTACATTCACAGGAAACCAAACATTTTCAGAGCTGCAGCTCAAAATCTCAGAATGAGTGATGAAGATGGATTATGGCTCAAAAAATCTTTACAAAAAAAGTCAGAGAATTCTCAGATGGCTGACTTCATCTTTCAAAATACTACTTGTCTTAACTAATCATGTAGCACTGACAGTTAACAAAAGATGCTTGCAAACTAAGGTTGTAGGTTCAAATCCCATGTGTACCACTTTTTTTTTTTTTTTTTTTTTTTCTCTTTATTATATAAAGATTTTTTTTGCAGGCAATGTTTCATTTTAAAACAGAAATAAGTAATTTAATATAAATCATAATAAGTATGTTCCCTGATATATTTCCATATTGACATAACAAATTAATTATCTTTAAAATAAAATGTGCTGTAACATATGCATATACATATGCATAGATAAAAGTGCCTGGGGTCTTCAATTTTCTTTTCTTTTTTTTTTTTCTTTTTTTGCCTGTGATGTGTGTGACTAATCCATTTTATATACATGATACAGAAGTCAAAATCAGTGCATTCCCCAGTATATTTACATGTTGATAAAATACATTAATTGTCATTAAATTCGGATATCCTGTAATATACATATGCATTGATAAAAGTGCCTGTGGTCTACAAAAATCTGTAAAAGAATACGTCGGAAGATGATAGATATTTTTACCTTCCTTTGGCGACTATTTTTCTTATTGTATGACAGGCTTTTTTTTCCAGCGTAAGTGTGTTGGGAACTACACATTAAATGTGGAATGGTGCTTTTGGCTGATTTACTTTTGCTGCACCAATACACTGAAAAAACGAAACTATCCGTGCTATATAGTGACTGGCAGTTCTCGCGCTTCACTGGAACTTGTTACTAGAAACTAACGTTCCTCTTGATAAATGTACATTCTACATGACAAAATGCACAATTTTAAATGAAGTTTACAAATTATACACAAAATAGATATTCCCATTATTTATTTCCATTTGGCTGTTGTCTCTTTGTACACTAGTAGTTTCCATAACAGCAAATTATGTATATCTTGTTAACATGCATTTTGATTAACGAGTTCCCCTTATCAAGTCGTTGAGATAGGAGGTGATGTATATGACCTGCGACAATTCATCTTTTTAACAAAAAATGCATTCATTAATGACCTCATTGACTCAATTTCAAAGCATCAATGGATTGATTAGTAACTCTTGTTACTATACCACGAGTCCGATACAATAACAATGGTTTTTGAAAAACCTGCCTATTGGGCCTTCAAATAGTTCAATATTTTCAGTTAAATGCATTTTTTTAGTACATGAAACAAAGAAAATTGACTGTCCTGAGCAGGAATTAGAAATATGCACAAACTGAGCAATGAAGACAAGTTTATGTAATGCTGAGAAGAACCATCTGTAAAGCAAAATCAATAAATACTATTGTAAATGTTGCCTGGGATCACTTTAACCTGAAACATTTATCTCCAAAGAAACCGTCCATTACAGAAATAATCTCTCAACATCCCCAGAGAAGTTGTAGTTTTTTTCTGACAAAGTTGGCAGTTACTACTAGATAGGGAATGGTGGCATTACATAAGGTTTAGAGTTGAGGTTATTGATCATTTTGTAAGTATTCTTTGAAATATCAGTGCCTCTAGAACATTGATCCAGAGCCATATATAAGAGAAAGAAATCTGTAGGGCAGAATCTCATATCCAATTTAACCAGTGTACTGTAATTATGATCTCTATCAGGTTGTGTTTGTGTTACAGAACTTCAGTAATGCTTATTGCTTTGGTACCGTAAGTTATTTTTTTTTTGTTTGTTTGTTTGTTTTCACATTAATTACACTGTGTAACAATTTTATTTTTTTTGTTCCTGGGTAGTAAGTGTTATTTCCTAATTGCTTATGCCTCAAAAGTATAGAGCATGGCTATTATTCCCCACAAACTTTGCTTTTGTGACCAGGACAGTGATATGTCAAAATATCACTATTTCCAATGGGAAAATGGGCAAATGTGTGTCTTTTCATTCACATAAAGTCAGAAAAAAACAACATATGAATCCAAATTAACATGTATTTATACTAAAGTAATACAAAGATGACTACAAAAGATTTAGAAGTGAGTAGTTTTTCGAGATTTACAATCAAAACAATTGTTTTGTTAAATGCTCTGTATGTTTTGGTATAATGTTACAATCTTTTCAATTCTGATGACATACATAAAGATGGGAAAAAAATTCAGATTTGAAAAGAAAAAAATAAAATGTTATATTTGTTATTTACAAAAATTGTGTGTACAAAATATTGTACATCAGGACCATATCAAATCGAAGACTTAAATAAGCTTTACAACAAAGGAAATAAAGGAAATAAAGGCACATTACAAGCCTTATGTGTGGAATCTTTTAAAGCAGCATTCTCTGCTTATTCAAAAAGAAAAACTTAAAATGTTTGAACGTTTTGGGTAATCTGTCTTGTCATGTAGTACAGAATTCTATACTTGACACCTTGTCTTTTACTTCATCAACTATAGCCCACTATATATGGACTGTTTGCCCTATGTATGGAAACCTTTGAAGCAGTCTCTGCATTTGTTCAGGCACAAAAAAACTTGATACATTGAACACAAGATCTTTCAGAACAGCCTGTATTTCTGCACGTTGGAAAGGTTTTTACATATCCGAATTCTGGTAAATGGGCTGTCTTCGATGTCCTTGATTCTTTTAGTGGCAGTGGAGTCGGAGGCTTTGTTTTTTTTTGTGGTGGATTGTCATCTTCACTGGACTCTGTGGATGAAGTGGTATCAGTCTCTTTAAATAGAATGAGTTGCTAAGCGCATCTTAAAATTCAGGTATTGCTTAACCTGTTTAAGTGCTACAGCCATGTCTTGCATTGTGAATGGTACTAAAACCATTAACTAGCTGCTGCCAAATCAGCCATGTGCAAAATTACCCTTACAGTCCACTTATTTGTTTTGTAGGTGATTCTGTAGTAAGCAATCTGCCAATCTATGTGATCGACTCCACCCATTTAATTGTTTTAGGCAACAACTGCCTGGGGCTGTAGGATGTCAAGGTACCATTTGTCCTGCAGCTCAACTGAATCATAAATAGAAGCATGAAGTATCTCCTTATCGTACCATTTGATGATTGCTACCTCCTTGTCATTTCTGAGCACCATATTTGTTGATTCTCTTTCCTTTCTTCAAGATCTTTTGTACTAAGCAATTTGTTGTTTTTAGGAAGTCTGTTTCTCACTAAGGTTCCAGTACAGAACAGCCCTTCTGCAACAAGAAGTCAGCGAGCTTCAGAGATGTGAGGATTCTGTCAAAGTATACACAAGTGCACTCTTCCAACTGTGCTGTTAAACATGCTACAACAGCTTGTTCTTGGGTTAGTTTTTTTGTCTCCTGTGGCATTCCCTAACATTGCAAACAAGTTGTTTGTCCTCTGGAACAGCTTAAAGTCCAGCACTATGCCATTGGCTGCTGCTAACACATACTTCAAGATCCCTTGGGTTTTAGATTTCGTTAAATGTCAAACAGCCAATTCCTCAAGATCAAGAACAATTGCAGTAATTAGATAATCATTTGCATTATTTTTCTGACACAGGCTAGACTAACTTACCAGAAGGGAATTACTTTGGTTAAGTTATAAAGAACCATCTCTACACATTTTCACAAAAGCTGCTCATCACCTTAGACTCTATAATACTTGCTTCTCTAATATATTGATTCCAACCACTGATAAACTGGATGTTCTATCACTCACTCACACACCAATCCCCAGATCAACAAGCCATCTCAATGGATCCAATAGAAAATCTATTCTAACTTGGAAATGACACTGCGGGACATTTAGGGATCTGCTCCAACATTCAGGATACAAATGTCACTGCATGACATCTAAGACCTATTGTAACCATCTTCCAAACCACCCATCACAAAGGAGTCCTGGAGTTCTGTCAACGTTCTGTGCTCCAGATGTTTCTCTCCATTCAAGTATGTCCTTATAGAAACTATGTCGTCTCTGCTACTGTGGTTTCCTCCAACATGGCAAAATCCCCACCAAAACCTGTTCCTTGATCCATTGTCAGAACTCTGCATCGGGGACATTAAACTTCAATCTCCGGTCATGTATTCCGTACATTTTAATAATATTAATTGCTCTTTCTGCTTCTAGCTGCCTGACGAGGCGTTTTTGCTGCATTTTGTGTGCACCTTGAACTTGGTCATGGGTGAAAAATTATGTGCTTTTGGAACAAGTAGAGTGTTTGTCCTTTTCTGCTCCCTCTGGCTTCCTGACGGGGTCCTGCAGTTTAGGGGGTGTTTTCTATTTTCCATAAACAAAGTAAATCTGATACATTAAAAGGAGAAATTGTTCACATTGCTCACACTAATTCAGTTTCTTTTTTTACTGTCCTCAGGCTTCCATGCAGCGATATCTGGCCTCCAGACCCCAATCCTCACCACGGGATCTGCTGTCATAATTACATATGTGCATGTATATACTGTATATATTTTTGGTTTTTGTTTAGTTTGGGGGGCGGGGGGGGGGGGGAGTATATGATGCTCCTCTGCCTAATCATGTTTGTTCACCAGGATGAACACGCCGCAAAGATTTATTATTTTATTGTTTGTTTTTTAGCAGATGGCACTGGGATGCTCCAAGGGATGAGGCTGTGCGCCATCTAATTTTATTTTTATTTTTATTCACCCATTGTTTAGGTTCAATGTATTTGGAAATCTGTAAGTCTTTTTATTCTAATAAAGATTGTTATTTAATGTAAGATTGTCCTGACTGAGACTCTATTCTAAGTAGAATACTATTACCAGAGTGTAGTACAAAACCGTTTAATGTGCATATGGCATGTTATATTTTTAATTAAGGTATATGTCAATGACGAGCTGGTATATGTATTCTTATTTATTTATTTACTGTTTTCTATTCCTATATACATTAACCTGTTTTATATCATCGCACTTAATATCATACCCTGTTTATTATCATGATTTTTCACGATAATACCGCTCACTATGCACCATAGTTTCTTTGACAAATACCTTGAATTACCTTTCAATTTCATCTCACAAACCCGCTTAATGTCACATTTTGTGCAGCTTGTAAAATGCTGCGTGGCCAGGCTTTACTAAGTAACCACAGGATATAATTAATTTCCAACGCAACTAACAACCAATAATCATGTCAGCTGATAAACTGACATTTTGTGCAGCCTATCAATTGTTGTGTGGGTGGTCTTCACGGGATACAGTTCAGTTACAAAACACCAACATCGCCAAATTTTTCTTCTTTAACATATAAGTGCACACAAAAAAACATCAACTGCGATGCCTAATTGATAGCTGTTATCAGTTGACAATTCATGCCTTTTTTAGATAATGACACAAACTGTTTTGTTCCAGTTAATGACACAAAACATATTTGTCCTGTAGTAAACTATATGAATTTGTTTAAATGTAAAGAACAACTAAATGTACAGTATTAAAACACTGCCCATTAATTCACCCTTAGTATTCTTTCTTTTTTTTCTCACACTCGTAAAGTGCTGTCATAGGCAAACGGTTTTGACAGAAAGACAATGATTCTTAATGGTAAATCTCCCTCCAGACCCGTGAGGGCGCTAAGTAACAGGAACAGAGTACCCTGGACTGTTTGGCCTGACACTCCATTCATAAGATTAAAAGGAAGTCAGTCATCTAGAAAAGAAGTGGCTGCAATCATTTACCAAGGGGTCATGTGTGACAGTGCAAATAGGGGAAGATGTAATCTGTTCCTTCGTTTTGTGAAGCGGGTTCATCTGTATTTTCAGTCAGCTTGCAACCGAGACATTTTTTTTCTCAATTATTCTCAAAAATAAATTGTTGTGTATAATGAAGGTTATCCGCCTTGTGCTCTGAGAGTATCTTTATTAACAGTGCTTCCCTTCCAGACTTCTTCTCAGTTATACTATGGGCATACTTTGTTCTTTAACTATTCAGAAGACTGTAACTTTACACACTGTACCATCAAAACAATACCTGCAAGTACAAAGATGACAGCTGTGTTTTCACTCAGGGTTGTATAATAGGGCAGTGAAAAATTCTGTCATCTTTGTTGCAACTGTTTTGAGAGTCAGAACACAACTTCAAAGGTCGAAGCTCAGCATTGTAAGATGTAAAGTGTAGTGTAGAATGATTGACTGTTTGGCCAAGCATCTCACCTTCTTGACCAATAGGAGCCGCCCTCATTTGAAGTGTGACCTCTTATGTCAGTCAGAGGTCACCAAGGCCAGGTGATTGCAGACCACCAACCCCCAGAAGGGAGATACAGTTCCAAAGGAGGCGGTGGGGAGATGTTGGAGAAAAGCTCGCAGAACAAGTATTGGAAGGTGAGCATGGACTACATAGGTTGAGGAACCAATGGGATTAGCTTAGTGAGCTGAGCTTTGCTCCTAGAACTATGGCAAGTCTCCATAATAAGTATTGACATGTATGGTGAACAATCCAACAAAGCAATAGCCAGGCTCTTTATTTTAAGTGTACCTGTTCACTGCAAAGCCATAACATATCTTTCCTTTGTTAACCTTACAATGACTTACACATATAGATAATGTATTGTTATTATTTCTAAGTGTTCAAATTGGAATTCAGTGCTCAGGGTATAACCAGTTTTGGGGCAATATCTGCAAGTGTTGTTTTGAAAGGTAGGTAAGAGCATTACAGTTTTTCTCAATCTCTAAAGCACAGTTTCTGGTACTATATTAGTACAATTCTCTAAACAGTTAACAAAAACACCAAAATAGTTGCACGATTTGCAAAACATCAAATACAATTGCAAAATGAAGCAAACATGTCAAATGCATTCATACATCTTGCAAAACCTAGTGTATAAATCAATTCTTCAAACATTTAGGTTCATATCGTTCAACCAAAATAAACTACAACTTTCAATTGTATTTAGATCATGCTATTCAAAGGCTTACATTATCAAACAGAAAACCAGTATACACAAAACGTTAAATGTTTTTTTTGTAATTTCAAAGGCACTATATTTAGTCATTTATTTATGGGCAGCTCTTATTTCAATCCTAAAAAATAAATAAATAAATAAAATAAATGCAATATTCATATACCAATGTATAATCCATATACAGTGGTGAGAAAAAGTTTGTGAACCCCAATGATAATTATGGAAATTCCATAGTTTTACCATGATAGCCTTCTTGAACCAAAACCTTTTCTTAAATATCCAGTAGGGTTTATATTAACCAATTCCATGTCTTCTGAAACAAAATGATGTACAAATTAGACAAACAATGAGTAAGTGAACCCCTGATTTTATTAGCTCAATTAAGGGGATAATTAGAATCAGATGTTTAAATAATTAGGTAGATCTTTAGGGGTGAGTTTTGGAGGCCCCACCCTATATAAAGATCAGAAACTTTTTGAGTCTGGTCTTCGCTATACACGTCATGCCACGATCAAAAGAAATTTCCGAGGACCTCTGACAGAAATACGAGTTCTGGTGTTAAATCTTCCTCCCGACCTGTGAGGGCGCTAAAGAACGGGAGGAGAATTATCTGGAAGGGCTGGCCTGACAGTTCGTTTCCGGGACCGGGAAATGGGTCTGCCTGGAAAGAAGCGAGACTCTGTTGTAAGACCGTATTGACCTGAAAGGTAAACGAGGGGCAGCTGCAAGTAATAAGGCAGCTGCAACCGTTTACCTAGATGTCATGTGGGATTACATATAGGGGCCAGGGTAACGCTGACCTTTTCCTTTGTTTGAGTTAATGCTTGGAGAGAGAAGGTCTGAGAGAGGAGCTCTCAGGTGAATTGTGGTCGTGTTTTGTATTGTTGTGGCTGTCCGTGTAACTGTCTGTTTTTGTGTTCACTATTAGACAGTTAAGCACACCTCCAGAGCTGTTGGCAGGGTCAGCACGATCCGGAGCACCACTACACTCCACACAAACCTGTGTCTGTACCGAGCACCTGCACGTCTGCACACACCCAGGACTGGTGACCACGTCTTGTGTTTTTGTTCGGGACTGTGCCCAGTTTTTGTTATCCCCGCGCTTTACACATTGTTGTGTATAGCCGGGGATTTATTATTTAACAGTCACCAGACCTGGATTACCAATTAAAGCACCTTGTTCACTGAAATACCATTGTCTGTTCATCACTCCTGCACCGCATCACCGATACACCTGTTCCCCTTACCAACCACTTTGCCACAGGACCTCAGAAAAACAGTTATTGATGCTCATCAGTCTAAAAAGGGTTACAAAACCATTTCTAAGGATTTGGGGCGCCACCAATCCACTGTCAGATAGTCTACAAATGGAGAAAGTTCAAGACCATAGTCACTCTGAGTGAGTCCTACCAAAATCTCTCCAATGAAAATCTCTCCGGAAAATCATCAAAGAAGTCACAAGACAAGGATTCATGGATTTTCAGGCCACTCTTGCAGAATAAGACTGAAAAATAATGGTGTTCATGGAAAGATACCCAGGAGGAAACCACTGCTCTCTAAAAAGAACATTGCTGCCCATCTGAAGTTCTCCAAAGAGCCCATAGATGATCCATAAGACTTCTGGAACAATGTTCTCCTGACAGACGGGTCAAAGGTAGATCATTTTGGCCTCAATGAGAAACGTTATGTTTGGTGAAAACCAAACACTGCGTTCAAACAAAAGAACCTCATTCCAATCGTCAAGCATGGTGGTGGGAGTGTGATGGTTTGGGTCTGCTTTGCTGCCTCAGGACCTGAACGTTTTGCCATCATTGACACAACCATGAATTCTGCATTGTGTCAGAAGGTTCTAGAGGAGAATGTCAGGCCATCCGTCTGTGAGCTGAAGCTGAACTGAAAGTGGGTCATGCAGCAAGACATTGATCCTAAACATACAAGCAGATCTACAAATAATGGCTTCAGAAGAAATTCAGAGTTTTAAAATGGCCTAGTCAAAGTCTGTTTCTAAAACCCATCAAAATGTTGTGGCCGGACCTGAAACAGTTACAGGATATGCTTAGTTGAAGTCATTGCTGCTCAAGGGGATGCCACCAGTTACTGAGTTTAAAGGTTCACATACTTTTTCACACATGGATATTGAATGTTGAATCATTTGTGGATAAATAAATGTTGAAAAAGTATCATGTTTTGTGTCATATGTCATATCTTCATATATTATTAGGACTTAGATTAAGATCTGAAATATGTGAAAATCATAAGGGGTTCACAAACTTTTTCTCGGCACTGTACATATTTACTGTATAAAACAAAGTATGGCGCTGTGTCAGCATGCAAGCTGCAAACTCTAGAAATACATGTAATTAGTTACATAAATACAAATTATACATGCAACTGTTGATCGCTGTAGATTTGTTTACACTGCCTTATTGTCTTATTGCAGTTGATGACATGGTCCACAACTGTTGCCCGGATTCCGTTTGTTACAGCAATACACTGTGGTCTCACCCTGGCTGGCTGTCTCCTGTGTCAAATACCACGACCATGACCATGATCTCCCCTCTATTCATGCTCACATCCACTACCACATCAAACAACTTACCCCATTCTCCTCCCTGCTGCATGTTTCAGCACAATTTGTAACATCAGCCTGTGAGGCGTGTGAGTACAAATGGATTTTCCAGACAGTGATTTACATGTAACAATTACAATTTTATTTAATATTACACTGAGAAAAAAAGAAAAATAATAAAGAAGGATGTGAGGGAGGGAGTGTGGGAGTAATCAAAAATAAAGGAACGGAAGCCTCTTAGTCCTCTTCGCGTTCTGCTTAAATCCAGAAATAAAACAAAAAGGAATAAAAACAGAAAAGAACATAAGAACATAAGAAAGTTTACAAACGAGAGGAGGCCATTCTGCCCATCTTGCTCGTTTGGTTGTTATTAGCTTATTGATCCCAATAAAAGAACCAAGTTAGTAAGGCCTCCGTTCGTGACACAGTCCAACCTCCCAAGTACTTCCCTCCAGCCTTTTTTTCCCCGCCTCTATTCCTTAGGACCAACCCCGAACACAGTAGCACGTTCCCTTTAGTATGCAAACCCCGCCCCGGTAGTCAGTGGATCACCAATCCCAAACTGACAGGTATCCTTAATTTCACTTGACTCCAGTGGCTGGAATTTACATACTCGTACTTCCGCCCCTCACCAAGGTGCCGCCCCTCAAAAAGATGACTTTTGTCATGGTCACAAGACCTTGGTAAGGGAAATCCCGAGTTGGTTTGATGCCTTCTACTGTTGGGAGGCTGAATTGCAGACCGAAACCCCTTTGACTCATCACACAGCCTTTTTATACAT
The DNA here is from genome assembly GCF_017654505.1 of Polyodon spathula. Taxonomy (NCBI): domain Eukaryota; kingdom Metazoa; phylum Chordata; class Actinopteri; order Acipenseriformes; family Polyodontidae; genus Polyodon; species Polyodon spathula. Next base: position 81,228,690 of record NC_054536.1, on the reverse strand, counting down.
GTGTGACATTTGATTATATATTGAAACAATGTGGAATTTGCATTTCCATGTATGAAATGTTTATTTAAAGTGATGAGCATTAATTGTGAGCAACAACTTGCAGATATATGTGTTTAGAAAATCACTCATATATGAAACTTGTATTAAAGCGATGGAATGGATGGAAGTGAACCGTACAGATGGTTTAGAATTTGCATTTTCATTGTGTGTGTTAGCCAGAGAAATGTGTTAGTAGTTTTGAAAATAAGGAGTCTGTTTCAGTGTTTGTGTTAAGTGTTTTGAGAATTGTGCTATAATATCAGTGGCTGTAAGAGACTCACATGACTCATTCTGCCTTATGTAACTTAATGCCTGTCCAGAATACTACTCTGGTTGTCTTTTTATTAAATGTCTTTCACTTTGCTTTAAAAAATAATAATCAACAGATTTTGCATTCAATTTATTTCATGTCTTTGGGCATTTTAAAATGTATAATTCTGGATGGCACTGATGGCTGAGGATTATGACTTGTCACCAACCTCGGACCCATACAGTGATCTCTGACATGCTTTAAATACAAACTTTGAGCTACCACTAACATGAAAAAGTAGGTAAGACAAGCATTAATAACAATCTAAGTTTGACAGACAGATGCCTTCACAAACCATCAAATTATTCAACGATTTAAAACATTGTACTTTTCAAGTTTCATCACAGTATAATGTGGTGATAAAAGTTATTGATAAAGTAATTGTAACATAAATCCTGAAGCTGTCTCAAGACAAGTAAACATGTATTTGGATAATTCCTCAAGACATGCTTTTAACTATGTATAAACAATACCTTACTATAGTAATTGAGGGCAGTGATGGCAAACCTGTGGCATGAATGCTCAGAGTTGCTTTTCTATTTTTTTGCCCGTCCCCTAACAGAGATGAAAGGCACTTTGGAAATACAGTCAGTTTGCTTTGCAAGGGCAGCCCTGCCCCCAGGTAATTGAGCAGTGCAGCCGTTATTATCTGCCCATTCATGGTGTTCACCCACTCTGGGACCAAGAACAGTAAGTCTGCCCCATGGAGGATCAAATGTAATTGGTCAGCTACGGATGGGTGGGATCGTGGTGGCATTTTGCTGACCATCATCTACTATACTAAATGGAGAAATGGCCATGATCTTTCATACTTCACACTCAGGGTCGGGGATCTGCGAGCCTAAAATAGATCAGAATAACATAATCCAAGCCTTTCGGCTTACGGCTTTTCTAAAAAGATATACAACTTTTGTCTTTCTGCAGGTGTCACTGGAGGCAACACATGCATTTTTGCATTGAATTTAAAGCAAAGGTCCCACTCTGTTTTGATTGTCAAACCTTTCCCTTGTCATACATGCAGAAAATATATTTCACATACTGGTATTTCAAACTATGCATTCTTTGTTTGATGTAATAGTATTTTAATCTTCAAACTATGGGTAAATGCAGGTTTAAATTCTGACAGGTCGTACTGGGGTGTCAGAATATGTTACCCCTCTTCATACAGTGGGGAAAAGTAGGTTGTAAATTCTCAAAAAACAAATGTCTCAAAATAAATGATGCCTCTGATATGTAGAGTACATTTGTGGATAGTCTTTTTTTTCAAGGTAGTTTGAAACCACAGCATTTTTTTTCTAAAAGAAAAGAAAAAAATAAACAATACCATACATAGTAGAGCATCTGCTACTAGAATTTGAAATAGTTCTTTTGCAAAATGTAACGGCAGTAGATATGTTTTATGTAAGTAAATATAGCACAGTAGAAAGAAACGATGGTACATCGGTAATGGCTGCCACTGTTTGCAACTGCAAAAAAAAAAAACTAAACATTTATGGCCAGGGTTACTGATGCAGCACCAAATTAGCAAACTTCTTATATGTGTTGTATGATGCATTGTGATTGTTTCTTTTACTGTAGTTTAGCAGTATAATATTCAGACTACTGTATATATTTATTGCATGATGCAGGAGAGGGGGAAAATGTGGTGGGAAGTATTAACTGTAGCCATTTTTTTTAGGTATGGCACCCAGCAAATATCTCCAATAGTGGGACAGCTGTTCATGCTGCAAGCTGTTGTTGTATAGAAACCTGTCCTGGGGAGACAGGAAGACAACTTGTTTAACCATGCTTTGGAAAAAAGATTCTCATGGTTAACTGAAAAGTGAAGTTTAAGATAATGAGCACAATCAGAAAAGCTAACAGAGGCACTTGGAATGATTGACAGTAAAGGGAAAGTGTTGTGTTATTTGTAATGAAAACATTGTTTATCGAACCTCAAGTGTAAAATGCCATTTCGACACCAACCACAAAAATATTGCAGATTTGAATGAGAGAGAAAGGAAAAAATTCCTTTAAAGTGCAGTGAGGAAGTATCAAAATTATTTTAAAAAGAAACCATTTGTGCCATCATTCTGCTTGAAACATTTATTTCCAAATATAAAACAACTGTTTCCTAAAATGATCTTGATCATATTTAATATCTCTTCTGCAGGTATTAGAACAAGAACATAAGAAAGTTTACAAACGAGATGAGGCCATTCGGCCCATCTTGCTCGTTTGGTTGTTAGTAGATTATTGATCCCAAAATCTCATCAAGCAGCTTCTTGAAACATCCCAAGGTGTCAGCTTCAACAACATTACTGGGGAGTTGGTTCCAGGCCCGCACAATTCTCTGTGTAAAAAATGCCTCCTATTTTCTGTTCTGTATGTCCCTTTGTCTAATTTCCTTGGGTAGACATACCTTTTAGAATTTTGAATGCTTGAATCAGATCGCTGCTTAGTCTTCTTTGTTCAAGACTGAATAGATTCAATTATTTTAGCCTGTCTGCATATGACATGCCTTTTAAACCCAGAATAATTCTGGTCGCTCTTCTTTGCACTCTTTCTAGAGCAGCAATATCCTTTTTGAGGTTACCAGAACTGAACACAGTATTCAAGATGAGGTATTACTATTGCATTGTACAGTTTTACCATTACTTCCCTTGATTTAAATTCAACACTTTTCACAATATATCCGAGCATCTTGTTGGCCTCTTTTTAGTTTCCGCACATTGTCAAGATGAAGATATTTCTGAGTCAACATAAACTCCTATGGCTTTTTCATACATTCCTTCTTCAATTTCAGTATCTCCCATATGATATGTATAATGCACATTTCTATTGTCTGTGTGCAATACCTTACACTTTTCTCTATTAAATGTCATTTGCCATGTGTCTGCCCAGTTCCAAATGTTGTCTAGATCATTTTGAATGATGTTTGCTGTTGCAACAGTGTTTGCCTCTCTTCCTATTTTTATGTCATCGCAAATTTAACAAGTTTGCTTACTATACCAGAATCTAAGTCATTAATGGAGATTAGGAATAGCAGAGGACCTAATACTGATCCCTGTGGTACTCCACTGGTTACCTCGCTCCATTTTAAGGTTTCTCCTCTAATCAGTACTTTCTGTTTTCTACATGTTAACAATTCCCTAATACATGTACATACATTTCCTTGAATCGCTATTGCATTCAGTTTTAGAATTAATCTTTTATGCAGGATTTTGTCAAAAGTCTTCTGGAAATCTAAATAAACCATGTCATATGCTTTGCAACTATCCATTGTCAATGTTGCATCCTCAAAAAAATCCTCAGTTGTTTCCCTTTTTGTGGATCAGCATTACATTTGCAATCTGTGCCAAGAGGTTGTTGCATGATCTTGGTTAGCGGTTTGTAAATAACTTCTTTCTTTTCTTTGAGTACTGTTTGTTTATTTTAAGAGCTCCTAGTCCGTTTAACACTTCTGCCTCGGTTATGCTAAAGTTATTTAAAACTGGAGAGGGACAGGTTGAATGTGGGGCATGTTGTCTGTATCCTCCTTTGTAAAAACTTGTGAAAAGTAATCATTTAATATATTTGCTATTTTTTTTTTCTTCATCTGTGATTGTGCCATCTTAAACATTTAACCTCCTCTTTGAATGTTCTCTTACTGTTGTAATATTGGAAAAACATTTTGGAATTGGTTTTAGCCCCTTAACAATGTTCATTTCTATCTGTCTCTTGGCCTTTCTAACTTCCTTTTTGACTTGTATAATGTTATTATATTTTCTGTTACCCAGTGCCTCGTTGCATGCTTCTAAAGTTTCATTCCTAGGAACACTGGGATACAGGAGTTTTACATCCATTTCAAAATAAAATAGTATTCTCTGAAAGTTTATATTTTAATCTGTTAATCCTACTCAGAACATGTGTTATATCTTTAACATAGCTAGATAAACTTTCAACATATGACTCATTAGTTTTATAGTAATCATAGAATTCTAGCTAGTAAATATGATTGATTCATTCGGCATAAGATTTAAGGTTTAGACAATATTCAACTTTGATTCAATTCAATTTATCATATAACAGGGCTTATTTCAACATACTCAAACTAAATGCCAAATCTTATTGAAAGTAAATACTTTTTTTTTTATTAAGATTACAAAATAAGAGTAGATTGTATTAGATTGTAGTAATTAGTTTTCATTGTATAATCAAGTATTATACTAAGTATGCTAAAAACAAATTAACCCTTTGTGGTCCTATGTCAGACCAAGTCTGACATTAAAATTTTCCTTTACCAGTCCGATGTTGGACCCACATAAAGCACAGGTCTCTAGTCGTTTTTTTCTACAGAAAAAAGCAGAGAAAACATTTCAATGTCCAAGTGAGACCAATCGGAGCCGAATGAAGCCGAAAAAAGGGGCGTATTTGATAAACCTATGCACCACAGAGATAACATGGACATAAACAGAGGAGATAACTGCTTCTGCATCCAGCTCTCAAAGAATATCACAGACATTTACAGAGCTTTTAGAGATGTTATAATAAAATAATGACTTGGATCACATTATTGAGGAATTTGGTGATAAAACAAGTGATCAGGAGAGGATTTATCAGTATGGACGTCTATAAAGAGGTTTGTGAAAAATACAGCGAAGAAGGGGTGGGGCTTGGCTGGAGATGCAGTGCTGAGTGTCCTTTTGTGATTCTGTGCCTTTTAAACCTGTTTTACTCCGAAAAAATGTAATTTAAACGGTGCGTGAAATTCATAAGTTGTTTACTTATCAGTCCTTATATGTGAAGAAAGTTGAAAGTCTTGCAATTATAGTCAAGAATTATATAGATTTCTCAGCTTGATTAAAACATTTCCATTTAGAAACTTGAGATCTAAAGTGTAGTCCTCCCCATTCAAGATTATTAAAGTAAAGTGTCCCACAATGCAATGGAACCACACAACAAGAGGTTTCCTCTTCTTGTTACAGGCAACAGCAGTGCCAACTCGAACTGTTTAAAAAACAATTTGGCATTAAGTAACTTTAGTATTCTTCTGTTTATTTCTTTGTGGATTTTATTTTAGTTTACTTTTAGATTTAGTAGCAATAAAGTATTTTATTCATCATTTGAATGAAGATATTCTCTTAAAGAAGTTATTTTCTTGTTGTAGAGCAGCTGAGTTTTAGTTTTCATTCCTTGAAGTTAGAATATTGACAGCTGTTGACTCTTCAGCAATTCAGTCCAATTGTACACACTTAGATGTTTCTGTGTTGCTTTTACAAGAGTAGTATTGTCTTTTCAGAGAGAGTACTTGGAGAGTTGTTATTGATATCATTTTACTGACAGTTCTTGAGAGAGATTTCTATGCTGCAAGCATTTTTATAACGTTTGAGAATAAGTGTATCTCTCATATTATTGTCTTTCAATTGGTCGATTCTGTTAGTCATTCCATTGGTAAACTCTCTATCAGGTAATTTTATTGGCTGTTTTGAATGTAAGCAGATGACAACACAACGTCACCCAAAAGAGACCTCCCCATTTTCACTTGAACAAAAGATCATAAATCATTCAAAAATTCAATCAGTTAAAAATTCTATTCAGTGAAATTGTTTTTCATAAGTATTAATTTTTACTTAATCACATTTCTATTTTCCTGATGTGTTTTCACACAAAGTAGTACCAAAATAATTTGTTTAAGTCCCATAATTATCATTCTAATGAATACATTTGATTTTAATCAATTTCCTGAATGATAAATTACTACATTTTTAGTGATTTAAGTAATGGTTGTAATACCCTATATTTTAAATGTTTGTATATTTACAAGTTCACAAGAATAGTGTTTTTATAAAAGTTAACATATTTTACTAGTGAAGCCAATGCATTTCAATCACAGACTGAACCATCATCCACCAGATGGCAGTACTACTCTATTTTCGACCAGATATTTTATGGAATTCACATTCAGTTACGATGTCTGTGGCTAGAATTTTATTTTAAGTGTGAAATGTTTTGTTTGAAGCTCGATACTTACTTAGTCTGATGAAGATTTAAATTTGTTTAACAAATTCACATCTGATTGCTCTTCACAGCAGGGGATATTTTTCTAAAGTATGTCACTTTTTCTAAAAGTTCACTTAAGCATGGCTGACCAACACAGCAGGGGATTTAGCTTACCAAATGGCATTCTTTGTCCTGTATGAGTTTATCCAGATCTCTTAGAAATAAAGATTCAATAGGTATATTTTCATTTAACTTTTATTTAACATGAAATATGTAGTGTTATTCTTCAATATATATTTATAATATATATATATATTATATATATAGTTCTCTACTATACCTTTTTTAAAACGAATAAAAAACACATTCACTTTTTTCATCACAATCAAATTATGTCTTCCTATTCTTTGTTGGAAACTCCTACTTAAGTGCTGCTGCAGCAGTGCACAGCAGGGTGAAACCATTCCTGGCACTCAATCAAAACATCTTGCATCCAAAATATATGATATCTGTTGCCAGAGACAGGCACTTAACACTGGTATGGCATACATTTTACTTTTGTTACAGATCATTGTAGAGAGCTCTCTTATAAATTATTCATATTGTTACTGAATTGGGGGCTTATTTTAAGTCCAGATGTACATGTGTCTGTTCCACCATTCAGTGATAATGATTTACATGTCTTGTAAATCACAGCTTATATATGTCTAGTAAATCACAAAACACATCATTGCAACCTGGGAGGGGGAGGGGGGAGGGGTCATTTTAATTACATCTTCTGTGTTGTCTGTGGAAAAGTATATTGATTTTTTGCCAGCATTGAAATTTTAGACTTCAGCTTTTAGATTTAGTTTTATTTTTAATGTCCATTAGTCTAAAGGCAGATCTGAGTATAAGAGCAGTTCTGCCTCCTAGACAGTTTTGTGTGTGGGAAAGATTTGATAGACGTGTGCACAGACTAATTAAATCACCAAGGACACCATTTGTTTTACAGTAGAAATGCATCTTCCACCAGCTTCTGCTCTTTTGCTTTAATTTATAGGTTTTAGTATATTTATATTTATAAAACGGAATGTTCGGATGCTGCACGTTGATTGGCTGCTGAGGGGTTTTAAACCGTGCATAAATATAGCTAAATGCATGGTGGAACTTTTTGTACATTGTTGTGAAAGGTCTTTTGAAGCTTTTAAATATGAGTGAGATTCCTTTCATCACATTTGATCTTTTCGGAGGCACGTCAGTAGACAAGTGGATAGAATTTGAAGAAAAACCTGTGTTGAAAAAAAAAACAAGAGACACAAAGAACTAACAAGCCAACAACTTAAAGAAATTGAAGAAAACAAAAATGAAGCAAACACAAAACAACAACTGCTTGGGCTGCTGGTGTTTTTATTAATTGGCTGAAAAAAAGAAATGGTAATCAACTTTAAAAGCTTATGTTGAAATTTTAAACAGTCAGTTACGAGAATTCTGTGCTTCAGTGCGTAATTCAGCTGGTGAAGAAGACTCAATTTCTAGCTTTTCAGCAGTTCACCTTCCACGTATTACTACCGCTAACCTGTAGAAGCTACAAAACTCAGCTGCTCTTTCCAGCAACCCAGCCTCTGGTCTGGTGCATAAAGTCTGGAGGGATATTCGCATCTTTTTAAACCTGACAGCTTTGTTTTCATTTGTATTGTTCAACTACAACGAAGAGACAAAAAAAAATCACAAAGCTTTTAATGAAATACATAAAGAGAGCCACCGTGGGTGTATGGATGCCATGCCTGGTAATCCCCTTTGCCCCATTTCGAGTTTTAAAAATATATCACTAAAATACCCTGATACTGGCAGTTTTTTCCTTCACCCTCACCAAATTCCTTTATGCCACTTAAATGATGAAGCTATCTGATATACGCTAAAACCAATGGGAGTAATTCACCTCACTTCAATGATGCCTCACGTGTCACTGGAAGCAGCGAGGTCTCTTCGTTATACGAACCAAAGCATAAGAAGCATGGCTATGCACCTACTTAGCGAAGCTGGCTTGGAGGTGAGGGAAATAATGTCAGTTACTGGTCACAGAGCAGAATCCAGTTTAAGAAGCTACTGGATTGCTCCGACTGAAACCAAAAGGAGTGGAGTTCAGTTCTTTCCGCACATTACCTTTCTACAGCCCTTCCTCGTGGATGTTTCATTAATTTGCCACGTTTTCCTTTTTCAATGGAAGATTTTACAATAAATGGAAATGTTGCAAACATCCAGTTTAATGTTTACGGTAAATAGAACCTTGTCTGATGGACTATTTTTTCTCAAAAGCAGAAGAATATATAATAAAATTGTTTGGTGGGTCTTGGGGTTTCAACACATGAGCATAGAATAGTTTTAACAGGGTTAATTGCGTATTTAAAAATATAATTCCTGACAATGAATACATACAATGAAAAAGGACATTCATTCCAAACAGTAGACGGCACTAAAAACTATACTCTGGTTTCCATACCTCAGTAACCTTGGCAACAAGCTTCCTCAACTCCTTGGTTCATAGTGTACAGTTTGTTTTAGGTGGTTTCAATGGATCCTTCCAGTCGTACATATTTGGTTGAAAATATCCCAGCTGTTTCAAAGAAGGTAACATTAGCGAAAAGGTGAGAGCTGGAAGTTTCCATTTTAGAACTGAATGACAAACCTTTTTGCTGTGTAACACAAGTTTGAGTATGGCTCATGCTGGTAACCCAAAGTGCTAATCATGCGTGTTTTGTAAATGCATTTCCACTTGGAACTACTGAACTGGTTGTAAAATTGACATTTTGAAACAGCAGCTGATTCATTTGTTCGACTTGGTGGCTCATCTTCACTCACAACAGAATATGATTTCATGTCTTCTGCTCCTGTCGGCAAGGCATGTTCATCAACTGTGGCAATTGATAACTGGTGTCTTTCCTCTGTCCTTTCTGGGTAAAATACCTCAGCTGCTTCACCTGTGGGATCGTCTGAGACCAGCCACCTGGACAGCTTAAATGGTGGGTTTGCACAACCGAAGAATTTCTGCACAAACTGTCAGAAACCGTCTCAGGGAAGCTCATGTGCATGCTCGTCATCCTCACCAGGGTCATGACTTGACTGGAGTTTGGCATTGTAACCGACTTCATTGGGCAAATGCTCACCTTCGATGGCCACAAGTGTGCTCTTCATGGATGAATCCCGGTTTCAACTGTACTGGGCAGATAGCAGACAGCGTGTATGGCGTCGTGTGGGCGAGCTGTTTGCTGATGTCAACATTGTGAACAGAGTGCCCCATGGTGGCGGTGGGGTTATGGTATGGGCAAGCATAAGTTACGGACAACGAACACAATTGCATTTTATCTATGGCAATTCGAATGCACAGAGATACTGTGACGAGATCCTGAGGCCCATTGTGGTGCCATTCATCCGCTGCCATCACTTCATGTTTCAGCATGATAATGCACGGCCCCATGTCGCAAGGATTTGTACACAATCCCGGGAAGCTGAAAATGTCCCATTAAAAGCATTACTCATCACCACATGTGCTTGTCTCAGGTAAGATTAGCCTCTAATGTACTTTAACTACTATTATTCTGGCTTGTAAGTTTGATTGCTAGAAATATCAAGAGCACAATACTTTGTATACTGCATGATTATTGATTTGTACTGAGTTGTGGTGGTAATGTATTAAACTGTATTACAGTATACTGCAGTTTTGATAGACCTAGGCTGACTGAGAAATATGTCCAGGTTTGGTCTGTGGAAAAGGTGGCAACCCTAATGTTAGGTCTCTTACCTGAAAAAGCAAAACTGTAATTGTTCACACAGGACAGTATTAGAAAGAATTTGACTTTCACCCCTTTGAACCTTGTCTGCATTTTACTCCTTTTTGTTTTTTTGTTTTTTTTAACTAGAATATATATATCTTATATATAGATATATGATATATATAATATATATATATATATACTAATAATATTGAGTAATAAAGGTTAAATCTACTTGCTCTTTAATTCTGTTAAATAATGATCTTCATTTCTATTTTAATTGTCCAGTGCTACATAAAAACCTTTGGTCCAAAATTGCTTCATCAAAACTCCAGGTCTCCTAAAGGTCATTGAGAGTTTTACAGTACAAGGAATCTCAGAAGGAAGACAACAATGGTGTTTTTAAACAAGGGGGTGTATGACTTAATATATTCCTGTCAAATAATATCAATTTCCTCATGGTGACCCACAATAATCTAACTTACCAGTAGCCATAGATAATAAGTTAAATTAAATGAGTACTGTAGTTAATTTAGCTTTGACTTAATCTTCACCACCACTAACTTTGATACTAAATATCAATTCAAACTCTAATTGATATCACTTGTCTAAATTGGTTGACATGAAAACTTGGTTACAAATTGTGATAAAAGATCAATGTGTGCATGAGAGGAAATCTCAGCCATTAAATAAATGCCATTCAGTGCCATGGGAAAATTGTGAATGACAAATACATATAACTTCAGACCGCTAAAATGAATCTCCTCCTAGCGGCTGACCTCAGCATAAAACATAAGGCAATAAATGTTTTCTTTCCGTGGAAAATGGGCTTGTGAAAGTGTTTTACATTCCCAAAGGGATTTATGAAAAATAATCTTCTAAAATTGTGTCGGGATTATAAGAAGTGATCTGTGAATTCAGTGGAATCCAAAATAAGGGTTTAAATGAAGATGGAAAAATAGTTCATTCAGAGTTCACAATATTTCCTAACTTTCAACAGTTTAATGAAGACTGAACTCTGAATCATGCATTTGACTAATGCACTGGAATTTTAAGTGTGACTAATTTCAAGTGGGAGCAGATTATATCTAAATTCTAAGCACTGCATTTGCAAGGGTGGGATAAATGTTGGTTAAAAACCATCAGTATAGTATCTTTGAGTGACACATCCTTCATTATGGGCCGTCTAAAATTATCATGATTTTCTGAAAGTGTATTAAACGTGTACTGCAAGGGGGATGAGTTGTGGTCATTCTACTCTTTTTTTTAATATAAAATATTATGGCACTTTTATACAACTTGAAATGTTTAAATGCTTTCTTGAAGCAGTACTACAGACAACATAGATGCCACATTTGTCAGAGTTCATGATATTTTATATTTGGTTGAGATAAGCTTCCTGTTAGAACACATTTCTTTCTCACAGCACACAGTAAGTAAAGATTTTAAAAGGCAGTGGTTATTTTTCTTAGTGTACTGCATAGGTTGTAGATCATATTGCAGACAGATTGGTATTCTTAGTGACTATTTTAAGTCTCCAAATTCAAAGACACTTGCTTTCACCAATTAATCAAGGTAATTTACTCAAGTCTGCACAACGTGGAGACTGACTAGTTTCCCAGCAATTAATCATACTAATTTACTCAGAGCCTGGCTGACACATGAAAAAGAGCTATGCATGGGATCTCATGTGACCAGCCAATTAGGAATGCTCTCTTGCCTCCCTTTGTTCCTGATCCCTTAAGAACAAGAATCTTAGAAGCTCAAACATGTCCCTTCAAAATGGCTGCAAAGTTGTATTGAGGTCTTCAAACATGGCTCTGAAACTATTTGTGCGATATCATGTTCTTCCAATTATTCAGAGGAGGAATACATTCCCTACTGCTTTACCTAAATGGAACTATACAAATGTAAATTACACTCAAGTATAAAGCTAATGCTTATTTGGGTAAGATATATAGTAAAATAAATGCATGTATGTTATTAGAAGGTTAGTTCAGATACTGTTTAAGGAATAATTTAGGTACTTATTTTTGTTAATTGGACTGCATTCAATACAATTAGATTTGACCTTAGGAAAATACGAAGAGTTATATTGTAATTTTGGAAACTTGTGATATTCACTGTGAAAGTTATTTCAGAGAATGTTTATGTAAGTAATACTATGTCACATGCAGTATTAGTGGAGAATATGGTATGATACAGAATCAGATATTTCACTAATGTCAGGGTCAGTTTCCTGCCTACCCTGACTGCACGTCTCTGTTCTTCTCGGAGGTGAAGGCCAGCTTGACAAATTAGGGTGAAAAGCTCCAATCAAATTTACTCACAACCAAAGCACAGAAATGTAACAATGCAAACGAAAGTCTGGCAATGCACAAGGAAGCACAGAGCACGGATGGCAGAAATGAAAACAACTAGTGGGGTTTGCAGCACTGCAGGACAATACTCAAACGCAAACCAAAACAGACAGAATAAATGTTTGACCTAAGCCTTAAATGGGAGGGTTAATTGATAGATTGGTTAGTTGACATATTGCTTGGTTAATTAAGGAGAAACCCTTGCACCTGCCCCTGAACAACACACAATGGTTACAGTAATACAGTGTAATATTCAGATGCCATAAACTGGAAATACACATCCTTATCATAGCTTCCAATAATTATGATTTCTGAAGCTACACCACTCTACCTTTAATTTTAGCTTTCAAATCCAATCAGACAGTGTATCTCAGTGAATTTCTAATAGCTTAGCTGAAAGGTCAAGAGCTGTTAAAATATGTTTATAGTCCTCTGAAAAGTATGTAGCAATCACTTCCTGGTGGATGAATTTACAATGGCGTCATTTAATTAAAATCATTTGTGAACAGAATACCATGGAACTGAGAGTAAAGTGGATTTTGTGCAGAGTTATTATTTATTTTAGTAAATATGTTTGTTACATAGTGTACAAGAGGCAATATACCTTAATTGTGTAAGGGGCTGATAAAATCATTCAAATACCGTATTTGCTTGAAATCGTGCTGTTGTTTATTTCTAAATCTTCTCTTTACCTGGGCAGTTATTTGGATAAGTGTGTCTGTTGGAGAGTAGGCACTAATTGGTCACTTCTTGAGTTGGTTTTGAGCCATAATGCACAAGTGCCACAGCATTACTCGCTCAAAGCCAGTGTGAGACATTTCTGTGTGGTAATATAGTCTGACCCATATTATTATTTTATATAGTCTACATTTCTTAAACCTCATTGCCTTTACCTTCTTAAGCTGTTTTTTTTCAGCTGAGATTCTTTTGTGAAGGGCTGCTCTGGAAAATGCTGCATTAATTATGTCTGCAAAGGTAACGATCAACACTGCTAAAAATGCTGAAGAGAAAACTGAAAAGATTACATTTGAAAGGTATTTGTCCATTTCTTTTTTAGGTATATGGTTAAATTATCTTGTTTCTCCTGCTGAAAGCAAATACGACTTTGCAAGGTTTATGTCAGTAAGTGTTTTTCTTTTTGTATTTTAATTTTCTTGCTCTTTTAAAAACATTTGTTTAAATTCTGTAATTGGTGTGAAGCTTGTTTTTTTTTTATAATTGTCTATAGCTTTGTTTTGAATGTAGCTTGTGTCCGCTTTACAATGCTTGTTGTAATTAATGATAAATATGGAGGCTGTTGGCATTAAGCACCACAGGCAGAGATTGTACACTGAAGAAGGTGATGACCTAAGACAAAAAAATGAGTCACGTCCATATGTATGAATGTAACTAATATCAGGATTTACTTTTTCCAGTTTAGGTGTCTGTATCCATGGTAACATACAACAGGTTGGCACCTAGGGCATAGGAGAAGGTTTTGTGTGGAACTCACACAGCTAGTCCAATTTAGGGAACGTAAAGATATAAAGTTTAAAAATATTTTTCCTTTACTTACCACAATCATGTTTGTTAATTTTTAAAAGAACAGTATTTATTTCATTGCTCGTATCTAATGGTGCAGTTATTTCTGGGTCCACCGCAAGGATATTATTCTTGGTCTGCCGTCTATGCATAATATATCTGTAAGTAAGCAATAGCTGATGTGTGTTCATTTCACGCTAGTTGGACAGAAGAATTTGGATTTCTTCAGAAGAAGGATCGTGCAGTTTGTGCTTCAAAATTTAGATATCTGCGAAATACATTTGAAACTGCTGAAAAAGATCCTAAGACATCTATTTTAACCTGCTGGGCATCACTTCCAGTTTTTTGAAGAAAACTGCATTTGCCATGCTTTCAGTGAGCAGGTATTTCACACATGAAATCTGTTCTCTCCCCCCTCTCGGAGTCGATTAACAACTTACTCAACACTTTCAATGTGTTAAAACATGGGGGGGTGAAAAAAACAAATCAATTACAAATAAAAACCTGAAAAGTCTTCATAAGATAAGTATTCACCCCCTTTTCTATGACACTCCTAAATAAACTCAGGTGCAACCAATTGCCTCCAGAATTCACACAATAAGTTAAATGGAGTCCATCTGTGTGCAGTAAAAAGTGGTTCACATGATTTCAGATTAAATACACCTGGCTGTGTAAGGTCCCACAGTTGGGTAGTGCATTCAAAGCAAAGATACTACCATGAAGACCAAGGAGCTTTCAAAACAACTCTGGAATAAAGTTGTGGAAAGGCACAGATCATGGGAGGGGTATAAAAAGATTTCAAAGGCGCTGAATATCCCTTGGAGCACAGTCAAGTCAATCGTTAAGAAGTGGAAGGTACATCTTAGTCCGGATTAGGCTCTGAATCCTGTTGTTCCTCTATGTTCCTTTATGTTATTCTTACCTTGAGAGACTGTAGTACAATCTTCAGGTGCAGTTCTTGGAAAGTTACGATATGGTCGAAGATTCTGGATATGGTGTACCCCCATACTTGTCTGAGCTGCATTGTAGATCTCACAGTTCATATCAATAACTTTCTCGTGAATCAGAAAAGGTCACTCAAAATCTATATGCCCTTCAAAGAGCGACAAATGACATTCAGCCCTGACTGTCTCTACTCCTGTGAACGTCTTTGCCTTAACCAAAGCACTCAGCCTACACCCTGATCAGCAATTCATGGCATATTTCATCAATGGCCTCCTTCACGGCTTCTCCCCCGGGTTATCTAGTCTCCCATCATTTCTCTTCTGCCTCCATTCAGCTATTTCAAACCTGGAAGAGGTCACCTCTCTTATTAAAGCCAAACTGGAAAAATGATTTATGGTCGGCCCATTCCCAGCCCTGCCATTACCAGTCTTTAGGATTAATCCAATTGGCATCACCACTAGGAAAATATCTGGAAAGAAATGTCTAAATCATAGACTTCTCCGCTCCCAGAGGTCAACCCACCAGTAGTATCAATTCTCAAATTCAGCTGGATCAATTCTCTATTCATTATGTCACACTTTTGGGTGGGAAGTGATTTTCACTCCCTCGACTGACTAGATCGGCCTCGTGCCCAAGTCACTGTCGTCTACGACGGTTCCTCATCGGCTAGAGGGGACCCCTGGCCACAACTATCCTGTTGCATCTCATGCGCTAGCCTCACCAAGGCCACAACCTTGCTATCCCATCTACCTAGCTTCTTTTCAGCAGGTCCGAGTACCTTTCTGCTCCTTCTGCCTGGCTGAGTCTCCACCTGTCAAGCCGGGGGCGGGGGGGGGGGGGGGGGGGGGGGGGGGGGGGTGTTCTTTATTTTTGTTTCTCCAACACAGACCCGAGACTCGTTATCCTAACTCTTCATGCCACTATACAGTATATTTTTTTTTTTGTTTTGTTGAGAGAGATCGTACAGTAATGGCCACAACTTTTGTATCACATACATTTTTTTTTTCAGATTGAGACAAAAGAAAAGTCTAAATTAACATAATTTTGATGTTTTATTTAACATCCTGTAATCAAAGAAACTACAGAACGATATCTGTAAAGAGTACTACTGGAAGCCATAATAGTTGTACAGTAGTATTGTCACTGTCAGCCAAAAGGCTTAAATGTGTTTCTGTTCCACATCGATCAAGCTGAACATGTCGGAGTCTGCCTTCTTCACATAATTCTATCAACTTTAAATATTTAAACAAAATACATACTTTTGGATATTAATTTGTTAAGTTTGTTCATAGAATGATGTTTTCGCTTATGAGCTATAACAAATGCATTTGTACAGTGCGCTAGGTTTTGTGAGATTTTTTTTTTTTTACGTTTTCGTACTAACTTTTGTAGGTGATAACATTAATTAAAAAAGGAAAAGATTAGTGTTTCTTTGGCCCCTCTTTATATCCCGCATGACCTCTTCGGAAACAAACTGTGAGGCTAGCCCGTCCAGAGACATCTCCTTTCGCTATTTAGCACCCTCACAGGTCAAGAGGGAGATTTACAACCAGAACTCATTGTTCTGTGTATTTCTGTCACAGTGAGTCAAAATCTATTTTGATTATTCCTTGGGTTTGTGTAGAGTGTGCATGTCAAGCACCAACCAGCATTGAAATCTGACATCATAAAGAAAGATATACTTGATTTTCCAAGGCCACAGCAGCAAATTCATTCCACATTAATGCAAACTGAACATGAGTTGCTTGAATTTCACAGGTGGGAGCTAGGGCTGCGTGAAGATATGGGTTAGTATTTAAAGGTTTAGCCTTGAGGGAGTGATGAATGCCTGAGGGCCAGGATAGCTTGTGATGATGGCCTGCAGGCCAGGAATGTTTGTTTTGAACTGTTAGTGGCCTGCAGAATCCTAGAGGCACTGCCTCATGGACCGGGCCATACCCCCAGAGGAATGAAAGGTTCATAACCTGAAAAGAAGGAATTAAAGAGAATCCCTGTCTCCAGGAGCCGCCCTCAAAGAGGTGAGGCGATTCCTCAAAGGCCAGGCACTGGAGTGTGCCCGCAGGGGTACCTGAAAGTTTGTTAGTATTTGGTTTTAGTATTTAAAAATTGTAGATGACCAGCACTCTTATTGGTACAGTGAGAGAGAAACAATAGTCTCTGGGTGAGACAAGAAATAGCGCATGAGCTGCAAAAGAACAGTGTGGCCGGTGGTCTCCTCTGACTCACTGCGATGAGGACCCCCCTTTTTAACGAAAGCATGAGTAGCTGCGGCTGATTTGATGTCGGGGAAGTGAGACTTACTAATCCCCCAAAAGGATGGAGCACCGACTCCCTGCAAGGACCGCACCTGTGAAGACAAACAAAAGATTGCGTGCCAATGCACAACAAAAAACAAAAGGACAAAGAGAGAGATGGTTAGTAAAACGGGCTATGTGCGACCCTCCACTCGGTGGAGAGGAAAAAAACCCTTTGTTATGGGACTACAGTAAATAAACACAAATGCACGGATTGGTACAATATCTATACTTGATATATTTTGACATTGCATTTAAATTTATTTGAACCAATTATTTAGACATTTTGAAAAACTGAATAGTTTCGAGAAGTTTAAATAAAAATGTAAAACAACACTGTAAGCGTATTAATGTATCAGTGTTGAGCATGTAGGGAAAAAAGCAATTGTAAAAAAAAGCAATTAACACAAAAACTGTGATTTCCTAAACTTGAAGTCTCAAAGAGAGAGAAGCGACTTTTATTCCGGTGCGACCTACAAAACGATTTTTACAGCACTATCTCAATTGCTATAAGAGTACTGACCTGGGAATATTAGAACGTTGCTAATTGCAAACTGTTTTAAAAGCAACTTGGGTTTGCCAAAGTATTATATTACAAACTACTGCAAGTTAACCTTTGCAACCTTGTATTTACACATGCCCTTTATCCCAATATGATGTACCACAAATGTTTTCAAAGCAGACTTGTCAAGTCTCCCACTTTTGGAGGGAGAGCAACATATTCATCACTGCTGTCCCTCTTATAGAGAAACAGCTCCAGCTCAGTTTCACTTTTCCCAATTTTGAGAAAATAAAATTTTAATTAAAGGTCATTGAAAAATACACTTCACTCTCAGTATGTGTATTTATGGAATATGATAGGCCAGTGTGCCTTGTCTCCTGTAGTTTCTAGTCAATGTTCACCCTTGGCAGCTCTAAGGAAAAAAAAGGTATAATTTCAATATCACAATGAGTATGAAGAACGAACTTAACCCTCTGCAAATCACGTCAGTGTTTTATTTTAATTGAAAAAAATATCACAGCAAAAACAGATACCAGCTGTTGCGAGGCATTAATAAATTATATCATTGCTTTATTTTCTACCATTAAAGGAAGAAGCCCCCCATTCTGTCAATAATGTTAGAAGTCTATAAGAGCCTAATTTACCTTAGTTACATGATTGCACATTTGAGCTGTTTGTCTTTAATACTTTCTAAATGTATTAGAACACAAGAAAGTTTACAAACGAGAGGAGGCCATTTGGCCCATCTTGCTCGTTTGGTTGTTAGTAACTTATTGATCCCAGAATCTCATCAAGCAGCTTCTTGAAGGATCCCAGGGTGTCAGCTTCAACAACATTACTGGGAAGTTGGTTCTAGACCCTCACAATTCTCTGTGTAAAAAAGTTCCTCCTATTTTCTGTTCTGAATGACCCTTTGTCTAATCTTTTGTGACCCCTGGTCCTTGTTTTTTTTTTCATGTCAAAAAAGTCCCTTGGGTCAACATTGTCAATACCTTTTAGAATTTTGAATGCTTGAATCAGATCGCTGCATAGTCTTCTTTGTTCAAGACTGAATAGATTAAATTATTTTAGCCTGTCTGCATATGACATGCCTTTTAAACCAGGAATAATTCTGGTCGCTTTTCTTTGCACTCTTTCTAGAGCAGCAATATCCTTTTTTGTAGTGAGGTGACCAGAACTGAACACATTATTCTAGATGAGGTCTTATTATTGCATTGTACAGTTTTAACATTACTTCTCTTGATTTAAATTCAACACTTTTCACTATATATCCGAGCATCTTATTGGCCTTTTTTATAGCTTCCCCACATTGTCTAGATGAAGGGTGGCCCACCAAGTTGTCCCATGAGGACCGAGGGCTGGTGTCCTCCTGGCTTTTGTTCCAACTGTCCCCTTAATTACTTAATTGGACCAATTAAGTGCTTATTAGAAGCTTAATTGGTCCAATTAAGCAATTTAGTGTACAGTTGGAACAAAAACCAGGAGGGACACCGGCCCTCCAGGACCAGGATTTCTTCAACCTGGTCTAGATGAATACATTTCTGATCTCTCATATGATATTTCATAGATGCCTTCTTTTCAATATTTCCTGCATGCAGTATAATTTACACTTTTCTCTATGCATGCAGTACCTTCATTTAGTTTGTACAATTTCAGCCAACCCAGAGAGTAACGGAACAGTGCTATTTTGGTCTTCATTATCTTGTCACGATAAAACCATGAATAGATATGTTAATTACAATTCATAAGACATTTTGACTTAGTATTCATGACTGAATATTATCTATAATAAAGAGAACGATTTCTCTATGGGTCGATTTTTCACTGTGGGCAAGTTGCCCATGTAATAAATTTAGTGGATGAGAGCAATTTGTCAGCGACTTGCCCATAAGGGAAAATATAGGCCAAAATGTTTTAAAAGTAACTTGTGTTTTTGTTTTTTATAATTACCACCATTATGATGGATAAATAGGCACATCTATGAACGGGACACTGGGCTCCAACTTGACCTGAGCACAGCTCACAAATGTCATAGGCAAATGCTGACTGCACAACCTGCGACCATACTCTTTTCTAACCACTGTAAAAAAAAAAAAAAAGAGCCTGGCTCCTTTGAACTAGGAGCTATACACCTTTTTATAATCTGCTGTCCTGGTCTTCTTTGAAATGTGTTGTAAACTTAACTTTATTACCAGGTTTTAAATTACAAATCAATTACTTTGTTGTCACAATATATACCGTTTTTACTTGGAAATACCTAAACCTTCACTTTCTGTCTTGGCTTCATTCAGTCTTCTGGCGCTAGATGACAGCACAATACCACTCATATGACCTCATCTCTGGCACCCAACACTGCCTGTTGCATAAGCATTATGACCTGGTTGTAGAGTAGTACGCCCTTATTAAAAATATATATTCAAACTAACATGTCATTAAGATGGACTTATTGATTTCTTAGTGTTGAGGTGTTCCAATAACAGACCAAAATACCAAACACGTTTATGCCTTTGAATATTAGATAGAAAATCCAGCATAATATTGGTCAAATAATACATCTCAGTTGAACATGAAGCATAGCATTGTCCCAAATAAAAACTGTTGTTCGAAAGTAACCAGCTAAGGAACCTGTGAGGGGATTATTTCGCCAAATTTACTATTTATTTTAGTTTGAATGCCTCAGCCTGGTTCTCGGTTCATTGTTTTCATCTGGAAACTGCTATACTGCAGACCAACGTTCTTTATTGATTATTCTACATGCAGAGTTTGGAAGCTATGGTGATTGCCAGTCTGCTATTGTAACAGTATGTAGATTCAGAGGAGGAAAAGACACCTTACTGCTTAGAATAATTCAGCGTAATTTAGAAGTCTAGGGCTTTTTATCCTTGTTAAAATACCACCACATATTCAAGTCAAATTTCCCAGCATATTATTTTTTTTTTCAAAAGGCAGTTTTAATTACAAAATCTTTTTGAAAGATAATTTCTGTGGTCTTTAAAAGAGTTTTGCCATGTGAACTTGTGAAGTTTCATGGGGCTACAGGAAACTATATTAGTAGTTTTCCTAATCCTACTACAGTTAAATGCATTTACCATTGGTTTACTACCAATATGGTGGTTTTAGGCTTAAATCCATTGCAGCCTGTGTTTTGTTCCCAGTGTGTTTTTTTTTTTTTAGGGAGCCACTATCGGCTATGTTCGATTACTTGCTATGAGTCCCTTCTTATCTGTTTAACTACGGGAATCCGTCAACAAACCATACCAAACTTTACATAGACAGCTAAGACTTTTGTGAACCATCTATACTTGTCTCTGTTTACTTACATAGCTTAATTGACAGGTTGTTTACTTTAAAGATAAGAAGCTATGTTTCCCTCAAACTTGTTTTATGTGTTAAAATTTATGTTTGAAAAAAAGCACAACTTTTGTGATGGAAATTGTCACAGTAATCATAGTAATCATAGGAATTGCATAATACATTCTATTTCTAGATACTTTTTTTTAACATCTTCATTTACAAAATAAATGTTATACCCAAGATGAATAATATACACATATTTGTTTTTAATTGTTAAGTTTCTACTGCCAGGGTCCAAGGACATTCTTATTGTCTGTTGATAATGTGGGTAATTCATTAACTGGAGTCAATAGAAATAGTCAAGAGTGATCACTATCGATCAGCTTCTAATCATTATGGGAAATGTAATTGGCAGGATCCTATTTATTATTATTTATTATTCTAGTTTACAGGCTCAACCGTTTCTTAAATCCCCATTTTAATAGGATTAATATCCTTCGTCCCAGAACTTCAGCTATACTGTATTGTTGTAGACCTGTTTATAACTTGGATAGCTTTTGCTACATTATTCCATATAATCCTGAAAGGATAACTGTTTCATATTTACTTATAGCCTAAACTGGTTTACCCTTTAGAATTTTACCGTGAGTTTTTTGTTACAGCATCTCATGTTATTAATGCTTACCAGTATTTACATGGTCGGATTATAACTTTATGCTGTGCAGATGTCATTACACTGTAACATATTTTTTTTGTTTTGTTTTGTTCCTGGGTAGTAAGTGTTATTTCCTAATTGCTTATGCCTCAAAAGTATAGAAAATGGCTATTATTCCCCACAAACTTTGCTTTTGTGACCAGGACAGTGATATTTCAAAATATCACTATTTCCAATGGGAAAACGGGCAAATGTGTGTCTTTTCGTTCACATAAAGTCAGAAAAAAACAACATATGAATCCAAATTAACATGTATTTATACTAAAGTAATACAAAAATGATTACAAAAGATTTAGAAGTGAGTAGTGTTTCGAGATTTATGATTATACTGTAAATACAGTATGATCGTAAATCTCGAAAAACTACACACATTTGCCCGTTTTCCCATTGGAAATAGTGATATTTCAAAATATCACTGTCCTGGTCACAAAAGCAAAGTTTGTGGGGAATAATAGCCATTTTCTATACTTTTGAGGCATAAACAATTAGGAAATAACACTTACTACCCAGGAACAAAAATTGTGTTACATAGTGTTATCAGTGTTAATTAATGCATTGGTTTGCAACTCCTAAAGTGATGTCGGATACTCATTAGAGTCAAGCACAGCCATAGGTTTTTAGTACACGAGTCAGATGAAACCATGTTATACTGGTTTCATGGCAAGTGGATGAAACATTAGCATGTCTGCAATGCTTCTGTCACAAAACAATTAAACTAGTTGAAGACTGATATCAACCTGGATGATAGCGATGTCATCACAGCATATATTAACAAATGCAAAATAGTAAAATGTAAAAATATTTCGTTAACTTCATAGCACTTACTTGAAATAACTTTTTTGTATTATGCACGTTCACTACATATTTAATACTGACTTAAAATGTGTTCCCTTGCTATATATAACATTTTTAAAACTTCTTAGACATATTTAAAAAGATGCCACCTGCTGGGTAAATAAAGAAGTCAAGGAAAAATTGATGAATTTCATACCAAAATGCTATATATCCATTTTTATAGTTTTTAGTACATTTATATATTTTTTATTTCAGATACTTACTAACACGTAATGTTGCTTTTTATCACTATTAATGTTAGGTGAGTAAGAACAATAAAACAAACATAAGCAAATTTTAAATCTACCCCAAAAAGTTTTTTTTTTTAAATTAAAGGAAGAAATTAATTTTTAGGCAAACTGCTAAACATCCAAGTCAGGCAGTTGGCTAGCTGAAACAGGGGCACTCCTTGTATTTTTTATTTGTTTATTTAGCAGACACCTTTATCCAAGGTGTCTTACAGAGACTAGGGTGTGTTTTTACAAAGTTTTTACAAAGAAAGATACAGACAACATGCCCCACATGTCAACCAGTTCCTATCCAGTTTTAAATAACTTTAGCATAACCGAGGCAGAAGTGTTAAAGGGATTAGGAGCTCTTAAAATAAACAAATCCCCTGGGCCGCATGAGATCCTCCCAATAGTACTCAAAGAAATGAAAGAAGTTATTTACAAACCGCTAACCAAGATCATGCAGCAGTCTCTTGGCACAGGGGTGGTACCGACAGACAAGGTAACTACAGACCAGTAAACCTGACTTCTATTATATGCAAACTTATGGAAACTATAATAAGATCCAAAATGGAAAATTACCTATATGGTAACAGGGTCCTAGGAGACAGTCAACATGGTTTTAGGAAAGGGAGATCGTGTCTAACTAACTTGCTTGATTTTTTTGAGGATGCAACATCGATAATGGATAATTGCAAAGCATATGGCATGGTTTATTTACATTTCCAGAAAGCTTTTGACAAAGTCCCGCACAAAAGATTAATTCTCAAACTGAATGCAGTTGGAATTCAAGGAAACACGTGTACATGGATTAGGGAGTGGTTAACATGAAGAAAACAGAAAGTACTGATTAGAGGAAAAACCTCAGAATGGAGTGTGGTAACCAGTGGTGTACCACAGGGATCAGTATTAGGTCCTCTGCTATTCCTAATCTACATTAATGATTTAGATTCTGGTATAGTAAGCAAACTTGTTAAATTTGCAGACGACACAAAAATAGGAGGAGTGGCAAACACTGTTGCAGCAGCAAAGGTCATTCAAAATGATCTAGACAAGATTCAAAACTGGGCAGACACATGGCAAATGACATTTAATAGAGAAAAGTGTAAGGTACTGGAAGCAGGAAATAAAAATGTACATTATAAATATCATATGGGAGATACTGAAATTGGAGATGGAATCTATGAAAAAGACCTAGGAGTTTTTGTTGACTCAGAAATGTCTTCATCTAGACAATGTGGGGAAGCTATAAAAAAGGCTAACAAGATGCTCGGATACATTGTGAAAAGTGTTGAATTTAAATCAAGGGAAGTAATGTTAAAACTGTACAATGCATTAGTAAGACCTCATCTTGAATATTGTGTTCAGTTCTGGTCACCTCACTATAAAAAAGATATTGCTGCTCTAGAAAGAGTGCAAAGAAGAGCGACCAGAATTATTCCGGGCTTAAAAGGCATGTCATTAGACAGGCTAAAAGAATTGAATCTGTTCAGTCTTGAACAAAGAAGACTACGCGGCGACCTAATTCAAGCATTCAAGCATGTATTGACAATGTCGACGCAAGGGACTTTTTTGACCTGAAAAAAGAAACAAGGACCAGGGGTCACAAATGGAGATTAGACAAAGGGGCATTCAGAACAGAAAATAGGAGGCACTTTTTTACACAGAGAATTGTGAGGGTCTGGAATCAACTCTCCAGTAATGTTGTTGAAGCTGCCACCCTGGGATCCTTCAAGAAGCTGCTTGATGAGATTCTGGGATCAATAAGCTACTAACAACCAAACAAGCAAGATGGGCGGAATGGCTTCCTCTCATTTGTAAACTTTCTTATGTTCTTAAACTATGCATCAGCTGCAGAGTCACTTACAAGAGCATCTTACACGAAAGACTGAGCACAAGGAGATTAAATGACTTGCTCAGGGTCAAACAGTGAGTCATGAGTGAGCAGGGATTTGAAAGGAGACCTCTTGGTTACAAGCCCTTTTCTTTAACCATTGGACCACACATCCTCCTAAGTATATATTGCCCATCCCCCCACCCCCGCTTCAGCACCCTGTTTCGGTTTAATAATTTGACTAAAAACAAAGTATACAGATACGGAAGAAAGAAAACAATTTGGTGTGAGGTTTGTTGTTGAAGTAGAAACAGAAAACATCTGTAAAAACCTAAACATATTAGATTTGGATCAAGTGTAGCAGGTAGAAAGAGTCGATGGTCAGCGGTAGAAATAAAATGAGAGGGTGAGCAGAGGGAGACATAATAGGTGTAATAAAAATATCCCTATATTACAAAAGAAGGGACCAGTTTTTTGAGTTTGGCATTAGAGACGTGTAGACCATATTTTAAATCATATTATTAACATGTAAAATGTAACTACATATCTACAGATTGTGCTTCTTTTTTTGTAATTCTATAGTTTCTCTCACTTTGATTTAGAAATAATCCTGGTTTTTTTTTAATGTTTTTTTTCTGTTAAATTTGGTTGACTCTTGAGAATTATTTCTCCCCCAGATTGTTCCTGCTACTCTTAGCTGGCACTTAAGCAACATCTAAAAGTCAGATTCAAGTAACAGAAAATACAAATGGTGTTGTATGTCCAAACAAACTTATCTTTTTTTCTAGTTAGATTACTTGCTGAGCAAACTTACAGTACCAAGAAATCCCTTGAGAGTTGAATGGCACTGTGCCCAGGCTAGTCCTACTGACACAAACAATAACATTAAATAAATAATACCCTACAGCTATATGGCTTCATCATTGCCGCATTCATTACACAAATAAAAAATGCAAAATTAAATCTACAGCCTTGACTAACTGCTTTGTGTGGTTATCCAAACTGTTTAAACTCTTGTTTAAATAACAGAATTTAAAGATCAAAATATAAAGTATTTGTTTCCTCCTTCATTTGCAGTTTAAAGGAGTTGTAGTTGATAAATTAATTACTGCCCCACACTTATTTCCTAAACAGTTATGCAAATTGATCACAGCAACTGCATAGCTATTTATTTCATGTACTTAACTGTACCTGATTCTTTAAAGAATTATATAATCTATATTCAACTATATGAGGTTGTAATTTTATCACGGGGCTTATGTCACCAGAACCCTGTCATTGTACGCAAATCCTTGGTCCAGTGTAAGTACACTAGCTGACTCGGTTTGAAGGAAGCAGTGGCGTGAATTTTAGTAAAAAAATCCAGATGTGAATTTGTGTAACAAAACCCAGGTTTGAACTGAAGCATTCATTGTTTTGTCTATTTCATATTTGGTTTCTTCCAGGGCTTTACTATAAATACATGGCTATATTTGCTTGTTTAGCAGTAGTTGCATGGCTGGGGGTATCTTTACATGGTTTCATGATTTAAAGTGGTTTCATGATTTTTTTGTTAAAATACTATTGCATTTGATCTGTGTTCATCTGAAAAAATGTGACAATTGTATTAGCTGTTATAGAGAATTAGGAAAAGGCTTCCACATTTTTAAATACTGTAGCTAACAAAATTACATTAATAGTAACATGATGGGAAACTTTTTAATGCAAGCAAATAAAATTTGGGGGCTCTTCAACTGGTCTTATCAGCAATAGCTCTCAATATTACCACTTGTTTAAATATTTAAAATTTGGGGGAGAAGGAATCTAAACTGTAAATCTACCTCCCGACAAGGAAGATCACTAAGCTTGATGACATGCCTTCACAGAATTGAACGACTCAATGGTTGGATGGAACCGGAAGTCGGATATCAAATCAAATCCTAGACTTCCAGAACGCCTGTTCTTTAGCCTTGCTTCATTGTTAAGTTTATTGGTTATGACGATTTTAATGTTGTCAAATGTTGCAGAGGGGAACTTTTTTGTACATGGTCTGAAAAAAATATATAAGAAAGGAAATTATTCAATGGTTATAGGACAAAGTTAAGAAAAACATTGACATCAAAAATATTTCTCAAGAAAATTAGGGTACAAGCCATAACTCCCTTCGCCCTGCCACCTCCACCCACAAATCTATTTGCAGCTCTTTAAAATATATATATATAATAATATATATATATATATATATATATATATATATATATATATATATATATATATATGTATGTATGTATGTATGTATGTATGTATGTATTTAACGTCTATGTATTTAACATCTTTTTTTTGTCCTTTAGTTTACTATTTCATGTATTATGTACTTTCCACTATTTAATGTGTTTTGTTTTTGTTTTTTTAACTATATATCATGTATTAAGGATTTTCTTGTTGTTACTGCATCTTGTAAAGTACTTTCTGATGGTGGTCCACTATGAAAGGCGCTATATAAAATAAAGACTGATTGACTGTACAAACACGGTCACCAGTCCTGGGTGCATGCTGTAGTGGTCGTGGTGGGTGATACAGGTTTATGCGTGACAGAAGTTAAGTGCTGTTCCGGTTTTGTGCTGGCCCTTGGCGACAGCTCCAGAATGTGTTAGCCATCTAATAATAACAATCAAGACAATTATAGACAAACGTTTTATCAATGGGTCTTGCACAGGTCCTTTCTGGTTCAACATCACAAACCAAAGCGAAGGAACAGATTGTGTTGCTCCGTCCCCTTTTACATCCTCACACATGACCCTTTGGTAAGTGAGTGCAGCCACCCCTCGATTGTATAATTGCCACAACGTTTCCCTTCCGGGTCGATGAGTTAATGCACCGGAGTTCATCCCCCTTTCTAGCTGGCCAACTTCCCTTGAACCCTGGGAAAGAACTGTCGGGCCAGTCCATCCAAGGTACTCTGTTCTCGCTGCTTAGTGCCTTCACAGGTTATCATGTTAAAACGGGTAGAACCTGAAAATCAAACACCCTATATATAATGTGTGTGGAAAACATATCACACATCCCTCCTCATGTTCTAATGATGGGCTAGTTGAGTTAATTGGAAGACTGCAAGGTATTGTGCTGTTGTCCTTGGATGTTCTTGTCTAAACAGAAGATTTACCGTATATCGCTGTGTCTGGATATCTTGAAGGTGATGGCGTTGTGTGGGATCTCTGTACAAACAGGAACATACTTTTACACTAAGGCTCGGTCAAAATGTAACCTTGTGCACAATGCTTCAATATATGAAGGTGCTGACCACAGAAAGGTAAGAGACTATGGTACAAGTAATTGTCTCTTAACTTACGCCAATAAACCGGCAACGGTCCTTCAAACTTCAGTTTCCCATGGCTCAGGATAATTGAGACAGCTAAGGTCGCACACTCTGCAATGTTCCGTAATGATACACAATAACTCAAAGATGAAAGATTATTTCATTTTATTTAGACAAGCAGGAGATTTAAAAGTCCACGTCTACAATGCATTTCGACAGGAACAAGTCTTCATCAGGTAATGAATGTAAGATCAAACAAGAGCAGCGCCTCTCTTATGCAGGTTAATTACATTCAATCATAATATCAATTATCAGATTAGTGGCAAGATAACATCTTAATGCAGCACTTTGTTAATACTTATTTTGTCTCTTAATTTAATTGATAGATGAATAGACCATGTTTTTTCAATTAAAATCAAACAGCAATTAGGAAGAAGCCAACCAATCACATATATCAAAACATATCAACTACATTATAATCATGATACCGATTACAACATTTACAAGAATGGACTTAGATCTAAATGTTCATTGAGGCCATGCGGTTCCATTGTTTTTAAAATTCATATCCAATAAGCTTCCCTTTTTATTAGTAACTTTATTATATTTCCCCCTCTCTAGGGTATTGACACCTTTTCTAACTCAACAAATTTAAGGCTTGAAACGGAACCATGTTTCATTGTTTGATAATGTCTAGCAATTGCATAGTCTAAATTATAATTGCGAATACCTGCCTTATGTTGCGCTATCCTTGTTTTTAAATTTTGTTTCATTTGAGCGATATATACTAAGGCACAAGAGCATTTAAGCTTGTAAATGACAACAATTGAAACAATTGACTCTTTTAAGTTTCTGCCTCTTTTAAAACAGATTCTCGTCGGAATAGCCGACAGTACACCAGATTAGGATCACATTTTAAAATACTCCAATGTTTCAAAATAATTTTTTGGATTTCATTGGAGATATGATTATGTTCTATTACAAACATCATTCTTTCTTCGTTTGGTTGGTCGTTATTAACGGGTTTCAATTTTTCCACTTTGTAAAATACCAATTTTAACATTGTATTATTACATCCTCTAGATCGAAATTGATTCTGAATATCCAACGCTTTAGTTTCATAATCTAATGAGTTACTATAAATGCGTTTTAAACGTAGCAATTGCCCATAAGGTATATTAGAAATTAGGTGTTTTCGATGATCACTTTTCACATGTAAGATCGTGTTTCTATCAGTTGTCTTATGAAAAATAGAAGTGTCTAGCGTAGCATTGCAATTTATCGAAATTAGTAAATCTAAAAAATGTATTTGTGATTGACTATATTCCATTGTAAATCTCAAATTGAAATTATTTAAATTAATGCATTCACTAGACATAATCAATTCAGCTTCAGATCCAGTCTACACCATCAAGATGTCATCAATATATCATTTCCAGAAAAGCATGTTTTGCAAAGGACTGTAGGAGCATCTGTCATTAATAAATAGTCTTTCCCAATATCCCATAAATAAATTTGAATAGGGTGCAAAGGATGGCCCCATTGCTGTGCCTTGAATTTGTAAATAGTACTTATTATTAAATAAAAAAGTAATTGGATCTTACCACAAATTACCACAAAAGTAGTTGTAACAACAAATCTATAGTTAAATCATAAACTTTATGGTATATCGCTAGACAAACTCTCCACATCAAAAGAAACCAAATAAGCCTTTGCAGGAACAGTATAATGTGCTAACAATATGATAACATCTCTAGTATCAGCAAGATAAGACAGTAGTTTTTTTTTTTTTTTTTTTTTTTTTTTTTTTACAATCTCTTTAATAAAATGGTCCATAAACTGACTTAAAGGTTCAGAAATAGAATCATTACCCAACACTATCAGTCTTCCAGGTGGTTTAAAAGCATTTTTGTGTATTTTTGGTAATGTGTAAAATACTGGCATTATTGGATATACAACTCTCAAAAAATCATACTGATTTGATGTGCTCACATTGCTAGCTTTAGCTTGGTTGAAGATGTCATCCCTCTCTTGTTTAAAGCATATTATTGTATCTGAAGGTAGGGGCTCATAACAGTCTTTACTGTTTAGCTATCTTAAAGCTTCAGTAACATAATCATTAGAATTTTGAACAACAGTAGAGCCACCGTTGTCTGCAGATTTAATAATAATCATTTTATTATCTTGTAGTTCCTTAATTGCTTTACTTTGAGTTATATTTATATAGAACATTTTGAAGTTTGATGTTTCTTTACAATATTTTCAATATCCTTTTCTATCAATTTCGAAAATGTACTTAGTTGGATTTGGAACTCCCACAAGGAAAAAGGTACTTTTTTTCTTAAACTTACTTAAAAGGTTATATTCAATATATATATATATATATATATATATATATATATATATATATATATATACAGTGCCGTGAAAAAGTATTTACCCCCTGTCTGATTTTCTGTATTTTTGCACATTTTTCACATTGAATTTGGTCAGATCTTGTTATGGGTTGTAGTAGGGAGTCTGAGAGAAAAAATGACACCATAGTTTGGTGCTTCTTTCATTTGTTTGATGTGCATTGTAAACAAACATGCAATCTTCAGGTGTGAAAAAGTTATTGCCCCCCTAGTTAACTCAACCCAATTAAAGGATAATTAGGGTCAGCTGTTTGAATGCTTTGGTTAACAATGAGGCTTGATTTGGGCCAGCCCTGCCCACTATAAATCTGATTAACTTTGGCCTTTACCATCAGAGTGAAGTTGTCAGCACACAGGTTCTAGAGACACATCATGCCATGATTAAAAGAAATTCCTGAAGACCTCCAGAAAAAATTTGTTGATGCCTATCAGTCTGGAAAGGGTTACAAAGCCATTTCTAAGACTCTGGGGCTCCACCAAACCATAGTCAGAGCCATATTGTCCAAATGGAGAAAGATTGGCACAGTAGTGAATCTTCCCAGGAGTGGCCGTCCTGCCAAAATCTGTCCAAGAGCAAGGTGTAAAATCGTCCAGGAAGTCACAAAGAACCCTAGAACAACATCCAGGGATCTGCAGGTCTCTCTCACATTGGCTAAGGTCAGTGTTCATGAATCCACCATCAGAAAGACACTAGGCAAAAATGGGATTCATGGCAGAGTAGCAAGGCAGAAACCACTAAGAAGAGCATGAATGCTCGACTCAAGTTTGCTAAAAAGCACCTATGCTTCAGTTTGAAAGGTCCTGGGTTCGAGCCCGCCCTCCGCCTGTGTGTGGATTGCCTCACCCTTTGTGATGCCCTTGCCTGCGTTAACCTATTTCATTGCACTATTTTAAAAACCAAAACAATATTTCAGCTAATTTCAAATGCCTATCATATACTGCAAGTTTAGAACAGCTAGCATCATTCACTACCATAATGTATTGTTATAAATACTGTCATGTATGGATATGTTTCCTGAACACCAGTACTGCTACAGAACCACAATGTTCAGTATAAAATTGGAAGGAAACTGAATCTATTTGCTTTTAGGAAAACAGGAAAAAAAAACATAGCATCACCAGTACCTTTGCATTTATGGTAGTTCATGGTACTATCATGGTAATACCATAGAAATGTCGAAAAAGTGCATCTGTAATTGAATACCACTGCATTACCATTGTAGAGGTAACTATGGTACTACAATAGCATTACCATTGTAGAATCATGGTAACTATGATACTACAATAGCCTCAGATCAACAACCTCAGTGTTTATCACAATTAATAACCCATCACTATGTGAGTGATTGTAGATGAGGATGCATGATGTGCAAACTTCTAGAATGACAATTCAATTACATTTTGCATTGCTATGAAGATTTATTGTGTTGTGTCTATTCAACCAAATATTTTATTCTAGCTGTATTTCTTATTTTAATTCTGTTATCTGGTTTCTGATCAACTTACAGAAATTATGGACACCTACTAATGTCATGTGGGAAAATGTACATCACTGATTGCATTACTCTCAAAGGCACAACAATGACATGGGAAGATGCCACTGAGAACGTTAGCACGGAATCATTAATAGAAACCATATTAGGAGTTTGTTACATGTGCAGTGCAGAATGGCACAATGTATTTTGAAGCAGCATGCTATGTACGATAAGTGAAACATGCATATTATCATTGTGGCATGCAGTAATTTGGAAACATAGGGGTCTATCTAATATTATACATATTGATGCATTAGTCTTGCGTGTCGGTTTCCAGTGGCTAGCCAGAACAGATTGAGATTCATTAGAAATCTGTCCATTTTTACCTGCAATGTTCACAGCAGTATGTTTTTATTTATTTATTTTTTTATCAAAAGTGACACAAAGTGCAAAGATCTTAATCCTTGCAAACAGTGCTAAGACATTGTGGCATTCTGTATTCAAATAAGCTGATTTCACACATCAGAATAATTGTAATTGTGGCTGTGCATCTGAGCATGTTCCTGGATGCAAAAGGCAGTGCATTAAGTAATGTTGATAAGACCATTGTACCATCCAGACATCTACTGTGTTCACGTGTAATTAATCATGTTCTTGTACGTTTTTCCAGTTCTTTCTAGTCATTAAAATGCACTCAATTTTTATACTGCTCACCACATTGTATGTCTGACCTGCTTTCACTGCCTCTGGAATGTTCACAAAGCTACATCACTGGAATCACAGCAAGCTGCTTTGGAACAGCTTAAAAAGCACACAGTAGAACAAAACAACTTAGAAATGTAAGTAACCTTAAAACTACAAATCAAACATAAAAGGAAACCTTCATAGAAATATACTGGTCCACAAATCTATCCATAGCTCTAAACTACAAATTACAGCTATCGCTGTAATGAAAAGGTGACTGACAAATATCAACAGTATGTTTAGAATTGTATGTAATAAACATAACTAAAAATTGACATAAATGGAAAAATGTGTCATTTTGAATTCTAACATGATATACTGTATTTCTGTTATGGCTTTCGGTAGACTTCTGCGATATCATTTTGTCATTTCTTTGATTACTTGATGATGTTAAATAAAATATATAAATGGTGTTCATATATATATATATAGTGATAAACCAAGGGGTACAGTAAGGAATGAAAGGTATCTGAGGGCGGACATTTTGAATGGAGGTTACCTTCACACTAAATGGCCATGTACCCAAAATGGCCGACACACACAAGATGGCCAATGGGGAAATCTGCCCAGAAACAGGGCTCCGAATTTGGCTCAGGGGTGTGTTGGGAACACCTGCAGAGGGTGTGGCCAGCCCACATAAATAGGCCTGGTTTGACAGAGAAAGGGAGTGAAGTAGGAAAGAATGTGAGCAAGTGATAGAATTCCAAACTGTTTGACAACCTGTGTATGACCTATACTGTTCTGACAAACCTCCTGGCTGGCTTGCATGTTTTACCTGAGAACCTCTGCCTGAAAATTGGAAGACAATTAAAGTGCAGGTACAGTACTGTTTAACCCTCAACTGCTGTTGTGTGTGGTTGGTGTGGTATCAAAAGTCGATTTGTGTACAAGTATAACTTTGCGGACCTCACTTTGTGTGTTTGTATGTGTGTGTATATATATATATATATATATATATATATATATATATATATATATATATATATATATATATATAAATGATATGATGTGTCATGACAACCAATAGACATACACTGAAACAAATGAGTTGTGTGCAACTAATCAACAACAATTATGAGAAAGCAGAATGGCCTCAGGGTCTGCAGCAGATGTAATGACCCAAGTAACAATCACTTTCAACCCTAGCTGTTTCCATACACACCCACTGTGTATGAAAGAAGCCTTCCCTCCTTCCAAACTCAGCTGCGGGTGCTGATATAGTCTGTGACCTGATGCGCAAAATTAGAACATTAATGAAGTATTTAAATGCATTTAGATACTGTATTGTCTATTTGACAATACTCACTTCACAGGGGTTTCCAGAGAGAGCAAACAAAAGAGAGCCACGTCCTACATTCTTAAGAGTTGTTAAATTGGAGAATATCCTTGTCTAAAGCACTACTGTCTGTATTCCAGAGAATACAACCATACTGTAGTTCATTATTTATTTATTCATGAAATGTTGGACCACATAACAAGGTTCACTTGTATAGGTAAAAACTAAGACAGCTAAGCTGTATATCAACTGGATATTATTTTATTGAAGAAACATGAACATGGGTTATATGTGCTGCTTTAATATTTATTACCTGTGGTGCAATAGCCTTGATGGTTATCACATGACAAGTCTTAAGATGTCACCTGGGGTAAGAAAATCAATTTCTCATTCAACCTTCCTCATAGATAACCTGTACTGCTGCTGGAGAGCAGGCGTACTCTCAGGTAGGAACCCGTACTGCCGCTGGAGAGCAGGCGTACTCTCAGGTAGGAACCCGTACTGCCGCTGGAGAGTGAGCCTGCTCTCAGCTGGATGTGCCTTCTGCACTGGAGAATGATCATTCTCTCCGATGGGAACCCGCTATCCATCAAGGGGGAAAGCATCAGGCATCCTTTCCCGCGGCTCACTGTACTGGTCAGTACGAAACCAAACTTTATTGTGGGACTTTATTTCATTTTTGAAACTTGTACATTTAAAAAAAAAAAAAAAAAAAAAATATAAATATATATATATATATATATATATATATATATATATATATATATATATATATATATATATTTTTTTTTTTTTTTTTTTTTTTTTTAATGTCCAGTCGTTCGTCAGCTCAGGGCAGAGCATGAAAGTTTCATCATAATTAATTAACCATAATTCATCATAATTCACAGTTTGTGAGAAACGTTTGCTGTAAAAATGCTTATAAGACGATACTGACTGATAAAACTGATTTTAACAAATCACACGTGTAGTGGAGCAAGTGCAAACATGTGTATATATTGGCTGGTTGTTGTTTTTCATATTAGAAGATAGGAGCCCAGAAGTGTATGTTTGCCTAGGACCCAGGGATGGGTTAATCCAGCCCTGGTAACTGCAATATAAGTCTACTCAAGCATTAAAACCACATTAATATAATTTCTAATGATTTGATCATTAAAGCCTTTATATTTCCTTCCTTAGATCAAAAAAAAAAAAAAAAAAAAAAACATTTTTCTTTTCTTAAAAGAAACCAAGAAATATCATACAGTTAAGAAGTGCACTGACATGTAATTACAGATTTTTATTTTAAGGTGTAGACGGGTGGTAGGAAAGCCCTGCACATAAAAAGCTGGCAGGGCAAAGCCCTGCTGTTTAAATATATTGTTTATTTATTTGTAGAACTGGGTCTCCCCCTCCATCCCCTGTATCTCATTTTGTATTGTTTATTTATGATTTATTGTATTTATATATGACGGTGAAGCGCCGTGTGTTTTTATTTATTTAAATGTGGCAGGTTGGCAGCTCGTCATGTGCCAGTAATTAAAAAACCTGTGCAGAAGGTGACCATCTCCCGAATTAATTAGGTGATTCTTTTGTTGCTAATCGGGAGATGGTCACCTGCATAAAACCCTGCAGTTTTCCCTGCTCCAGGTTTGTGTTTGGAGGAGAGAGAAATTTAAAATAAAACATATAAGTAAGAACAGTGAAGAAAATTGCCCAGCCTCACCTATTGTTTGTTTTCAAGAATTGTTTTATTTAAAACCTTTATTTTCTCTCTGTGAGCAGTGTTTTCTGTTTGTTTAAATAATTTTTTTTATTTTTTTGTATTATTTAAATAAACACTGTGCTGCCCTGCAGTACTGGTGTCTTTGTTTTGGTTCCTGCATCTGGCCTGACGTCACTACACGTCCATCCTGTCACATATATAAGTAAATAATTCAATAAATCTTAACCACTTTGCATATCCATTAGCTACATTGGTCTTAAATGTGCAGTTTTTAAAACATGTATTTTCATTTTAGAACATATCTGATTCTACTCTAGGTTAAATAAATCTCTGTTTGCAAGCCATGTCTTCCAAGAAGTTTGTTACTGCTTTACTTTCTTGGTCATCTTACCACAACCATATCTTTTGCTTTAAAGCATGCTACTGGATGAAAGCATCAGTCAGTAGGGGAAGCAGCTGATTTGTTATTGATTGGGAAAAAGCTAGTAAAGGTGCGGGAACAATTTTACCCTCCAGGTGAAATGACACAGGAAGTGCAAGACAT
The DNA here is from genome assembly GCF_017654505.1 of Polyodon spathula. NCBI lineage: Eukaryota > Metazoa > Chordata > Actinopteri > Acipenseriformes > Polyodontidae > Polyodon > Polyodon spathula. The sequence goes on along the minus strand of NC_054536.1, from coordinate 81,192,646 downwards.
GGCTTGCAAACAGAGATTTCTTTAACATAGGGTAGATAGCATGTTTTGATATGAAAAATACATGTTTTCTAAAACAGGTTTTTCTTTTGGTTCATTTAAAACTACACATCTGGGATATATGTACTAAATAGATATCCATGGTGGAGAAAATCTATGGAACTATTACTTAAAACTGTATCAAAATGTAATAGTAATATGACAGGGTTTTCACCTGCTTATATTCTCACAATCTGAAAATCTCTAGATCTCATACTCATAGAAAGTCAAGTAATGAAGCTTTATCATAAGAATCAAATAAAGTTCCCTTTATTTGCCACCAAGATGAGACTGTTGTCATTAAACTGTAGCCATCATTAATGTCTTGAGTGTAGACTGCAATAGTTCTAAAATGGCTTACATTTGTGATTACAAAGGCTTTCTTAAAGTATTTTTAAGCATTATAGTTTTGTTTTTGCAGTTTAAAATACAATTGATTCCTGGTACCTTATTGCTGACTGTGTTACATGTAAACCTCTCATGTATGATAAACTAGGGAATCTGGAACAATGAAAATTAAGTTGACCTGCAAAACTGGAAGTGATATAACAATGTCATGCTTACTACAAAGTAAATAGTTTTTAACATAAATGCTAGTAAAAGCAAACACTGCTGCTCCCACAACAGTCAGAACTTTCAAAATACTAGTAAAAAAAGTAAAATGATTGTTCTTTTACCCCACCTTGACCCTTTGCTTACTAAACATCTTAATATCCCTGCATAGGTCATTGTCCCTTCTTCAAGTACACACTAAATATTATAAAAAGCAACCTGTTTTATGTACAGTGGTATCCCAAAAAGCTAAGCATTTCCTAGGAAAAAATGAATATCTGGTGGTTTATGGACCATTTTACACCACACTGGTCCCTTGTTCACTCACTTTTTTGGCATTACTGAATAGATAATTGTCCCATCTTCAAATACATTCAAAATAATTTAATCGTCAATCTGTCCCACAGGAGCAGTGGTATGTCAGATACCCACCACGACCACTACAGCACGCACCCAGGACTGGTGACCGTGTTTGTACAGTCAATCAATCTTTATTTTATATAGCGCCTTTCATAGTGGACCACCATCAGAAAGTACTTTACAAGATGCAGTAACAACAAGAAAATCCTTAATACATGATATATAGTTAAGTGAATATGAGAATATGAGAATGGCAGTGTGATGAAGCCAATTTGCTTGAAAAAATGACAAGCAGACCGGACATGTATATCAATTTATTTAAAAAAAATCTAGAATTTATGATGCGATCATGAACTCCATGCCAGTGTATACTACATTTGCTACTGCGTTACCTGTACAACTGTTCTCCTTTACGTTAAGCAGTTTTGTGTTCTTTTTTTTACAAGGTGTTAATACACCTTATTCATAGTTCCAGCAAAAACAAGGTTTCCCGTTATGACAGAGATAAATACCTGTCGTTTCATAGATTTCCAGTAGACAAACAAAAGAGGAAAGCATGGATTATCAAAATTTGCCACGATACTGGACCAACATTTTGCAGGTGTTTTTCAATTGGAAAGATTGATTGGATTGCTTAAATTCATTCAGCTGTTAACTATCATTCACAGTATAACAATTTAAGCGCCAGCCTAACAAAGATTGTGTATAACAATATGATGTGCTAGTGTTAGTTACTCCATGTAAGTCGCTTTGGATTAAAGTGTCTGCTAAACAACCTAATAATAATATTGATTCAGCTAGATCTAGGGTATAATAATAGGTAGGGCTGTTGGTTTTCAGTTTTTATTTTCTGGTTATTTATCTGCCTTTAACAGATTATTATCTGACATGGCTTTCTCTTTTAAAATGTAAGTTTAAATGTATAAATTACTTATTTGGGTATGCCCAGTACCAATATTATTGTTCTTTAACAGATCAACGATGGCACAAAAGTCAGCAGCTAGCACTTCAAGGCAGATGTTTTTGTGTCAACACTCACAGGACTGAATAAAGTTAAAGCAAAATACTGTGCTAACAGAATTTCCATGGACAACAGGCACCTCGACCAGACCTGCTCCAAAAAAAAATGTTATTATTATTATTATTATTATTATTATTATTATTATTATTGTTTATAAATATTTAAAGAGCACAGAGTAGGCAGAGGTATGGGGGAGGGGAAGGAGGGGAGGGTCAAGACACACACACACACACACACACACACACACGCACTGCTCCGCAGCCGTAGCTCCTTGGGCTCATCACTCGGACTCCAGTCCGGATCCTTCCCTCTGTCAATCACTTTCGTTTCTCAGATCCAACTGGAGAACACCTCTTGGCAGCCTTTCCCCTCCTCCCAATCAGCGTCCTCGCCAACACGGGGGTCCTCCAATTCACGCCACCCCTCGAGGTCTCAATGTCCTTAAACAATATGTTAAAATAAATTAGTTCTGCACTGTATAAAAATGAGTTGCTTTTGCAAGTGCTTGCTAGTCTATGAACTAGTTTTAAATGTAAAGCATTTTTGTTTTGGTTCTATTGTTTTCACATGTGGCTGGCAACAGTGCCCTTCAATTATTAAGTGATATTGTGATCATTCCACTGTTTTATGTTAGTGAACTAGAGTGACATTTTAAAACTGAGTTAGCAAATGCCTATCCTTAAAGTGTACCGCGGCTACTAATCCTTTCCAATTATTGTTATCTTAAAATTAAGGACAATATAACGTAATGCTGTAACTTGTTTTTAGAAGGTCTTTTTTGTTCTTATCCAAGTTGCTGCAGTGACATTGTAGATGATATAACGAGTTACTGTAAAAGAGATACTGTTTTAGAAGACAGATTTCAGTAAGTAAACATATTTGATTGCATGTTTCTTTGTGAACATGTTAAGTGAAAAACGGCAATTCAAAAACCGTCAATCTACCAAGGTAGCAAATCCACTGAATTTAATACCAAGCAAAATTTCCTGTTATACGGTATCTCAAGGGCCATATAAGAATGATACATATTGTAACTCATTCTTAGAAGGCCTTCTTTGTTGTTCTCCTAGTTGCTGCAGTGGCATTGTAGATGCTACAACTAGTTACTGTAAATGAGATAATGTTTTGCAGACACATTTCATTAAGTAAACATGTATTTGAACGTTTTTTTAATCAAAAGTAGAAATACAAAACTTTTTTTTGTGAACGTGCTAAGTGATAAATACCAATTCAAAAACTGTCAAAATCTACCGAGGTAGCAAATCTGCCAATTTAATACCAGCCAAAATGTCCTGTTATACGGTACATTAGTTGCTTAAAGGATTTCCACTATCTTATTAGAAATGTACTGTTTAGCACTGATCTGTACATTCTACTGTCCCCCCAGCATTTGAATAATGCTTTACATTACATTGTTCTGCGTGTGATTAAATACATAACCTTTACATTAAAATATGGGTTGCATACAATATATAATGGTAATTAAACATATATGCATGCATGTATGTATAAACACTGCATATTTAGTGGTAGCCATTAGTAACATTGAAAATCCTGAACCAAATTTGAGTACATTTTGACTCAATTTGTCTCTTTTTACCGACACACAACCAATAGTGCCATAGTTTTTAACGTCTATTAATAATGTTTGTTAATATTTATTAATGGTGTGGGGGGGGGGGGGGTTGAAATGACACAATAGCTGTAAAATAATTCTGTCCGTCACAAATGGGCTTTTCAGGTTTAGAAATTATTTGTAAAAAAAAAAATTAAAAAAAAAAAAAAAGAAAGAAAGCCTGTAGACAAGATTGTTGCTTCAGAAACTGCATTGATTTACTACAGAGTTACTCATCACCACAGCTACTGGTCTCAGTTAAGATTAGCCTCCAACCTACCATGATATATATATACTATTGTTCTGGCTTGCAAACTCGATTGCTAGAAATATCAAGAGCACAATACTGTGTATATTGCACGATTACTGATTTGTACCGAGATCTGGTGGTATTGTGTTAAAATGTATTACAGAATACTGCAGTTTTGATAGAGCTAGGCTGACTGAGAAATATGCCCGGGTTTAGGCTGTGGAAAAGGCAACCCTATGTACAATCTAGTGTTAACATTAAATTGTACATAAATGCTTTATGTTTACAAGTGGCATTGTCAAAGCCTGTATAGTTTACACCTTTGTCTGTAACAACCACTTGTGTTTATGTCTGAACATCACAAATTGTTTCAAGAGTAAAACAATACTCCAAGGTGAACTCAATTCAGAGCTACATTGCCAATAAGCGCAAGTTCTGATAAAGTGTGTGATTTTGTCTTTTAAAAGAATAAATATGTGTAATATTATTTTTAATATTTTATAATTTGTAATCTGGTTATTTTACAGTTTACTTCGTGAGGCGTTTGTTCAAGTGCATTCTCAAAATAATATTTTCATGTATTCCTGAAAGCCGTTGCTATCCCCACCCCCCACCTCTCCGACCTTGACTACCTCACTTTTAGACAGGCTCCGGCAGCGTTGTTGCCACCACAACTACAATGCACGAATTTCCTTTACCTTTTTATTTTAATGTTTAACTTCAAAGGTAAACCTCCTAAAAAATTCAAACACTGTATGTTTTCAAATGCAAGTAATGTTAGCAATGTGATGGTTTGGATTCAATGTGACAGAACACTTCTGGTAGTGTTACACTCCACTTGTAAAAATGATTACTACCAAGATAAAGATAAATAAAGTAGTATGATGAATGTTATATCATAATTACTGCATAGCGGTGATATTGGAGCGTTACACAGAGTAAAATAAATATTTTTGCTATAAAATAGTAATATGTGCTTATGTTTTTACCTTTGACTGGAATGAAAATAAGTAAAGAACAACAACATACATCCCTGATAAATTAAAATAATAACTAAAAGAAAACAAAAGTATTTCATGACCCTGACAAGTAGTTAAATAAATATTTTCATACATATATCCATGGTTGAGGTTTGAACTTTAATTCACAGTATAGTTTATGGCACAGTGAAGCAGAAAATAAGTTGTTGTTGAACTAAAATGATTTACAGCATTAACCATCCAGGATGGGAACTATGGTAAGCAAAAATCTCTGTCTCATTAACTTCATACAAACCAGATAAGGTTTGACCAGACTACTTAAGATAGATGTATTATCTGGACCTGGTTTAAAAATAGCAAACATTTGACTCATGCTAATGGAAAAGCACAACCAGATACGAACAAACGTTGCAGTATCCAGGAGTCTTTCATGTAAGCAAGCTGACATTTTGAGATAATTTCTTGATGTGAAAGGTCAACATGTTAGTTGAGGTGAAGAGGGTTATAAAAGGGGATAACAAAAGAGACTGGGCATTCTTTGTTTCTCCTGAATCAATGCTGCTTTGTATAGACGTAATGATAGTCTGACCTTCTAAATTCTGACCATAATGTACTTTCGATTTCCATATAGCCACACCTATCACAGTTCAATGGTGAGAAAATGTTTCTTTGGGTTTTGAAATTGCTGGGTTGATCTTTAACGAGAGTTGGATAACAAATACATTGCAGTAAAATTTGCATTCTGGGATGACTGGCATACTGTAAGAAGGGGGAAATACAGTAACTGCTGTCATAACCAGAGAAGATCATTGAGTTCCTGCGAATCATCAGATACCACCTTTTTCATTTATAAACCTTGAATGAGATGCTGTAAGACCCCAAAGGCATTTGAGTTCAAATGATGTAGTCACCCCACCTCACCACTCCCCTGTGTCATGATACTATATGGAGTTTAGGATAAATTAGCACGCTGACAACTTCTCTGTTTACTGAGGGGGTTGGATTGAATCTTGCTGTCTGCTATGGAAAATAGAAAAAATATTTTGATATTTATATGTTACAAGGTTTAATTGTAAAGGGAAGACTGCGAGGAATTGTAATAATAACCTCCTTATTACATTTTATGTCGTTTGAAGTGAAACACATAATTGTTTTAAGAAGAATACAACATGGTATGTGTGGTTTCATGTCAATATTTAAGGTAAGGTGGACCCTTCTTTCATTCACAAACTCAAACATGGTCAATCTTGTAAACTTGTAAATACAAGACAAAAAGCACTAGATCAGTATGCAATCCATGTGTAACATATTATTAAATTGATCAATAAACTCTAAAAATAAGAACTGCAATGATTATTTCTGTTTCTTGCTCATTCTATGCAGTAAGAATGGTTTTGTTCCCCTCTGAAAAGGCTTTTCAATTTTACTTGCTTCAAAATGAGTGTTCTCAAGTTTGAAACTTGTACAGTCTAAGTATACTGTGATGTAGAAAGTTCCAGTCTCTGAAGGAGGTTATATAAATGTATTATCTTCCATGCTCAATCCATAAGGGAAATAAATCTTACCCTAGAATCGAATACCTAAGGACAAGCATTCATGATAGATAATATTACATGGATTTTCAGAGCTTTTATGTACTTTTTACATAAATGTTTATACTGCAGCAGAAAATATAAAATACATCAAGTGTTCTGAATGCCACTGCTGTACTAAACTACATACAACTAGTGTCCCGTTTATGGAACATGCCCCACCATACCCTTTTAAACTGTGATTCTGATTGGTGAAGCTACCATAGCCATAACCATAAAAAGGACATAACCCCTAAAAATATGAATTTTCTCACATACCCAACATATTAAAGTTTGAATTTCCATGTAGCCAAGGGCTGTTTTGGGAATTTGCTTTGCTTGTGAAAGAAGGTTTTACTATATCAATATACAATAAAACCATGCGACAAAAGTTAACTATAACCCTAATAACATAGGGGACTGAACACCTTCCATCACTGGGACGTGATGAGGTCAAGAAAGAACCACAGTGAATACATTATAAATATTGTATAATGTTTTTGTTTTATTTCAGCCTTCATATAATTGCTATATCACTTGTGTGCTTAAGGCTGGCAAAAACAATTGAGGCATTATCTTGGACACCTATAACTTACCTCCAGATGTCCTCTAGTATATAAAGGCTATCCATCACACATTCTATCAAATTGTATGTCACAGTTTCATATGCATTTGCTTGATTGAAACAGAGGACATTCACATTTGTCTTTTCCATCTTGGCTTGCTGCGTCTGTTTCTGTGTCTGAATTGCCTGTTCTAATGGGAATGTAGAGAATCATGGGCTTTGGAATATGGCAATATAGGGTTAATCGCTTGACTTCCCCTCCTGCACATAACATTTACAAACATAAGAAGACATTTTCATCATGTTCAGATCATTTGCCACATCCCTTTACCATAGTTTACCATGGCTTGCAATGTTTATTAAAAATAGAGTAATGTATGGGTAAGAAGACACAGTATTATTGCACAATAATATATATCTTGAGTTGGTTTTGGTCAGGAATACACAAGTGGCTGCATTGCCAGCCAAAAAAAAAAAAAAAATAAAAAAATAAATAAATAAATACATATATTTCTTCTTTTTTTTTTTTTTTTTTTTTTTTGATATATAAGAAATAATTACTGTGTGATTATAATATATTCTGACCCATATGTTATGTTTAGGCTTGCTACTTTTTGATTTTAATTGGTAAAGCTTGCCAAACGTCGAATTCCCCAAAAATATGAGTTTGACTGAAATAAATATATATAGGATAAATGTCAGTAGAACCACTCACTATTTTTTTTCTTACCAAAAATAATAATTTAAGAAATCATCTCTAGTCTATGTAGTTATTATACTTGCTGTCTGTCCCATCTCTGTTCCGCTCTGAATGGCTAGGGGTTGCTGTCAATCAACTCAGTGGTTCCTTAATAGGCCAGTGTAGTTTTACCGTCAGTCATTTCATCCTGTTCTGACAGATCTCGTTGGCTGAAGCAGCGCTGGAATGCTCTCATTCGTTTAAATAACTGTCAGTCATCAAGACTGACTGCACTTTCATTTGCCAGCAACAGCATACGTCTTTCAAAGCGCCTACTTTGAAATTAGCAGGTTAAGGTGTAGATAAGTTTTTGCTATTATAGGTATATATGGTGACAGTTACTAGTTTGATTTGAAAATGGGGGGCAAGAGGAAAACACTTAATGAGTATTGTGCACAATACCCTGATCGACGGCTGAACGCTCCACAGCAGGATGAAGTGGGCTAGTCTGCCTTGCCTCCAGTGAGTCCAGCTGGGTTGAAGCAGGAGAGGGGAGGAGCTCAGAATAAAAAGTGCAAGTTAGTTCTGTTCAACTGTCTAATGTTTTGTTCTGTGTTATTTTTACTTGTAAAATAAGTCTCTGTAATACTTTATATGCTGTGTTTTCTATGGTTTATTTGCGACAATTGAGCTTTACAAGTTATAGCTTTGCTGTGACCAAATGTCTTTTCAATTAGAATGTTGGTAACAATGGTTTTGTTGCATGCCGAATATGATACAGGGGTTTTGCTAAATTAGACATTTCTCAATGGCATAAAAAGTTTTTTTTTAAGCATAAACGTCGATTTCACCCATGCTCTGCTTGAATTGAAAAATAAAGAAAAAAAAAAAAAACAGGCAAATTCTTTCAAAAATAAACGTCAATATTAATTGTCGATTTGGCAAAAAAAATGTAATCGAATAGTAGCAAGCCTGGATATGCTATATATTCTATGTTTCTTAAAGCATACAAAAGTTAATAAAATTAGCCAGCTTTTCATCTGTTGTTAATCTTATATATTAACAAGAAATGGAAAATAGTAAACATTTTTAGTTCTGTTAATTTAATTACTCTTTGAGGTCTATATCAGCATGTGTTTTCTTCCTTGTATTTTTATTTTCTTGCTCTTTTAAAAAAAAAAAAACTCCTAAATTATTTTGTTATTGGTCTAAAAATCATTGTCATCATCGACTGTCCATGTCTTTATTTTGAATTCATTATTTCTTCTCCGTTGTACTGTGCTTGTTGATGAGAGAGTGCTAATGATGGTGTGTATCAGGGCGAGGAGCCCTGTACAGTATTGTTTATTTCTTTTTAGAACGGGGTCTCCCCCTCCACCCCTGTGTTATTTTGTATTTGTTTGTATTATGATTTATTGTATTTATATATAAGCGTTGCGTGTTTTTATTTTAAATGTGTTCTGGCAGAGGCGAGGTGGTCGCTCGTCCTCTGCCAGGAATAATTAATAAACTCGTGCAGATTGTGGCCGAGGGGTAACAGAATAATTACTAGCTAGTTAAACCCCTCGGCCACGATATAAAAAGCCTGCTGCTCTCCATGTTCCGGGTGGGTTTTTGGAAGAGGAGAGCGAGAGGAGAGAGAAGTTTAAAAGTAGAAGAATATATACAATAGGAACAGTGAAGGCGATTGCCCAGCCTGACCTATATAGGGTTTATTTTGTGCTTGTGATTATTTTAGTTTAAACCTTTTCTTTTGTGCGCTGTGAGCAAGTGTTTGTTTGTTTAAATATTGTATTTATTTTAGTTTAAATAAACAGCGCACGGCACGTCCTTTTGCACTGCAATACCTTGCTTGTTTTTGTTCCTGCATCTGGCCTGACGTCACCACTCGCCAGCCTGTCACATGGCGGTTTGTTTTTAAAGGAAGGTGCCGACCAGTGAGCGCTATGACATAAGTAGATGTATAGGAATATATTTTCATGTACCTATGGAAGGCCATCCAGGTTAAAAACACATTGTGTAGTACACGTGTCACGGCACAAGAGTGCTCAATCTGTCTTCAAATTCACTGAATTCGTAATCAATTTAGTTTTGTTGGTAGCTGACTGTCATATGGTGGATGTTGGCAACAGGACCCAAATTCTAACAAGACCAAACTGAAAGCACCAGACATTAAGAATGCCCGGAAGTGCACTGATGTCAGTCCTCTACAGCCCTTGCTGTCTCACCTATCCCACTTGGACTGTATCCTTTAAATACCATCTTCCAAGACTCTTTACAAGCTTGTCTGACACTGTTGGAATAGCCTCATCATCACATGTAAGAACTTATCCACTACTTTGCCTCAGCATTATTAACATTAGGTAGATCGATTTTGTTTACAATTAGGCATGCTTAAAACTCAAAGGCAGAACACAGCACATAGTTGCACTAAAGAATCAAGAAGTGCAGTTAACATATTGACTGGTGAAATACAATTAAAAGTTGCTGCAGTATGTCCACTGTTTTGTTATTTCAAATATTTGTAGGTAAAAAAAAAACACTAGAATAAAAGTTGCTACATTTAAAAAATATATATAAACACATGAAATATTCTGTCCACTAAAATAAATGGCTTTACATAATCTTTGTAAGTAAGACATTTGAATGTCCAGTGTGAAAACACAACACGAAATATTAAATTAACGTAGCATCCAAAGTAGCACTATACCATTAAAATGTTCAATACAAAAAAATTGTGCCTGATTTACAAGCTCTTGCAGTGTCTAAAAAAATAATAATCAAATTATGGATAACAACAGAGCTACCCCAAATGGAAGAAAACAAAGACCCAGTCTGTGGAAATGATGACGCCCAGCAGTTCCAGTCAAGCCAAACGGCCCCACAGCAAGAGCTGGTGGTGTGTGCCAGTTTGCTTGTACATGCTGACCTCAAACCAGAGGTTCCCACTGTGGGCCCTGACCTGCCAGGAGAAGCCTTCAGCTGGAGAAGCAGTGCAAGCAACCTGACATAAAGCAAGTCAGAAAGAGAAATATATTTATAGTCAATCGGTAAACACAGAATCACTTCAATTTGCATAAAGTTAATGTAATTGTATCCACAGAATGTGAAAGTTTTCTTTTACAGAGGGCATATTTATTTGAATTATTTTCAATCAAAACAGGTTGCTTTTCATTCGATATTCTGGTAGCACTCATTATTAATGGCCTTGAGGTATTGTTCTATCATAGTGTAATAACAGATCTGTGCAGAATGTAAATTACAGAAAATTACATTATTCTTCTCAAAACAACTACATACTGTGCAGAACGATTGTATCAATAAATTCAAATTATCCAATTTGCTCAGAAAGTCAGAGGGAGAATTCAAGTTGCAGAATGAAGGCGATAAAGAACCTTGCATTTAAAGAACCAGTACATTAAGAAGCCTCTGCAATAGTTTTTGTTTCTAGGCAAACGGAACAATACTGTCCCAGGGTCCTTTCACCATAGCAAATGAAGAGCTGGTCAGACTGACAGCGCCTTTGTCCTATCCATATACTCTATCAATGTATCAAAGGCAGGGGGATGGAAGGCCTCTAGTTCCACTGACTGGTTCAAGTGGAAAGCCGTAATCACCTTAGGTAGGAATGCAGAGTTTGTGCATAACGATAACCTGTTTCCATTATCCCAAACATGAATACAGGAACTTTGCCTAGACAGAGCCTGCAGCTCACTGACCAGCTTAGAGGAGGTGATGGTCAATAAAGAGGTTGTCTTCAAAGAGAGATATTTCAGCTCTATGAAATGTATAGGTTCAAACAGGGCCCTAGTGAGAGCCTCCAGTATCACGCCGAGCACCCTTTAGAAACCAGGTCACCAGAATATGAGCTCCTGGAGAAACTGGGTCTATAGGGACATAGAATGCAGATATAGCTGCCAAGCACACTTTCAGCCTAGAGGGGGACCTGTCCACCTCTAGCAGATCTTGCAGAAACTGTAAAATAATCGCTATGGAGCAGTAGATATGGCCATACAACACTTCTGAAAATACCTCCATTTGTAAGCATATAATGCTCCTGTGGAGGAAGCCCTGGCATTCTGCAGTATACTGACTACCGTGTCTGAGAGCCTTAAGGCTACAAGATGGTCCTGTTCAGGGGCCAGACCCACAGCTGGAGTCTGCACGTTTTCTGGGTGCCAGAGGGTGCCTTGCATCTAACTGAGGAAATCCATGCGCAGAAAATCAAACGGTTGAACAAAACAGAACACTGACTGAACAAACAAAATGGCGCGGTGGCCAAATGAACAGACACAAACACACAGTGGATGAATGCTAAACAAATACATATCGTGCTGGTGCGTCAGCACACATAGCAATTGTTTGCTTTTCTAGTTTTTAATTTTTTTCTCTCTCCCATTCTCCACTCCCGAACACACAACCCTGAGCGAGTGAAATGTGCACCTATATACAGTTGTGCCGGGATTCAATTACTAATTAATTATTCACTTGAATCCCAGCACATGAACTAATTTCTGCACTTCCTGTGCTCACATACTAATACACATTTTATCTGCACGTGAAGTGATTGTTCAATCCCCATGCCTGAATATATATTACAACACTCATGCTACATAGCCCCATTATATCCCATGCACCAATATATTTACACCAACATTAACACACCACATGCGACATAACACACGACGTACACACAGGGGTGGGGCCACCCCGCCACACAGGGTCACCGTACTTTGCAGTACAGGCTTGAAACACATATCATTGCATAGGAGAGGGACTGAGGTTCACTTCCTGATAGTTGTTTTTTTGTGTGAAGTCACTGAGAGGGACATTTAATGTCTAAAAGGCAGAGAAAGTTTACATCAGCCCACAGAGACAAAACATCACAGGAACTTGTTTAGAGCTAACAAAAAAAGGGGAAACAGTATAAATCTGATGTATTTGACTTATAACTATATTTATTCTGTCTCGTGTTTTAATATATATGTTTTTACAACATTTTTATCTGTATATATACGAATATTTTACTCTCAAAAACATGTGGGCAATTGACAGTCCAAATCAACCTGTTTGAGGTTCTGTCATTTAAGTTCCATTTGTATAAAAACTAAATAAAAGTGAAAATCAAACCTGCCCACTTGTGAGGCTTGGTTTGGTCAGAGTCAGAATTTCTGGGTTGGAAACAAGCCAAACACTTTAGGTTTACAGCTGTACACTCACACTCATAAAAAACAAATAGCTTTACACTTTACACTTTCATAAATATACGTAATGTTTTGCCACAGTGCATGTTAAAAAATATCCTTTCCAAGTTATTATTTTATTACTATAACATCTCAAAAAGCTGTGCAAATGCCTGTGATATTCTTTGAGCGCTGGATGCAGAAGCAGCTACCTCCTTTTTTATGTCGTTGTTATCTCTGTAATACATGGGGCTATGAAATATGCCTTTTTCTTCTTTTTTCGGTTTCATTCCTATCGGTCTCACTCGGCCAGTGAAAGGTTTTCTTAGCTTTTTCAGGAAAAAAAACGACTAGAGACCTGTGCTTTATGCTTTTTTTGATAATGTCGGACAGGGTCCGACATCGGACCGAGAAGGGTTAAACCCTATGCTTCACTTCCTGTTACCCAGAATAAAATAATTCTTTAAGTATACATGACAGGGAGAGGGTTCAAATAAGGTCAGTATGCCTTTTGCAGATGCTTGCACAAGCCATTGTTTAAAGATAGTCGTTTAGAGAGCCTCAGTCTCTGATATTATTTAATTGCATTTGAATTAATTCAGACTTGGGAGTACCTTTGAGGGTGCTCCATTGAATTGTCCCCATCAGTAAGTCACAGGAGATAATAGCCCTTCACTTTTTTGAGAAGTGCTCTGAAAACACCAAAGTGTGCAAAGCAAATGGGGCCTCAGTGTAGGTCTAATCCAGAGGACAGCTTTTGCTCCACATGTTTAGTTTAACAGGCAAGCTGGATGTCTAAAAACAGACTCAACAACATGAATTTTAATGTTTCCACAGCTTTTGGAGCCATCAAGTAGAATGTGTCACACTGAATTAAACAAATATACAGGGGAAATGCAACAGATTTATTACTGTTTTCTTACTTTGCAAGAAATGTCTTTTTTATGTCAAGAGATTCAGTCTTTTCCTTGTTTTAAGCTAGCTGCTACAAATATAGAAATTGTACAGTATTTCAAATGTAAAGCACAGACAGGGAAGCACATTGATGTTCCTCTGCTGTAGAAAACAAGTATTATCCTGTCTATAAAATTAAGATGTAATTATGCATTGCCAGAAATTTGCCTTATATGGGTCGATAATTAAGTTGCAAATTTAAATAGGTGTTATCACAGGCGGTTCTGGCACGTCCCTTTTGTGCTATAAGTCATTAGATCCTTTTGCATGGAAGGCCTGTGACAGAGTGAATGAATCCTAGCCTCCCTTCCGACCTGTGAGGGCAGGGTATAACCGGACCAGAGCGCCCCGTAATGGATGGTTTGGCAGTTCATTCCAGGGTCAGTCGGAAGCCAGCCATCCAGGAAGGGGGCAGAGCCATGATACCAGAAGTCATAGCCTTAATACGATGTGTCAGTCACGGACTGGAGGATACATGATTGGCCATGCCACCGAAAGAGGGTGTGACTAAGGGTATTTAGGGGAAATGGCCCACCTTTTGTTGGTTACTGTGTGTGTTTATGTTCTGTGTGTGTTTATACTGTGCTTATTATTTCGGAACTGAACCCCATGGTTATTTCACTGAGCAGTACGCATCGTTGTGTATTGCCAGTCCTCCTTTATTATTGCTGTTGTCAAGTGACATTTGGATTATAAATAAACTCATAATTTCACCAGTACTTTTTTGCTTGTCATTGTATTGATCACTGCATTACCTCTACACCTGTGCACTACTTATTACTTTGACACAGAAAGTCAAAACCTTGCCCGGCCGGTAGCCACTTGGTCAGGCACTGTCAAATTCCATTTGAATGTAGTGGCCCTGAAGAAATAGAATTTTCACACTTAAATGTGGACCCAGATAGTGTGAAAAGAAATGAATGCATGAGCTATGAATGTGATCATCTAGGAAAGTGGACTCATTTAAGTGTGCTAAAATGTAAGGAGAGTGTTGCTGCTAAATGTATACAAGTGTCTTGCAAGACCCTAATAGCCCATACCTTGTTGTGGTGTTCTCAGAGTTAGTTCGAGCTGAGCCAGGAGGAGAATTTGAATCTTGCTGGGAACGAGCTGATATAGTAGATATGGATTGGATGCTATAGAATTAAATACATTGCCAATAGTAATGTTGTAGGATTCTGTATTTTGTATCCTTTTGAATAAGTCTGTGCAAGGTCTGATAGAGAGGTCCTGGTATCAAAAAGTCAGGCCGACCTGCTGAAAGTTCCAAACCTCCCTTATCAGGCAAACCCATCTTTTTTTAATTAGACTCAGAGCCTCATACATTTTAATCCAATGAGAACAGAATAGCAAAATCTATGGAGCACAGTTAATATGCCAGGAACGATTGAACTAGAATAAGTTTGTGGTTATATCAAAGTACAGTAGTCCAAAGTTGTAATATTCAAGGTTGCATTTGCTGCTAAGCAGGTGCCTAATTAAAAAATAACATCTTGCCTTCTGTGTATATCAATGAAGTAAAATAAAATTACAATTTATAGAAGAGATTGCTATATTGAAGTATCTGAATTAGAAATACATGTCATAAAACTGGGTTAGGCTCCAGCTCACCGCGACCCTCTATAGGATTAAACGGTTACAGATAATGGATGAATGGATGGATGTTATAAAATAATTTAAAGTTAAACTGTTATACAAATACAATTATTATTGTTGAAAGAACATAGTACAGTAAAAAATTGGAGAAGTTCAGTACTAACTGACACTGTCAGAATATTGTAATAATTGTACTGTGTTTTAAAGAATATTCAACCAGTATAAATACTATTGTAGCAAATTATGGGCAGGATAACAGAATTTGAATTAAGAAAACTGAACAAATGTTAATGTTATAAAAAACATGTGTGTATGCCTTTGTTAAAGTTGGTCAGACTTAAAAACATGGTCTTCCCCTATCTTTAAATTAATAAGCACTATTGCGTGCGGAAGTCTGTGTTAACCTTAGCAGAAGCAGGCATCAAATTTAATTAATTTAAATTGTTTAAAACTAAAAAAAGCGATGTTATACCTTGCTTTTACTGCAACTAGTGCATATGTTTTAAAAACCTATTTTGATCTAATAAGGAACAGAATGAAATAAACTCTCTGAAGAGAAATAATATGTTTGAAGTAAATAAACATAATATCTAACACAATAACTAACAGGTGTTTTCCTGTTTGGGGCTTTAATGTAATAAAAATAGTAATAACAACAGAAGTCTTAATAATGCTGTTATATTTCTCAACATTAACAAGCCTATAGTTTAATGGATTCACAGTCATGTATCTTATTTGGATTAAGTAGTATTACCTGATCTACAAGTAGTCCTTGAGTTAAAAGCAGATATTCTAGAAAGATTGAAATAGTACAATTATTAAATTCTTATGTTTAAAAAACCAAGAAAATAAAGTATAAACTGTAATTAATAACTTAAGTACACAGTGATCCTACTGAAGGAAAATAACTAATTGTGTGACCTCTTCTTTACCTGCTTGTAGCAAAGCGGTGCTAGGCATGGAAAGTGCTTTTTGACAGCCAAAGTGAGACTTGCTGGTAATCTGCAGTTTTGAATCCAAGGCCTTTCTATAATAGGCAAAATGAACCCTTAGTGGTCCGTTTATTCAGAGCTCGTCAGGCACGTCAGTCAGGTCCAATTTATTTTCACACGAGCTGTTTATTTTACACAAGCTTTTTCAGAGTAAAAACATGTTCAAAAGGCATTGAATCGCAAAACAACACTCAGTACTGTATCTACAGCAAAGCCCCACCCCTTGTTCTCTGTAATTTTCACATACCTCTTTATAGACATGCATACTGATAAATCCTCTCCTGATCACTCGTTTTATCACCAAACTCCTCAATAATGTGATCCAATAACATCTCATAAAGCTCTGTAAATGTCTGTGATATTCTTTGACCCCTGGATGCAGAAGCAGCTACCTCCTTTGTTATGTCCATGTTATCTCTGTAATGCATGGGGCTATGAGAAACACCCTTTTTTTCGGTTTCATTCAGCTCCTATTGGTCTCACTTGGCCATTGAAAGGTTTTCTCAGCTTTTTCCGGAGAAAAAAAGACTAGAGACCTGTGCTTTACGTCTTTTTGATGATGTCAGACAGGGTCCAACATTGGACTGGAAAGGGGAAAATTGTAATGTCGGACCTGGTCTGACATAGGACCGCAAAGGGTTAACTTACTTCCGAATTACCTTAATGTACCAGAATGAGGGGTATATACTCCCTCAATACCCCGTTCTCTTCATTATAATATAGAAATTAATGAATACTTGGCAGCCGAAGCGAGCATTTCATTTAAATTTTCAACAGTGTCACAGTCTACAATGGTCAGTTCTTACCAGAAAGGTAGCGACACCACTTTAACACCTGTGGTGGTCATTTTGCCGGTTTTTTGGTAAAGAGGTCATCACATTTTTTCTCCAGTAGTGTAAAACATAGTAGCTGCGCATTCATTATAGCTTTTCGTATTAAATATTCTCACAAAGCATGAAACACGGAAGTGCAGAAATAAAGGAACTATATTACATTATACCTAAACCCTGGGAACATTGAGAGCTGACACTGTAAACCATATTTGATTATACAGAATGGTATTCTACTTTATTATTTTTATTTACCAGTCCGCAATGTGTTTAGCTGTAATCAGATTAGTCTCTACTCTCTGCCTGAGTGAATGACTGACAGTCTATTGTTTTCAGTCAGTCTTTTGAAGGCTGGCACCTGCCTGCCAGCTGCACTGCTTTGGTCAGTCGATTAGCATCGGGACTAGTGAAAATAAATACCAGAGACCGTGGAGTTTTACTACGCAACAAAATATGGAGTTGATGTTTTGGATCAGATGGCACGGAAGTATTCTGTGAAAGCTGGCTCCCGACGGTGGTCTGTTCAGGTGTTTTACAATGTATTGGACCTAGCAGCCATCAACTCCTGGGTACTTTACAAAGAATGCACAGAGAAGAATTTACCAAGGAGAGAATATATTTTACAGTTACTTCACAAGAAGCATTTGGAACAGAGGGAGACTGCCAAGCGTGTACCCACAGCTGAAGCTGGCAACCCTGTTGAGAGCCGCAAGATGCCAATGCCAGGTTGGTAAGTGCAATAAAAATAATACTTTGGACAGTTGTGTCCTGTGCAGAAAGGTGCCATGGAAAAGTGCATAATCTGTGTTGACTGTGAACAGTCTTAGACTCAAGGTAAGGGATTACCTGTTTGTCAAAAAAAAAGAAAAAAGTATACTTTATGTATCTATTTACATACTGTAGAGGTTAAAAGTGAAAGAATTAAAATTTGAACATTTGTTTCAGACACACTATAATTCTGGAAGGGCATTAGACCTTCAAAAGATAAAGCTTAGTCTTTGGCACCTGAAAGCAGGATTCGGGGTTGGCTCTTAAAAAGCAAGATTTCCCAAATTGAATGATAACCAATGGAAGGTGCTTTAAGAAAGATAGGAGTATGTACCTCATTATCTTAAGAAAATAATGAAAGCTTAGTTATAAAAATTAGGATGTAAGCTTTTTTTATTATCTGAAAAGATACTGGTCCAGGTGTCTCTTGAATCCGGCCAACAATTACATCAAACAGTGAATTTGGAATTTGAAAACATATTAATAATAAAAAAAAAAAAACTAACATTGCAGGTAAACAGGGTGTCTCGAACTTGCTTGCGCAGGGTTTTTTTAGAAACAGAGAGGTCAGGCTTAGTCCAAGCATTGTACAGTTAATATGAGATTGTATTTAACATGTTCATTATAGCCTAAATTTAAATTAAAATAACTAGACTGGCTACTGTATGCTTAGTGGTTTTATGATAAACCCCTACAGCCTTTGTCCAATATTTTGTTAACACACATTTGTATATCAAGTTAAACTGGCCCATTAACAGCACACTGCAAAGGTATTTTTAACATGCTGCTAAGAGGGACATATATTTTGACCCAGGTTAATACAATAAAATAGCTGGTGTTACATATATAAAGAGATCTCTGATATATATATATATATATATATATCTATATATATATATATATTAACTATACTAGGTGTGTGACAACTCCACTAGGTGTGATGAGCGTGAACACAGATAGTTGTAACAGAATAAGGTATAAGAAAGCTGTTTCACTACAAATTGTTAGGTTTATTTGTACACAGTTCCAAAGGCAGGTCAGCAAAACAGGCAGGGTTCAGTACAAAAAATCAGGTTCTCAGGGCAATCCGCGGTCAGGCAACAAGTCAGGTAATCAAACAATCCAAGGGTGTTACACGGTAGTCAGAAATAACAATACAGGCGCTCTCTCTCTCTCTCTCTCTCTCTCTCTCTCTCTCTCTCTCTCTCTCTCTCTCTCTCTCAGCACACAGCTTTCTCCTTCTCTTTCCCTGTAATCCTGTGGACCACCCCTTTTGTATCAGTAACACCACTCCTTTTCCTGTGTGATGTCATTTTCCAGCCAACAACCGGCTGGGAATCATAGTTTCCCTGGGTCAGCCATCTTGTTTCCGTTAATGTGAGGGCATAACTTGCCAGCAAAGCTGCCCTTACGTACCTCCCATTATCACTCTGCCCCTTGGTCTATCACTATATATATAATACTGATGCATTAAATGCTTAAACCCCAGTCAAGTATCACTAAACTTGGTACTACAAGCTGATGTGATCCCTGCTCTGAAGATCTCTGAAAAGTTGATTGCTGTTTGGTTGTATATCAGTTTCTGCCTTTTGAAGACAGTTCTTATTTTTGCATATATTCTACACTACACTTCCATATACCGGAAGGTAAGCATATATTTGAATGTATATCTCATTTATATTGATACACTACTATAAGGTATAGAAATTATGTTATAGCTTTGGAGAGTGATTTATCTTTCAGCGTTTTAGCTTTTTGCATGGCTAGCCTAAGGGCTAAGCATATGATAACCATACCTGTATTACTGTATTGAAGTTTTAATGTTATTAAACCTGTAAAGGCGCTGGATTAATCAGATTGCCTATTGCTTGGGATTTGTTGTGGCCTGCAGCACTCAATCCATTTTTAAGCATTTAATAAACAGAAGGAGAACTGTTACTGCTCTGATTTATAAAAACTTCAAATTAAATGAGTCTGTGTGATTTTCTTGATTATTAAAAAGTTGTCTGGATATGTTGCAAGCTCCATGCACGAACAATCCACTACAGGAATCCAAAACATCTCTGTCCTCCTTAAATTTCTCCCTGAGTTTAAACAAAAGAAGTATGTGTGAAATCTGACAGTGTGGTAAGTTAATTATTATTTTTCAGATGAAACAAACCTATTTATATCCAATTTGTGTATTTGTTCTGTAGATCCTTAATACTGTGGTCACACTAGACTAAATGGTAGGAAAGAATATGCATTTTTGAAATTAAATATTGAACAAAAAGCCATAGCATATAAAAACATTCACTATACTTGGCGTGTTATTTTTGCAGGTAGGTATAAAAATATAAATGGAGTACTAAGCATTAGCTTTCAGTGCCAATATTGATGTAAATAAGTATATAAAACAATATAACCAGATTAATGTGCCTTAGTTCTAAATCACATTTCTAAAATGTGTGATTTTTTTGCGGCCACAGCAGTTCCCAAGTAGCCCACTGTTAACTCCTGAATCAGCACCACTATGCTACTTAGTACCCTCCCTGATTCAGTGCAATCAAAATCGCTACACAGGAAGGTCAAATCATATCGTGTTCTGTAGTGCATAAAATCTTCTCAGTAACTGCGCATAATATAGTGTAGTGCTGTGTTTTTTCGCACAGCATCTTTCAACGTGTACAATGTTTACCTTCCAGTGGATGTAGGCGACAATACAAAGCTGAAGAGATTACACAGTGCCATGCTGAAGATGCAGCATGAGTAAGTTGGGAGAAACGTCATCATGAAATAACAGCTTTTTTAATACAACGTGAGAAATGCACATAAAATTAGGTAAAGGCTTTGGTCAGGCTACGTGAAAATAACACAGTATGGATATTAGAACGTTTTTCTATAAATCAGTCAGCCTGTCAGAAAATGTTTCGGAGTCTGATAACCGTGATAACGTTGCAGAGACACACCATGTGAAACCAACTGCTAAGAAAAAACATGGAAGGAAAGCGAACATTTCAGGACCAGTGAGAAATGCAGTTTGCGCTGTTTGTAAAAAGCCAATTCATCAGATTACAATGTATGCAATGTAACATCATTAAAACACACATGCTAATGAAGTGGCAAAGAACTACCATAGTGACTTTCAGAGATGTAAGTTGAAGTTAAAAAACCAAACTGCAAAAACAAAAGAGCCATCTCAGAGATTTTTGGAGTAAAATGAATCTGATGTGAATGGCTACTTTTAAAGCTGCTTTTATTTTGGAGCAAAGCAGGAAACCTTTAAGCGACAGAGAACTCTTGGCTAACTCTTGGTTAATTTCATCCAACATGAAAAAGTCACTTGCAGCCCTTTCTACAGCCTTTGTCTTGATGAGAGCACTGATGTTACAAAGAATACCCAGGTACTAATATGCATTTGCTTTTTTGATTGTGATGACCATTGTTGTAGTGAAAGAGTTTTAGGTTTGGCAGCCCTTTGTGATCGGCCAAATGGCAAAACACAATTCTGAGTCTGTTAAATCCAGAATGGATGAATGGCACATTAGCTTTGACAGCCATTGTGGCTTTACAGCCAAACGGAGCAGCAACTATGCAAAGCGCACAAGTAGGCATGCTGAATTATTTCCAAGAGAGCTGCCCCAAAAATCTTTATCTTTCCCTGTTTTGACCACCAAGAAGTTCTTGCCAGTAAGGCTTCAATAAACACCATGGATAAGGTTGAATCCACAGTGAAAAGGAGTATAAATGCAGTGAACACTAGCAGTGTTAATACACTGAGATTCGCAATGTTATGAGAAATGCAATGAGACGCATAGCATGCTGCTGAATTATAATCCAATTCACTGTCTCAATTTTAATAACTGTGTACAAAGGCTATTTGAGCTTTGGGAAGAGTTAATTGAAGTTTTGACCAGTTTTTAGTGAACTCAGTCAGTTTCCTGTGTTGGAGTTTATAGCAAAGGGTCTGCTCAACTGTGACTGGGTATCTAAAATTTCTTTCTGAAGATCTTGAAAAATGTTTCAGCGATGGTAACTTTTTTCATCGTATGCCACCTTTCCGATTGACCCGTTCAACTGTAGTGGTTTAATGTCTAAGTGCTTTGCAAAACAGATTAGCTTCTTACCTCAGTAAACAACGCTAGAACCGCCACGGCAGTCATTTTGACGTCACTCTGAATGTCTGAAAGTTATGAAATTGTCTGTTTATGACCTTTCCTAAATACATGTATTAAATAACCTAACAGCGTTTGAAAGGCAGAATCATGCAAATAAGGAAGTAATAATCAGGCCCACCTAGAACCGCCAAAGCAGTAATTTTGACCACCTTTTACAATACATATTTTTATTTTGAATATAGCCTGCAATATTCTATTCTATTCTATACACAAGCCTGTTGTTATCTCTACTCCCACTGCACTTGCCTCTGCAGCGTGGGCCGCTTTGCTTGTATCATCTCCTGCAGTAGCTGCAGACGTGCCAGCCATGCCAACCGCTTCACCCGCAGCAGTTCCAAGGACAGCGACTCCAGCTGCATCGCCAGCACAAACAGGCATTCAGGAGACTGGGAAGGGTGGCACTAATTGTGAAATTACAAATCCCGGTGTTGACGTTGTGGGAAGACGGGCTGCACAAAATGCTTTGACTGAAACCTGGTCCCGCGCCGTAAGCAAATCGCAACATTGATAGCATTCTCAATGCATTTCATGTGTTGATCGATATGCAAATGCTACACCACATTCAACGCTGTACTGTAGCAGAGGCACATAGAACACAAAATGATGACATAACGACAATTATGTTAAGTAGGAAATAAAAAATATATATCTATATATCTTAGCGAGGTTTACAATACATGGTTATTTTGGAATGGAATGAAAGTGAAAACACTCACCAAGATAGCAGGTTAAATGCCAAACTTTCCAAATAAATTCTGTCTGTTTGTATTTTTCTGGGCAGGTAAGATCAAAGATTTTTTTATTTTTAATTGAGTGTCTTAGGAACATCCCTACGTGTGTGCCTGCAGCGCAGAACTTAAGACGAGTGTCATGAGGAAGACAAAAGGTTCAGTTTTACTTTTCTTTGGCTCTGTTAAAATTGAAACCTTTCTTTATTGATGAAACCTTTTACATTTTATATATATATATATATATATATATATATATATATATATATATATATATATATATATATATATATATATATATATAAAATGTAAAATGTAACTATAAAATGTAAAATGTAACTTATTACCATTATATTTTAGTGCTGGGTAAATGGGACTGCTTCGGAAAGGAAAGGCAAAGTGTATCTGGTGGAATGAGCCTTAAACCCTGTTGCAGGCTCCCTACTAGCCAACCTATATGGTTATTTTAATGTTTTGAAAGATTAGAAAACAGTAATAGTGCATTGAGACATGTCATTTACTTTCATACTTGCATTGAGATCAAAAGGGCATGCAAATATAGTTCAATATTTGTAAAGTTGATATGGTTCTGCAGCCAAGTGGATGCGTATGTGTAAAAGTCTACATGTATATCCATTGCTACAGCACTGGTGGATCATGAGGATGGATGTCTCTTGTGTCATCTGGAAAGAGTTGCATGTTCTATTTCTTACCTGATGACAGAAGTCTGCAGTTGCTTGTGTTGTCTGGTTCCTTTGGCTTCTTGTGTGGGGGTGGGAATGGCGAGTCAGGGTTAAAAACCCTAACGTAATATACGACCATGCCCCGCTTGAGTAATGAATTGTCTGGTTGCTATCGGCATGATTTGAAGGCGGCCTGTCTGTGAGAGAACTTGCCCGGAGAATGAGATGTTCTGCTTCCACAATCAGCAGGCTAGTCCAGAGAAACCAGGAAACCGGCTCTGTGAAGGACAGGCCATGTCCTGGAAAGCAAAGAGTCACCATACCAGCCCAAGACCATTGTGCTGACTGTTGCATTATTCAAGCCAACCAGTGGGGTGGTGGAAGTGTGATGATATAATCTTGGTGCAGATTGAGGGCAACCTTACTGCTCAGTTATACATTGACAAAGTCCTTGAGGCAGGACAATGAAAAGACCACACGGTGCTGGGATTACAATTTCCTGACTTTAAGAAAACAGTGTCGAGGTCTTGCTGTGGCCAGCTTTTACTCTTGGACAACAGCACATCTGTGGGACCAAATCGCCAGTGCCACCAAGAATCATTCACTCTCTGTCACAGACAGGTAAACACCTTAGCTGTCCAATGCAGTTAAATGTGTTTTTGTTGGGAAAATGGCTTAGCCGTCCCAAGCCTAGTTAAAGAAACGTGTGTAGTATAGGTCTGCTAGCGAAATCCGAAACGACAAACTTTGTGTGTACACCACGAAAAGATTATTTTTCACGTGTTTTTAATACTTTTACTTCCAAGACACCAGAACTGAACCGACGAAATTTCCACGTTTTACTTCTCTTGATGTATTTAAATATGTAATATATACTACACAGAAACTACATTAAATGATATATATATATATAATAGATATATATAGATACTATATATATATATAATATAGATATATATATATATATATATATATATATATATAACACAGTAGAACCTCATCTATCCGTACACCATTCATCAGCAACTTCAATTATTCAGAGCTCCCTGGCAAGTTTTATCTCTGAGATACAGTATATTATTGATAATGTAGACTTACAGCCCACAGTGTGCGCACACACACACATATAATGACGCATGTGTCAGTCTAAAACCTGTGCAGTCGACGTGAAGACAGCAGCACTACAGATGGGAGGATTCATTTCTTGGTATGAGCAGCAGAAAGATGCCGATTCTGTAAAATGAGTTCTCCTGAGGCAGTTACTTTGTGAATCCGAACAAATGTATTTTGCCTCACTGAAACAAAAGACTATGATGAACTTTCTCAAGGTTCAAAAGAACGTATTGCTGTTTATTAAATCTTTCCAGAACCTCTGTCATATCATTGCCTCATTTTGTATTATGATTTCCACGCATGCACCGCATCCCTACAAAATGCCATGTAAACAAACAGTGAAATGCGCTGTTATTTTGTCTTGCTACAAAATGCTGGAAATTGTTCAAGCACCTGAAAAAAACCTGAATCAGACACAAGTCACAGAGCAATTTAGTGTTTTCCATTCTTGAATATTGCTCCTGTACAGGTATTCATAATTAATCTAATGCTGCTGCTACATTTAACGTGTGCAAGTGTGCTGTTAAATTAGTTAGACAATTATTTTATTGATGTTAGTTTGTGTGTAACTTTATTATAATAGTTTATTAACAAACATTTGCCTATTGTGTTAATTTCATAGGTTGATGCATCATGACAAGCAATAAATATTGAATTATTTATTGATTAATATTGTGTGTATTGGTCAGCTCTGTCTAAGAAGAACAATTTGACTAAGAGAACATTTTGTGTGTTCTCTTAACCAGATACTACTTGCCAGTTCTAGCTGCCAGATTCGGGAAGCATCATCGGGTGAAGATTTACTGTTTCTACAAGTCTCCTTTTGTATTCTTGTCAATAAACAGTAGGTGTTCACTAGATAGTGTTGTCTCTTAAAACAATACAGACACATTTAGTCTTTGTAACATATGTCTATGGTGAAAAAGACTCTCCCTACTAGAACTGAGTAAGAACCACTCCTAAGAATTGCAAAGATTATAAAACAAACTGTAAAAACAAAAAGACAAAGAAAATGTAATTTATATCTACTTACTCTTTAACAGTTTAGTGTCCCATGGGATTTCATAACAAACAAGGTTAACATAGTGTGGACCTGGTGATTTAGATCCTGCATAATGTCCCTATAAAAAAGCTATTAGTATAACAAAAAAAGACAACAATGCCATTTCTTTTTTTTTTTTTTTTTACTGCTATTTTGCTTCCAGCCTCCCACTCTTTCCCTCCATATGATTAAGTCTCAGGTGAGTAAAAAATAAATGTGGCTGCTGCATTGGAGAACTCTGTT
Organism: Polyodon spathula; assembly: GCF_017654505.1. Taxonomy (NCBI): domain Eukaryota; kingdom Metazoa; phylum Chordata; class Actinopteri; order Acipenseriformes; family Polyodontidae; genus Polyodon; species Polyodon spathula. Next base: position 81,166,728 of record NC_054536.1, on the reverse strand, counting down.
GAATGTTTTTCTTTACATGTTGTTAGTTTATATACAGAGTGTATGTAATCATAAATCTGGATTTTCAAAAGGCCTTAATCCTTTGCGGTCCTATGTCAGATATCTCTATATGGTTTTAGGTGGAATTTCGTGAGACGAACAGGTTTTAGCATTTTTTGTAAACTAATTTGGCCCATTTTTCTGTTCTAGAATCATGATTGACAGCAATTTGGGGATGCTGTTGTTTGTGCTTTGTGATAAAAAAAAAAAAATTCAGTCATAAAGTTCCAAGCAGTATTTATACTGGTCAAATCAATGGCCAATAAAATATTCAGTGGCTTTACCACTCTTGGAGTCAAGAAAGGTATTGATGTATTCAGTGCTGTTGTTTCATTTCCATAAGTCGCCCTTTCAGTCCACAGCAGTGTTAAGTTGGGACCGGCATTTCACCTGTCACGTTTCTGGTTTTTACTCAAGTAGACAGAATGTATATATAGGCTGCAAATAAAATAATAACATACTGTTAGAATAGCAATACCCAGGTTATCAAAGGTTAGATGTATGACAATCTATAGCTTGTATAGATTATGTATCGGTGTAACAAAGTGCCCGCCCCTGTGTATATTATCTGTTATGTGTTGCGTGTGGTGTGTTTAAATGTTGGTGTATAGACATTGGTACACGGGATATAAACGGGTGTGTGTAACACGAGTGTTTAAAAATGTATATGTGTATTTAGGCACGAGGATTGCACAGCACTTCACGTGCAAGTAAAATGTAGTAATATGTGAGCACGGGGAATTGCACTTTATTAATTCACGTGCTGGGATTCAAGTGAATAATTAATTGGTAATTGAATCCCAGCACAATAGTATATATAGATGCACGTTGTCACATACTGGGGGTTGGGTGTTCGGTGAGCGGAGAACGGGATTGGAGACGGAGGAAATAATAGTAATAATAATAATAATAATAAATAATAATAATAGCAGTAATAATAATAATAATAATAATAAGAGGAGAAAGTATCCGCTCACCGTGCTTGTCAGTGTCTGTCCGTGCACCGTTTTGTTAAGTTTAGTCTGTTTTTGTTTGTCTATTTATTTTGGCGTAGAGTGCCGTGTCCTGTGTTTTTCGTGTTTGTTAAACCTTTTATTTTGTATTAAACCGGCGCCAACAGGCGTCTTCATCATTTCATTTCATCCGTCCTGTGTTTTGTGTATTTCATTACTTTTCCTGGTTCTGACGCCGCCCACTTCGGCCGTCTCTGTGACAATCGGTTATGCTGCAGCTTTATTGGATGATTGCTTGAAAAGCACTAATGCATAGTGTGATGAGTCAAAAGGGTTTCGGTCTGTGATTCAGCCTCCCGACAGTAGAAGACATCAAACCAACTCAGGACTTCCCTTACCAAGATCTCGTGACCATGAAGAAAGTCATCTTTATGAGGGGCGGCACCTTGGTGAGGGGTGGAAGTACGAATATGTAAATTCCAGCCATTGGAGTCAAGTGAAGGATAAGGACACTTGTCAGTTGGGGATTGGTGTTCCACTGACTACAGAGGCGGGACGTTGCATACTAAAGGGAACATACTACTGTGTTCGGGGCTGGTCCGAAGGAAAAGAGGTGGAGTATCAGGTGGAGGGAGAGACGAGATTTTAGCAGCAGGGTTTTTGAATTAGTGAGGAGATAGGAAGTGAAATTTTTACTAATATTTTTTTGTCTTTCTTTGGTTTATGTCCGGGGACACCGAGAAGACGATTAAGGATGTTTTCACTACCTTTCTTTGGGATTATTACTCGAGCACCCCCTCCCTCACGCAGTTTTGTTTTCTTTGTTATTTGTTTTATTTGTGTAGAGAAAATAATAATAAATCAATTTATTTCTTTACACACAAATTACTGTCTGGACATTCCATTAATACACTCTCACCTCACACATAGTTATACATTACTGCTATTAATCAATAACATGCATGTTAATAAATGTAAAGTGTTGCTGCTGTTTACAAAGGATTATAATACAAAATGGTGCCACAAGAAATTCCTCAGTATTATAATAGAAATGTGTAAGTTGTCTGTTCTGTTAAATAAAGTTAAATTCATTTTTGGTGAAACTGTTTACAGTTCAAATAAATTGTGTAAAAGTACTGTAATTAAAATTATGGATGCAAAGTTGGTCAAGTCAAATTTGATGTTGGACACACAGATTTGATCTGTTTCGAATCTGTAAACATGCAATATGCTTACAAGGTGTGAACAGGAGAGAAGGAATCTGAGCTTCAAATCTACCTATCAACCAGGAAGGGCCCTAAGAAAGGTTGGTGGTACTCCTTCACAGGGATGGGTCAACTCGATGGTCGGACCGAACCGGAAGTCGGCCATCTTCGGAAAAGGCCGAAGCTGTAAGACTGCTGAACAACTCTATTGTGATCAGATGTGTTGCTTCGATTGGATAGTGTGTGGCACTGCACTGATCACACGGAGGAGTTTAGCAGTACAAAGGGGATGCAGCTACATGAGTGCAGCCCCTTACGCTGAAACACTGACGTGCTGGAGCGTGTGCTTTTTGTTTTGTTTTGTGCTTTTTTGCAGACAAGTAACGTCTGCTTGTTTACCTTTTTATTTCTGGAACTGTGTTTCCAGCATCCCCAACATCATTGTTGGTAGAAGGGACCAAAAAAAAACCTTGTTTTCTGGGGATTAAAAGAATAAATGGTACAATCCGTTTTGTAAATATATGACTGTCTTGACATTGACTTTCTCCTGCACCACCACTCACATCCTGACACAGGGCTTTGACAAATATAGAAACACATGTAATATGTAGGACAATACTTTGTGTAAATGGACTGTAACTTGTATGACTAACTACATTTATGATTCTTAATGCATTTTGTTAAATAACTGTATCAGACGAGTTGAATAATATACTGCCTTTCTCTCGACTCTCAAGGAAAATTAGGTTAACAGAACTACTTGTCCTCCTTAGAGCCCTGGCACTGGTCTGTATTAGTTCCCAACAGGGATTTATTCTGAACATTGACAAACTTGCCTGCCTCCACAGCCAGTTTACTGAAGGTTTTGCGCTTTGCTTTCAAAACCACTGATCAAGCTGAACCGTAAAGACTATATGAACTGGTCAGTACGTCATCTCTAATTTCTAGCTGTCTGTACTCTGGTACATCCAGCAATCAGACAGGAAGCCAGGAGGCAAGTTGACTCCAGAAGAAGAAATATTGAAACCTAGAAAGCATTGATTTTCAGGTTGTACATTCCTAGCTCAAATCAAGTTTCAGTAATATCAGCTTGTGACCTTTTCTCTTAATAGCAAATGTATGCACTGTTTAATCACTGGCTTCAACCTCATACTGTGTATAATCCAGGGCTGTTGATTGCATTAATTATCACTGAATATTTTATAATGAATTGAGCACAATTAGATTTGTGGTCAGAACAAGATGAAGCCAGGATGTTAATGTTTAAGGTCACAGCTTGTGACAGCCTATACACTTCATATTTCTTTTAAACATGCATATGTCTATATACTAACACAAAAATAGAATGTTATCTTCCATTCTGTAGCAAGTATTATTCATGGCTTGTGAACATATCTCAAGAAGGCTTGACAGAGATGCAGACATTCCAGCACCACTCACCTCCATCCTCTACCCAACCCAGCCCTGTTTACTCACCTTAGCCATTCATAACTGTTAATTGATGTTAACTCCCTCCGTCATTTACTTTTTTAACTTAATAACACTAGAATCGCCACGGCAGTCATTTTGACAGTGTGTCTGAAGGTTATGCTGTTGTCTGTTTATGACCTTTCCTAAAAACATGTATTAAATACCCTGACAGAGTTTGAAAGGCAGGATCGCAAAAATAAATAATAAAAAAACCGCCGGACACAATACAGGTTTTTATTTTTAATATAACCTGCAATTTTCTATTTTTTTATACACAAGCCTGTTGTTATCTCTACTGGACCTGGCAGACATTAGTTCTTTCGTTTTGTACAAGGAATGCACCAGGGAAAACTAACAGTAGGAGAGATTTCAGCTTGAAGTTAGCTATAGCGCTTCAGCAGAAACATTTTGATCAGAAGACTGCAAAGCAGCAGGCTGCTGCAGCTCAACCTACGCACCAAGTGACACATGCAAGAGAAAACACTTTTGTTTTAAATAAAAAAATATTTTGTTTTTACAGTTTTATATGTACATATACCTGTTTACACCTGTTTCTTTTGAAATGTTTAATTTATTATAGTTTTTCATTGTTTGAAGTAGTGCTTTATATTTGGTAAGTTACAAAATTAACCCTTTTTATGTTTTATGTTTAATTGTTAATTTAAATACAGCATTTTGGCTGTGCAGATGTTTGATATGTCGTGCTTGAATAAAACTTGCGTTGCAGCCGATAGTTTGTCTTTAATATTGAGGTTGTTTAAAATGTAACCGTCACAATGACTGTCGGCGACGGTTTTTTGAGTATAACCACGGCAGTTCTAGTGATAATCCATCGCCTCTCTTTTGAGGTCCCCAGTTGGCCTCTTTCTTCCTCAACCAGGACCAGTTGTTACTTCTCACTGCCTCTTCGGAGAGAGTCTTCAGTATACGTCAGAATTCCTGTCCACTGAATCCAAGATCTCTGAGAAGCCAGGTCATGGAGAGCATGCTCCACCTCAGTGGCTAACTCAGCATACCAGAGTTTCTTCCTCTCGTATGCCTCATTCACTGAATTCTCCCATGCCACTGTTAGCTCCACCAGAACAAGGCATGCTGAGGCTGACAACATGACAATGTCAGGTCAAAGTGTAGTTGTAGCAATCTTGGGTGGGAAAATAAGACAGTGGCCAACATCTGCCTGCATTCTCCAATCTCTAGCAGCCTCCAATTATTATTTCTAATAACCTTTCCTGTTGGTTGCTCTCTTGCTCAGAGGAATGTTGTTCTCTGTGTGCGGCTATTGCTGATACTGGCAGTGAGCTGTTGATCTTATGATGCTGTCAATACACCTTATCCACTGCTTTGCCTTTGATGATGGAGATGCTTCTCGACTGGTTGAGCTTGAACTGCATACATTCTTGTGGCAGGGTAGAGCCCTGTACGTAGAAATGTGTCAGGGTGAGAGCCCTGATGGTAGAGTCACAGGGTGTTTTTTTTTGGTGTTATGATTTAAAAAAGAAATGTATTTGTTTGAAGTTAAAAACACAACGTATTGTTATGATTTAAATGTATTATTTTGTATTAAGTTAAAGCACAGTATTTTGTTTGTTATTGTTTGGCAGCGTGGATGGGGTTAAAGCTCCATCCCTGTAAATGAGTGCAGAATGTGGCCGTCTCCAGATTGATTCATTTATTGCTAATTTGAAGATGGCCACATGTATAAAAACATGTTTTTCTTTGTTTGGGGTGGGTGTTGAAGAAGAGTGACAGTGAGAGACATGGGAGAATGAAAAAACAAAAAATGAAAGGAAAAATACAAAGCACCAGCATGGTACTTGGTTTTGGTTTCAGTAATTTTTTAGTTGCAAGATTTTTTTTATTAAAATCTTTTATTTTGGCTCTGTGAGCTGTAGTTTTTGTCTATCCTTTTTATTTTTGGCATTTAATATATACTCGCACCATCGCAGCAACCAGCAGTACCTATGTGCATGTGTCAGCTTCCTGGTCTGTGTACGTCCCTACCAAGCCGTGCTGTCACACGTGGTGTCCAGCACGGGATAACAGCGCCTCCACGGACCTAGGCCAGAACAGGTACTGTGGGTACATTTTTTTATTTTTTTGATTAAGAGAATATTTATTTTTATTTATTTATTTATTTATTAAGTATTTTTTCCAGAGCCCAGAAGAGGGGAACCCGAGTGTCCAGCACCCAGAAGGGGAGAGCCCGAGCGTCCAGTGCTCAAGAGGGGTAAGCCCACATCCCCAGCACCCAAGATGGGGAAGCCCGTGTCTCCAGCACCCAAGAGGGTGCCTCCTGAGGAACCCCTGCTGCCCTGTTCATCGCCTGGTGATGCCTGTTCACCATTGCCTAGGGGTGTCTGTTCGTCATCGCCTGGGGAGGACAGTTCGTCGACACCTGGGAATGCCTGCCCATCATCACTCAGGGATTGGTTATTGTCACAAGCAGCAGTTTCGCTACCAGAGTTTCTGTTGCCGGAGAAACATTCGGAATTGCCGTGCCAAAAACAGTGACTGCATTACAATAAAATATACAATTTATTTTTAATATAGCCCTTCATAAACTAATTAAGCTACACAAATGCAGGCACTGAGTCAGAGACTTCACTTTTTTTTTCCTCAAAGGCATGTGTTTAAAACAAAATCAAATATGTAAATACAGTATATTATTAAAATATATGCATTCTTGTTATAAATAAGATATCGCAATAAAGGCCATGACATACTGCATTTTTATGTTATTGTCACATCCGCCCATGACAAAAATACCACATTATCTCTGTCTGGAGAACACACACACAAGTATACCTTTTCATAGCCCTGTCACATAAGTCCTATGTGGCGCAAAGTTAAGCATGTGCAAGTAAGAGAGTGATTAGATGCTCACTTTAGTACATATCATTATGCACAGGTGCTTACTTTCTGCATCTCAGAGGTCAATGAGATGCTAAGGACCTATCTGCATATTCCCTGGAGCATCTTTCTGCAGAGATGCGCTTAAGAAATTGCAAATGCACATTTTTAGAGATGCACTGGGCATTTCCCTTTCATACATATGTCGCAATTTTGCACACGCGCAAAACATTTTTGCGCATACGCAACTTTATATTTGTGAAAGCACAACTTTTAGTACATAGGCCCCATGATATATAGCTCACCTTTAATAAGGTGAATGCAGAAAATCTCATGTATTATATCAAAATATTCAAAATATCAAAATATTCTCCATTGCTGGTGACACTGTTACAGTCTTTGAATAACGTGATTTTTTTCCACTTCACAATTAAAGCAATTGAAAACATAGCCTTTTAATAACCTACCATGAGATGCTATTTTTTTCTAGTAATAATTAACGTTTAGGAATTACCTAGAACAACCCTGAGTGGTCAATTTGACCGCTGTATTACAAACAAAATAAAAACGCCAATTCAATATAAAAGTGTTTTTGTTCAGGCATGACACCTACACAACTGAAACATTGTAAATAAAATAACATTTGAACAGAAATGGGTTTATATACAGGGCTCCCGCCCCCCCGTTTTTTTCTGTTTTGTCTTATTGTTATTGTTATTTCCAGATCTCTTCTTTAACATGTTTGTTAAAGGGAACAAGATATTACTTAAAACAGAAATGAACTTGTTAACACATGTTAACTGCAAGGTTAGCATTCCTACCTCTCAATACAATCAAACCACGCATTTTTAGTGCCAATCAGTGATAATGGGTTTATTTTACTTATGGTAATTTTTGGTTAGTTAAGGCTGGAGTTTAGTTTTTGACTCCACAGTAAAAGCTAAGGCAGAGCTCAAGCTGTGCTTATAATAAGGAAGATTGAATTGTTATCTTTTTTTCTGATTAAATTAAAACGTAATCAGTAACTGCACGCGCATGGAATTTTAGCAGTATCGCTGTAAAGAATAAAAGCTACTGTATGATTATTTTGGCAGCCACGTTAACCCTTACAAAATCCTTTAATATCTCTATAGTATCCTCGTAGCTTTTAAGTAAGTTCATGTGTGGTGGTTTCTCATAATCATTAATAGGTACTCTAAAAAAGCATAGATTGAAAATAATGACTTATGGCATGAAGCATATTCAAAAAGACATAAAATAGAACTTCCATCTATACAATTAGTAAAAAGAAAATTATTCTGTTTCCCTAAAGATCCAAAACAATTTACAATTTGGCAAGAGCCATGCAGTTTTAAACTAAAAATGAAGGTGTGGCAAAGTGGCTGGTAAGGGGAACAGGTGTAGCTGTGATGCAGTGCAGGAGTGATGAACAGACAATGGTAATTTAGTGAATAAGTGCTTATTGTGCCGTTTCCAGGTCTGGTGACCATCAAATAATAAACCCCGGCAGTACACAACAATGTGTAAAGCGCAGTGAGGGTGAATAACACAGTACAGTCCTGAACAGAAAAAACAAAGGCACGGTCACCAGTCCTGGGTGAATGTGAACGTGCAGGTGCTCTGTGCAGTGGTGCTCCGGATAGTACTTTCCTGGTGACAGCTCCGGAGGTGTGCTTTAACTGTCTAGTAGTGTGACAAAGACAGACAACTACAGACAGGCAGAAACAACACACAACACGTATAACACTTTTCTTAATATTCTCTGAGAGCTCCTCCTTCCCTTTGGCCTCTGGAGGACAAAGACCAGCCCAGCAAATCTCTGTCCCCAAGCTCACTTGGTGGATGGCCTGTAGGGGTTGCCATGGAGCAGCGAGGAGAAACAGTCTAAGCCGGATCCTACCTCCCCAACTCTGGGATATCCAAAGCCAATGTGGCCCCTCCTGGAGTCCCCAGCAAAGACTGGCTGCCACAACCAGGATTCGAACGTGCAATCTCTGGTTGTTTGACTCACCCTGTGCAGCAGTTTACCAAGTGAGCCATTCAGGGACCCCCATATAAATGGGTTTTATACACAATCAAAACAGCACAACATATTATCAAAGAAGCCCAAGTTTGCACAATCCACACAGATGTTGCGCTTCTCCACATATGCAGTGCACTTTACACACACTGCTTTTGTGCATTGGGTACAGCTATCAAGCGTTACCATGCACTTGGCATCCTGGCATTGTCATTGCTTGAGGCTGGCACCTGGGTTGCAACCTTCAGCTGCGGGTACCAGCTTTGCATCTTATTTTGTTCGAAATGTTTCTGGCTAGCTGCAATATAAAAGTTCTTTGGCTAGCTGTAATATATATTTTTCCTCTTTATCTTCCTGCCCGTGCGTTCCTTGCAAAGAATAAAATAGCTGATGGCTGCAAGATCCAATACATTGTAAAACACATGAACAGGCCACTTGCGAGACCCAGCTTTCACTGAGTATTTCCGTGCCATCTGGTCTAAAATGTCAACTCCATACTTTGTTGTATTTTTTCACCAGTCCTGATGGTAATTGATGGGTGAAGGGAGCTGAGCATAATTACATCCTTTATTGGCTTGCACTTGTAAACTGTTAAGTGCAGTCAGAGTGCTTCAGAATTGCAGTGGAGTACAGCTTGTTTGCAGGTCTCCTGCAGATGGTGGCAGTTCTCTCCTTTGTATAGTTACAGTTCCAACCAGGCTTGTCTTTTTCTTCTTCTACTCTTTTGCCAATTGCAATGAGGTAAACAAATTGCTGGTGGTAACATTTCTCCCTTTTCCTAAATAAGGTCTCATTAGCCAAAATATCACACTGTCACCCAGCCTTTGGTTAGTTGGGCGAGTTTCATCCTTGCCCAAGTAGTGATAGCCTTTGACCAAATATCAGCCGCTGGTAGCCAAAACTCAATCCTAAATTTGTCAGGTTTGTTAAACATATATTGAGTACACCAACAATTTGCTTTTGCTGGAAAAAGCTGCTCATACACTGTAATGTTCTCTCCTGGTTAGTAACAGAAAATTATCATAGAAGCGATTCCAAAACTTTGGATGCCAGGACAAATATATAATTTTGAAGTTACATATTTCTGGTCATCTTTAAATCGAAATGCAAACATTTTATAATTTCATAAAAGGGATTCTGTGCCATTGTCTCTGGAAAAAAAGAAGGTCCACACTTACTGGACTGTTGGCACCATATGCTCCACGAACAAACAACAGTACAATAAATGCTTTCAATCCCTCATAGGGCTCATATGTGGCGAAGTATATACTCATCTATCAAAAAAGCCCTCAAAACACTCTCATCAGAGATGTTGCATTTTGCGTATGGAGTGGGTCCTGAAAAACATTTTGTTGACTTCTTCTTCCTGCAGTGTGGAGACCAGGATTTATAATGTCCCAAACAGTGCCATCACAAACTACCACTGGAGAGGCTGCCTCAAGTGCTGGCGCTACCTCTAGAGAAGCGGCTGGTAGAGGTGCAAGGGATGCCATAGGAGCGTCTGTTCTTCCATTCCCCTTTGCGAGTCCAGTTCTCTGTCCAGGTGTTCCCAATGGAGTGCTGGGGTGATCTATTTATGCACTTGCTTCTGCACTTTGCTAGCATTGTCCCCACTTTTCACTGCTACTGGGATTTTCTACTACACAAACCCACTCTTCACCAGAGTCAGTGTCATTACTGTCAGTGGCAACAACGTTTTCATCTCCAGATTCATTTTCAGATAAATTCTGTAGTAACTCTAGTATTGCTGTACAGTACTGTTTCACCCTGTTCTGACAGCTCTCATTGACTGAAGCAGTGCTAGAATGGTCTCATTTGCCAGCTACAGCGCCTGTCATCAAAAACACCTACTTTGAAATTAGTGGGTTAAGTTTTCGCTTTAAGTATATGGTGACAGTTACTAGTTTGATTTGAAAAAAAAACACTTTATGAAAATTGTGCACAATACCCTGGTTGACGGCTGAAATCTCCGCAGCAGGACAAAGCTGGCCCATCTGCCTGGCCTTCCAATGACTCTGAGTCCAGCTGTGCTGAAGCAGGAGAGGGGGAGCTCAGACTCTGAATAATACGTAGAAGTTGGTTCTGTTCAACTACCTAATGTTTTGTTCTATGCATATTATTTTTACTCGTAAATGTATGCTATAAGTGTCTGTGTAATACACTTTTATATGTTGCGTTTACTACGGTTTATTTGAGAGAACGTGATAAAGTGGTTTCGCTATATGAGACATAAAAAGTGTTCTTTTAAAAGCACAAAGGTCGATTTCACCCATTCTCAGCTTGAATTGAAAAATAAAGATCCAAAAATTAACAGTAAATTCTTTCTAAAATATACGTTGATATTAATCTTCGATTTGGCAAAAAAATTTAAATTGAATAGTAGCAAGCATAATTATCAGTGAAAAGGAGAAAAAAATACCAGATAAATTTAGTTCCTGAAACATGATCTGCTTCTATCCACTCATTTCTTAATACTTATAAATGTCGTAAAAACATATATGTTGAAACACATGAGACTATAAGTCAAATACATTGGATTTATAGTGTTTACCTATTTTTTTCTTCGCCGTAACAAGTTCCTGTGTCATGTCTTCTCTGCGTGCTGCTGTGAAATGTCTCCGCCCTTTAAAAATGAAATGCCTCAGTGACGTCACACGAAAAAATGTCACTTGAAAAAAACGTCACATGAAAAAACAATCAGGCAGTGAAATTGAATCCCTCCCCTCCAATGATCTGCATTAACAAGCTGCACTGTAATGTATTGTGGCCCAGCAAGGCAAAGAAACGCAATGCATTTTTGATCGCATTTACTCGATCATGGGCCCAGAATGACACTTCAGTGTGATCATGTTTACACGATCAAGGTCGTTAAAGGGTGAAATGATTTATTTTATATATTTATAAAACATTAATAAGCAGCACCTTAATATTATCAGGCATTTTAATTATTACAGGCTTAAAATATCCATAAACAGAATTATGTTTAAACATCCCAAAGTACAATAGGTGGCTAAAAACAGTGCCCTTTATAAAATTGTAGTTCCGTCTATGGCTATTGCATGGTTATAAACCATCTATAATGCTGTATTAATACTCTATAACATAGTTATTAAGCATCTATTATATATTTATAAAACAGCAATAAGCAGCCCCGTAATATAAAGTGTAAAGTGTTACCAGGCATTTTAATTATTACAGGCTTAATCATGGATTGAAAAAAAAATGTTACCTTCTTCTTTTATCAGCTTGCATGGAGAATGCATTAACAGCATTTCAAGAACCAATGTGACATTTGTGAAGGTGGTTATTGGATGTGTTTTTAACCCTATAGTAAAAAAACATCTACGATTGTTGATTACACATTAGTAAATTATGGGCGATGCAGATCTCAAAACAGATTCAAATACAAACTCTATAGACAAGGACATATTTACATAGATCTACTTTATAAATCTCCAATTTGTAAACAATGTATATACACATTTTTAATGAATTAACCTCTAGTATTAAACTAACACTTAAATTCAGGTAAGCCCTAACAGGTTTGAGAAGAGAGTTAAACACAGACAGCTTTGAAAATAAAAATTTCATCCTGACTCTTTGCCTAATTAATATGGTAAAAGAATCCCTCCTGAGAGAGACCCATTTCATGAAATGGAATAGTTCTGTAAATTGAAGAAATTAAGTGCACTTTTTATTTAGGTCTCTTCTAAATTGGATTTTAATTTGGATTGTAGCATACTGGGGGTAATGGTGTGAAGCAGGTTAGTTTGGCTCATGTCCTGAAATGTGTCCTTTTTTCCAGGTTGAAAATTTTATACCATGGATAATATGGAATTAAGTCTTCAATTCGTATTTCCAATGTTCGATTAACAATATGGATATAAGTTTAACTTATTTAAACCTACATCCTCTCCGTGTCTATATCTGCCCAGACACCAATGTTATAATGAGGATGACTTTTTTTTTTTTTTTTAGCTCAATTTGACATGCTGATTTGATAAAGGATCATTCATTCAAAGACATTTTTCACTTTATCAGTTACTACAATAGATTGCATTGCCTAATTGTTGGGTTACCCAAAAAATTTGAGAGGAAAAAACAGAACACTGTCACGCAGACAAGCAATATGTTGGTTTGATATTGATGCATAAAGTTGACAGATTCGTGGGCTAACAGATGGTGACCACCACTGCCTGAACTGATGGTCCACCACTGCCTGAATCGATGGTTACCACCACTGCCTGAATCGATGGTTACCACCACTGCCTGAATCGACGGTGACCACCACTGCATGAATCGATGGTGACCACCACTGCCTGAACTCTTGGTCCACCACTGCCTGAATCGATGGTTACCACCACTGCCTGAACTCTTGGTCCACCACTGCCTGAATCGACGGTAACCACCACTGCCTGAACTCTTGGTCCACCACTGTTTGAATCGATGGTGACCTCCACTGACTGAACTGATGGTCCACCACTGCCCCCCACCCCCATGTTTTCTTTGTTTGTTTACTAAAGGCTTGTTAGACTGTTTCAATAATTTCTGTTTGCCTGAGTGTTCAGAAAGAATCCAGAACGAGCTGTGGCAAAGACAACTAACACATTTCACTTTATTCACCTTAAGAGAATGGGCACTATTGTGACACTGGTATTGGAGTAACAGAAGGTCTGACATCTTGTGGAGCCTATGGGGTAAAAACGGCATCTATCAGCTGCTGAGAGAGAATGTGTTGAAAAGGAACTTCCTATCTAAAAACAGCATAAATTTGCATTGCATAAAAAAGAAATACTAGGAGATCATCAGCTACTCTTTAGGCTACCGTGCCACTGAGATATCCACTTGACAAGAGAATTGAGGGACCAATAAGAAGGTGGTTGACAGCACCTGGGTAGTTAGCTAACCAAGGCAAGATTTATAATTCAATTGCAGAGCAAATAAATAAATATAGCTTTTCATAACTACAAATATATCTTCACAACTCAAATAAAAATACTCAAAGTGTAAAAAGTTTCTAGATGACGAGGGTATGTTAATTAATGAAACATTAGCAGTAACATACCATCTGGCAGAGCTGCTAATTTAAATTCACTACTTTGTCAAACCAACTTAAAGTCAACTGGCTATTTATATCCATCAACTCTGTAGGAGACTGGAGGTCACACTGTCTAGCATACATAACCCATTTCTTAAATATGGTAGACATCATTTATTAGGTTTTTAGGCTCATTAAATATCTAACATATTCTCATGGGCACTATATTTTTTATTGTAGGACCAAATCTAGCGGTTTTGGTCAGCATACATATAAAAAGATTGGGACTATGACCCACTTTTAATGTAATTTGAAAATTTAATATAATATATATATATTATCTATATATATATATATATATATATAGGTTATGCGCAAACATATATAGAACAATATAATATATATATTAATTATCATATACACTTGTTTATAAACAAAATGGTTTTTTAAAAAAAATTTTATATCATATTGTATATATATATATATTCATATATATATATATATATATATTTTATGTTCGTAATATTCTCTATATATATATATTATATATATAAGTTCAGAGAAGTCTGGTATAATGTGAGATACTTTAAGATTTAGGTTTTAAGGAGAACCTGAGATTTCTCTTTCACTCATTAAGAGAGCAATTACACCACCCTGTTAAAAACATATGGCACTGAAACAGATATGATCCTGGCTGGTGAACCAAAATATGTGTTAATGGACCAGCAATCTGGTTTGATCTGCCAGCTTTTTTTTTTTTTGGTGCCAAGTGTAAGCAAACTTTTACCAGCAAGACCAAATTGAACTTATAGGATTCAGACATTGTTATTCATATTTTCCCATTTTTTACTTAAACTTCAACATTTGAACATGACAACTTCAAGCACAAGAAAGAGGTCACACCAGCAGGTAGTGCTTGTACAGATCTACGCTCCTCTACTGGCAATATGGCAACATTTCCACATTACGTTTTTCATGTATAAGGAAGGCCTATTAGGGTTCGGCTTTGCGGTGCGGATCTGGACCAAGGTTCACGAGTTGGGAACCCCTGATCTAGAATAATTTGTTTTTGTGCAAAGGAGTCTGTTGTATTATCATTTATTGCACATTGGCTAGTTGTACAATACACTGAACAATATGATCATTTGAGTTATAGCCAAATATACTAACCTGTTCACTGGACACAAATGCCCAGTCATTTCATTAAAGTTTATTCACAGAGGACAGTCATGCTTGTAACATTTCGTAACGTGAATCATGGATTCTGAATTAACTGGCCAATCCAAAAAGAAACAAAAAAATGTACTATTTTCATGAAGAAAGGGAAAGAGAATAATTTTTATAAACGAAAAGCACAAATGCTTTGGCTGATCTGTTGTGTGAGTGTAGCAGTTGGTAAAAAGTGCAATATTCTCTACAACATTTGACGTTATACTGGTTTTAATCACTCCTACACACCCCTGCCCCCCCCCCCCCCCCCCCCACCCACCCCCCCCACCCCCCCCCCTTAACCTCTCTATACCTATCAAGGTAGGATATGTCTTTATCCTACCAGACTAATTGGAGGACATGCGCTGGATCACTAACCAATAGCATAACACTGCCACCACCCGGAAACCCAAGGATATTACATGTAAAAATAAGAAAAAGTGCAATAGGTATAAAATTATGAGCTACTCAACACTTCAGAGAAAAAGAGAGGGACAAGACCAGAGAGGTTTGAGTTTTAATTTAAGTTATTAAAAATCACATCCACAATAAACAAAATACATCTATACTACTATAAATAAAGTACTTAACTATCAGTCTTTATGTTCTTCAATTATTCATACCGTACTATATAAACATATTTATGCATTACACATCATACTAATTGCATTACCTATAGTGCTCATTATATAAACACACCAAGTACTTCTAAAACAACAAAAGTCCCATCTAGTAAATTATAAACATACACTTGTAATTATATTCAATCCACAAGAAGTCAAAACCAAATTATATCAACACACATCCTACATTAAATAATAAAACATAAAAAAACACTCTATATAAATAGTATTTTAAAACAACTATGTGTAAAAATCATACATGCTAAACACACCGCACTGCTTTTATATAACGTTTACCAGGACAATATATAATATCGAATTAGTAGTGGGTTTAAGAAATTACTACAGTTAAATGCTCTAACTAAAAAAAAGTATTCACAAGTCAGTCACCAGCACATAAAACTAAGAGGAGGGAGAGAGAAATGTGAGAGATTTGAGAGACAGGCTTACTGAACTCTAAGTATCACACAATCACTTCCGGGATTTTTTCCCATTATACACAGCCTGTGCCGAAATCTACCTGCAGCAGCTTTTGCAAACAGTATATTAACAATTAAGCTACCTGCATCCTCACGAGAATATTTCAATCAAACAAACAAAACGGGTGCATCATATCAAGTCCACACAAAGGAAGGAGAGGAAATTAGCTATAGTCGTTACAGAGGTACTATATATACAACTGTGCACAAAGATTTTTAAAACAGTCCTGCAGGAAGGGATGTCTGATTGAAGATAGTGAGTGAACTCAAGGAAGCTTTGCAGAAACAAATGCAGCAACAGAAGCATAATTTCAAGTCAATTACTTTCTGGCAAAAACCAAGCAGCATTTACAGATGCTTCATTAGTAAAGGGCACAATTCAGAGAATTAAAAAATAAGTCGGAGACAATGGCTGCTACAAATGATGAGCAGCTGGGAGCAAATTGTAACGAGGAGAGTATTGGCAATATCAACAGATGTCTGTCAAGAGTTAGAAGGGGATTTACATCATTGTAAGAGGTATTCAATTTGGTGCAATTCATTGCTCAGTTGGTTGTATTTGTTTGAGGACTAAGTATAAAAGAAGAATTTTTTGTTACTTTTTTGCCTTTAAAAGCAAAAATCAAATGGGAAGATATCTAAAAGGAAGTTAATTATTTTGCAAGAAAGAATATACCATTTCCAAATCTCCTGTCAGTGACTGCAAAGATTGGCTCTCAGATGGATTTTATTGCATTGGCCTGGCTTCCCTAATTTTTCAGCTATCCCTGTATTTTACATCACCTGGCACTTTGTGGGAAAGTAATGGTATTTGTCTATGTGATAAATGTGACTAAACTCAGCTACAGCTCGTCAGTTTAAGATTTTGCTCAACATCATCACTTTAAGATCCAGCTTGACAAAGTTTCCACCAAATATGGGGGTCTTTTGCTTCAGTCTCATGTAAGGTGGCTTAGTAAAGGAAGAATACTATGACATTTTCTTTCTCTTTTGTCTGAAGCTAATGTTATACTGAGTTGTCAGGCAGTAAGGGGTTGCGTGTTCTGACACTTTAACTGATGTTCGGACATTGGGTGGTTTTATTATCACTTCAGGCTGAACAAGGGGGTATTTAAGTTAAGATTATAGCCATCACAGGGTCTAGTCAGGGATAAATAAATCTGGAGCGGTTGAACCAGGGAGATGCAAGAAGGCGCAGCATCTTACAAGAGGTGCGTCTAGAGGTAAAGTTAGTTAGTGTCGCTCTAGCCCGTGTGTTACAGTGCCTATAGTAAGTATTCACCCCCCCCCCCCTTTTTTTCCCTTTGATTTACACAACCTAGTCAACACTTTGAAGAGGCAAGAGAATTTTTATTGTGACACAACAGTTAATGAAAAATAAAAAAAAAAAACTGAAATGTCTTGGTTAGATAAGTATTCACCCCCCTGAGTCAGAACCACCGTTGGCTGCAATTACAGCTGTGAGTCTTTTGGGGTAAGTCTCTACCAGGTTTGCACATCTGGATCATGCAATATTCACCCATTCTTCTTGGCAAAATTGTTCAAGCTCTATTAAGTTGGATGGGGATTGGTGGTGGATAGCAATCTTCAAGTTTTGTCACAGATTCTCAATCGGATTCAAGTCCGGCTTTGACTGGGCCACTATAGGACATTAACTTTCTTGTTTTTAAGCCACTCCAGTGTTGCTTTGGATGTGTGCTTGGGGTCATTATCCTTCTGAAAGGCAAATCTCCATCCCAGTCTTAAGTCATTTGCAGACTGAAGCAGGTTTTCCTCAAGGATTTGCCTTTATTTAACTCCATCCATTTTGCCCTCTACCCTGACAAGCTTCCCAGTCCCTGCCGATGAAAAGCATCCCCATAGCATGATGCTGCCACCACCATGCTTCATAGAGGGGATGGTATTACCTGGATGATGTGCTGTGTTGGGTTTTTGTCAGACATAACGTTTTGCATTTAGGCCAAATAGTTCAATTTTTGTTTCTTTGGACCACAGAATCTTTTCCCACATCTTTTCAGACTCTCCCACATGCCTTTTTGCAAATTCCAAGCAGGATTTTACATGGGCTTTTTTCAGAAATGGCTTCCTTCTTCCTACTCTTCCATACAGGCCAGATTTGTGGAGTACCTCAGCTATTGTTTACACATTGACAGTTTCTCCCATCTCAACCATGGAATGCTGTAGGTCTTTTAGAGTTGTCATTGGTCTCTTGGTGGCTCTTCTGACCAATGCCATTCTTACCTGACTGCTCAGTTTGGGAGGGCGGCTTGCTCTAAGCAGATTCTGGGAGGTGCCATATACCTTCCACATCTTAATGATCGACTTGACTGTGCTCCAAGGGATATTCAATGCCTTTGAAATCTTTTTATACCCCTCTCCAAATCTGTGCCTTTCCACAGCTTTATCCCGAAGTTGTTTTGAAAGCTCCTTGGTCTTCATGGTAGTATCTTTGCTTTGAATGCACAACCCAACTGTGGGACCTTACAGAGACAGGTGTAATTAATCTGAAATCACGTGAACCACTCTTATTGCACACAGATGGCTCCATTTAACTTATTGTGTGAATTCTGAAGGCAATTGGTTGCACCTGAGCTTATTCAGGATTGTCAGGGGGTGAATACTTTTTCAGGTTTTTAATTTTAATTGATCTATTTTTTCACACATTGAAAGTGTTGAGTAGGTTATGTAAATCAAAGGGAAAAAAATCTAAATGCATCAAGATTTCAGGTTGTAACACAACAAACTGTGAATACGTCCAAGGGGGGTGAATACTTCCTATAGGCACTGTAAATTAGGCTTTAATAAAGTACTATTAATCCCCCTTGGGAAATTAGGGCTGAAATGACATCTTCATTTGGTGACGTCCACATGTTCAGGAGACAGGCTTTTGTTTCCGCCACCACTCCCCCCACCCCCCACCCCGAACACTCTTCAATACATAAATGCATACCAATAAACCCCTCAATTAAAATGTCAGCGTTCTGTCTATGCACATGTCTAGTTACTAACATTGTGCCATGTAATTCAAGTTATTTTGTGCACAATGGGACCAAAAAGATAACAATCAGCAATGAGAAAGAACAGGTTCTGTACCAGCTGTAACCAGTTGATTTAGCATATTAATTTACCATATTAATCCATTTGAATTTGGGGAGTTTAGTTTCCAACATGGTGTGATTTCTGTTTTTAGGACTTGTGTAGTTCATAATTCTCTTAAAAGGTAATAAAAACACCTCTAGGTCTAAGATGCATTTTTTATGTTATGAACTTAAAGATACATAGAATTGGTTTATTGTTATATTCAGTGCAAGTACATATTTTTTATATAATGAAACAGTTTTTTTTTTTTTTGTGTGATTCAATAAAGGATGTCATCACTCCAAATGAAATGTGTGCATGTAAGTGCATATATAGTAGATAAAAGATGCACAATGGATTGTTTGTGATTCTACATTATTTACCACGAGGAGTGAAACCTTGAGAGAGTTACATCAAACGATGAAATGTCATTATTCTATAGGGGACATTATACATCATAGGGTCTGTGGGTTCAATAGCTCACAAGAATCTATAAGCACTGTTTTAAGCAACCAGGTTGCACTTTTTTTTAATAATAATTTTTATTTTTATATAGCACCTTACATAGTGGACCACCATCACAAAGCACTTTACAAGATATGAGACTAGGGTGTGTGAAAATACAGCAAAGAAACATTTAGCCATAAACCCATAGAAGTACTTATTCAACTGTGGTAAAACTAGGTATGGAATTTTTAAGTCACCAGACATGGATCGTAGGATATATGAAGACAGCAGTCTTACTGTCTGTATACCAAGCTTACATTTTTACATACAGTAAGCACATAGTGGATAAAGGTCATGGTGACCTACTTTTTATGTTACTAATCTGAATTTACTACCATGGCAGGGGATGAATGTCACTCTCATATTTGTTTAAACATTATTTAAACTACATTTTTAAATTTCACTCATAAACTAAAAGAGGTCCCAAGTGACCCATACAAATTGGTTGAGCTGATAATGTGACATACATTGGGTTGATAACAATCAAATTGGCTGAAATTAGTTGTATGAAAAAACTAGGGATGGACTGTTGAAAAGAAGCAACTGTGATTAATAATTATAAAAACTGTCACTGCTTCACTGTTTGTAAAATTCAAAAGAAAGTAATTATTATAACAAAGAGGTTGTACAATACATAAGCCCATGCTTACAGCAGATTTTTGTATTTAAATAAGAACAACAATGTGTTTACATGTTACTCAGGGTAATATCAATGCTGACAAAATGTTTTAGAGGAATTCAGTCTTTGATGAGTATGCAATGAAACACACTTCAACAATACATCCAACAATTGTGTTAATTCAGAGACTGGCGGTAATTAAAAGATAAAAAGTGTTGGTTCATTAAATGAATATGCAGGGTCATGCATTCAGACCCCTGTATTGATCACTGTTGACTTGCTGGCCCTCCCCTAACAATGTAATTTTGACGCCACATATATCACATGACCTATTTATAGAATGTTAATTAGCTGAACACTAAACCCAACATCATTAGCTTTTATTTTCAGCAGAACATTATTTGTGGTAATGAGGGTTATCAGAAAAAATGATATCAAGACACTGCAATAAAGGGCTTAGAAAAGCTGTGAGGAATGAAGTAGAGGATAATAACAGGCAACATTTTGCTCCCCTTCATTGGTACATTTTGACCTTGATGCAGATGAACTAGCCGAAAAATATAACCAAAACAGGCCTTTTGTTTTTATCATTTCTATACACATGAAGAAAGTGAGATTAAGAAAGTGGCATTTTACTGCTTGGTTGTATATAATGAATATGTGATGTGTTTTGTTCTAAAAACCAAAAGTAATACATAACAATCACTTTGTACTCACACAATTAGAAGATTGTCAGAACTGCATTCAAGGATAAACTGATAGTTCTCATAATCAATAGCTTTTATTTGCTGCTTTGTCTCTTAACCGCTGACAATATATTCTATTGCACCAATTGCAACTTTCTCTTGATTTTACTTTTTATATATGAGGCTGTGTGGTCCAGTGGTTAAAGAAACATACTTGTAACCAGGAGGTCAGCCACTAACTCATTGTGTGACCCTGAGCAAGTCACTTAACCTCCTTGTGCTCCATCCTGCAGATGACATGTTAAATCAATGTCCTATTGTAATTGACTCTGTATATAATGCACAGTTCACAGCCTACTTCTGTAAAGTGCTTTGTGATGGTGGGCCACTAAGAAAAGCGCTATATAAAGATATTATTATCTTGTACTTTTTATTTTACCAGATGCCGATAAACTTGCTAATCAAAAGCAGAGTTGGAGAGACAGCAGATCAAAAATGACATTCAGAAGAAAAGAAAAATGAAGCTTTGTAACAATGAAAGCTACCATCCAGATAAAAAGAGGAAGCTTGTCAATAAGCCAAAGGTACGATGGTATAGGCTACACATTTTGTATTTATTTATTTTACCAGGAGATTTATCCGTTGAGACTGAGGCTACATTTACAAGGGGGTCCTCGAACACAGACAA
This sequence comes from Polyodon spathula, assembly GCF_017654505.1. Classification (NCBI taxonomy): domain Eukaryota; kingdom Metazoa; phylum Chordata; class Actinopteri; order Acipenseriformes; family Polyodontidae; genus Polyodon; species Polyodon spathula. The sequence continues at coordinate 81,145,264 of NC_054536.1, read as the reverse complement.
ACAAACAACACATTAATACTTGTATGGTACAACATTTTTAAAAGATACTAAAAACAATAAAATATGTAGGATAAATGTAGCGCTCAGGTTGTAGTGGGCTACCTCAACTCCAAAATAAGTAAACTCAGTTTTACACATTAAATTCCCTTTCAGGCTTGTGCTGTTTGGGAACTGTGTACTACTTCTTATACTAAAATACATTTTATTTTCGTACACAGGCAAATGTCATTGCACAGCTCCCTTCGCCTCAACCGCATGACCGCATTTCATCTATGCAGCAGCGAACCCACATTGTACCTGCTCATCTGGCAAAGAACTATATTCTGAAAAAGCTTGTGCTGCAGGATGAAAAACAACGGAGAAGCATTAACAGCCTGAAGCGGCAACTTGTACATCTGCACAAAGCAGTCAGATCTGTTACCAAAGTTGCAAGAGAGCTCCTTGAATTCATGCAGAGTCATTATGAGAATGAAGCCACTGGAGTGTACACGGATGTGTGAAGCAATACCAGAAGAGCGTGTAACGACAACTAATTTTCATACATTGAAATTAATTTATAGCTTTGTAGGATGAATTACATTTTAAGCACCCCTATTGTAAAGACACTTGAGTGATGTGAAATAAATAGGATTGACTCCTGTTTTTTTTTTATTTCTTCACACGGCAACTAGGGCATTGAGCAATCAGAGAACAGCTTTAATGCACGTGGTCCACCAGATTGAAACAGTATCCAAAATGAGCGAGGAAAAAATAGTACTTGCCATGGAAAACTACCCAGGGCAATCTTTATTTTATATAACACCTTTCATAGTGGACCACCATCACAAAGCGCTTTACAAGATGCAGTAACAACAAGAAAAGCTATGACAAATGTCATCACAATTATAAAGATACAGATTTAAAAGGTAATTTATTGGAGTTCCTTTAGAAGGAACTGGATAAGTCCAGCTGTGTATGATTTATTGCCATATATGTTGAAATAGCATCAGAGAAGACACTCATAATTTTCAAAATCAATCTAGTCTCACACTGATGATGCAAAATGCCCTTGTAGGAAACTCACTTATGAAGTATTTTGATATAGAGAGCATATTGCTATAACCCTCGCTGAGCTCAAACCTTTCAAGAAATATGAAAAACAAAACAAGAATTGGAAACCAAATAACACCCTCTTACATTTATTGTACAGTAGTTGTCGAGTAACAATGGTTTAAAACTTGAAACAGTGCCTTCCTCTTCTATAATGAATTGAAGTGCAATAAAAAATGAATGTGTTGCTTAAATTAAATGCGCTGAATAATAGAAAAAAAAGGCCACCACTGAGATGGATAAATATGCAATAAATTTGGTACTTAAATTTGTACACAACGTTGTAAATAATGTAATATACTTTTGAGTATTTCAGGGATTGTAATTTCAGGACTTCATTAATCTATTCCAGGACTGCTTCATGTTTAGCTGTTGCAGTTAGTTTAACACAGTAGTCAAATAATTGAAATGTTTGATTCACAAACTCCATGTTTTAAGGAGAGTCATAATCTTAAACTATACACACTTAAAGGACCTTTTTGATGGCACGATTTTCAGTGAGAAATGAAATAATTTTACATTACAAATGGCAAGAAACTATTCAGAACAATAATTAAACTAAGTTGTTTCTTACTTGTTGATTGGTTAACATATATTATGAGAATGTGGATGACCATTCCAATATTGTTACTTTACATTACAATAATTATATATTTTTTTTGTAATTCTACCAATGTTAAAATGGTATTTGCATAGTCGAGCTACTAAATATAACACTGCTCTGCTTAATATAGGCCCCTTTTCCTGGGAGGTTCTTAGTACAAAACGTTAACATGTTCAGTTGTGTTGTAAAAGTGAATTTTTGTGAGCACTTTTAAAACACATAATGTATATCCTGCTTTACCTTTAGGACTCTTGGGCTAACATGCTACTGTACAGTATGTATTTCTAGTTATTTGTGTGAGAATGGACATCTACCCTGTATTTTTAAAGATAGTCCAAACTTGCCTTTCAGACAAAAACAGAAGAAAAACATGTAGTACTTCAACAGGCTCACTTGGGCCTTGTTGCTGAATCCTCTCAATTATTACTGACAGCAGCAAGATGATTTAGCCTATGTATTTAAATTAAAGCCAACTTCCCATTGTCTTTTACCTAAAGCAAACGCAATTTCAAAAGCAGAACTGATTTCTGCTTTTGATGTCAGAATGCTTTTTAAAGTCTCTCCAAACAAATCTAATTTCACAAAGATAAACATACGTCAATGCCAACAATTTTCTGGACTTTATTGGAAAATAGAAAATCCATCCAGAATTATTTGGAGACTTTGCACAGTAAATTCTATGAAAAAGATGTGACATTCTTCTTTAAAAAAATAAATAAATAAATAAACATTTGAACTCATGGTGATGCAGTAGGTTAACATGTAAGAAATTATAAAAAAAATAGATGGCATAGAATCCCTGTGACTCTATGCCATCTATAGGTAAATTACACAACTGTACATGCAATACTGGCAAATGTAATACACGTAGCCTCAATTTACGATGGTCTGTACAGCAAGATTCTTTTATATATTTGACCATAATATTAATGTTATAGTTTATTACATATGATACAACTACTCTGAACTTTCTCTGAAAAAAAATCATAATGCACAAACAACATCCCCAAAACACTGTCAGCCGTGATGCTAGAACAGATTGAACTAAATTATTTATTTCTAAATGATTTAGCGAAAAGGCTAAAACCTGTTCCATTTCCACATTGAACAAGCTGAACATGTCTGTGTGTACGCCTCATGAAATTTCGCTTTAACTAAAGGATGAGTAAAATAAATAATTATTATTAAAATGCTTTTACGAAAATAATTAATTAAATACAAGTATCTTAACGAAAGCTTATACTCAACATTGTTTACGTACTGTGGACACCTGATTCAAAACTCTACGTCTACACAAAAAATATCTTTACAAAAGTATGATTTTAGGTTAACTACGAATACTCATTACGTAAAACACTGTGTAACACTTCGATAATTACAAAGTTATAATTACTGATATTTTTGGCCATAAACACCCACACCCCCCCCCCCACCCCACCCCACCCCCACATTTTTGAGACATCAATGTCAGAAAAAAGCCTACAGGCCACACTGGTGTACAAGTTGCTCCCACCTTTTTAGGACCCCCTAAAATATCTAGAAAATAGACTTATACAATGTTTTTCACAGTACAGTAATTAATCAAATAGCTTAATCTTGTTACATAACTGATTTATTTAAATGTTTGTATATACTGTTACTTGATTACTGTCTTGTTTACAGTTATCTTAAAATAACTAAAATATTTTTGTTTGAAAAAAAACCACAATAATAATACGTTTTTCACCGATTCAGATTTTGCTGCTGATGTATTTATTTTCAAAATGTTGTCTTTGGTATTGCTGCATGATCACTTCAGTCTTGCACCAGGGTCCAGTAAATCCAGCGCCAGCACTGCTATGGACCGTGGACTATACTTGGGGTGAACACCTAACCTTAACTGGATGGGACAGTCCCTAAATGTAAAGATTTTGCCACAGATTCCTAGACACAGTGCAATTTTACAGTTTAGCTCCACAATTAATCCATAGTATATCTGCTTGGAGCCAAGCCCCGTCCCTGCAGCATAACTTTGCAATGCCTTACACAGACCCAGAATAAACGGAAATCTAACCCATCCTTTTGTACCGCTTCAGCACAGTCACTCATTTGATGCCTACCAGTTATGTGACTACCTACTGCAGCTAGTTAATGCTCAGTGATAAGGGATAGAGAACACACACACACCACACCACCACACACCACCCCCCCCCCCCGCCGAAGATACAGCACTTGATTCATAAAAAGAAGTATGTATTTATTTATAAATCAAAAAAGTCCAAAAAAGAAATCCAAGAATTAAATCATATACAGCTTATTAAAGAACATTAATACAATATAGCAGTGTTTTCCTGAAAGAAAACTGTTGCTAAACACTTTCCTTTGGAATACAATCAACCAATTATATGGTTACCATCAAGACATGTTTTCATTCACGGTACCAACCCATACAACTCAAGACCCTTACGGTGAAAAGCATAAAGAGCTGTGCATAAATACTTAAGCATCAGCTGGGCAATAAAACTAGAAATATCTTTGCAAACAATGTATTTAAGCCATGCAAAATACCTTTTAAGATTGTACCTCTTTGAGTAGTATACTATTTATCTTTGAAACTTTAGCTGTACAAAAAAGAAAATCATTACACCTTCTACAGCAATTCATTCTAATTTATCATTAAAAAAAACAGGTATAAAAAAGGAACATTGAATTGTCAGCAAAAAGGTACGCAAATTTATACAGAACAGATTTCTAGATTCTCAAAGTGTACATACAGCATTAATAGTAAATTATTTTTAATTTTCATCACCACCACCACCACAATACACATACTGTACTTAACACCAACAGAACTGGAATTCATTTTCAATCAGGAGCAGAATTTCTTATATAGGATAGTTCTGAACTTGTTGGTAAACTGTAACCGTGTGAGATATTGTATCAGATCAAGTAAAACATAGACTGAGGGAACAGCAGTGAGCTTGATATGAAGGTGTTTTTAAAAACAAAAAACTGATGACAGTAAGTATAAACCTTTTACATGTAATTATAAAACACATCTTTCATACAATTGCATACTTACCATAAAAAACGGCGTATAAGTCGCCCCCCTCTCCCCCTTTTTTTGAGAACAATTTCAGGAAAAAAGGCCTATAGGTCATACCAGTGTACAAGTCATTCCCCCCTTTTTAGAACCCCCTAAAAACACCTAGAAAATAGACTTATACAAAAGGTTTTTACAGTATTTGTAAGCTTTGGTCATAATTTGGGATTTTAAAAGTACAATGCTAAAATAAAGACTGAAATTGAACAAACTGACATTGTTTTACTGTTGCACAGCAAGCAGTGCTCCAAGCTAGGTAGGAAATGCTCATGTAGCTTTCCAATGCATATTGTACATTATTTTAAACAATCCCACTACCAATACTCATTTACAAAAAACAATAAAGTTGATAGCAAAAAGGCACACCAAAAAAAAACTCATTCAACCATTGTCTGTGCTTGACAGTTGAGAGTTAACAATAATGAAGCTTCTAAGTATTAGCAGGCTTGTCTGTAGACAAGAACAGAAGCATCTTACAATAGTAACACATTTTGAATGGGTGGGTTATTATGGGAGATTACAGTAGCAAAATCAGTGTTAGATTAAATGTTCATCAAATACCAAAACCCCAAATCACTCCAGCCTGTGTAAAATAGTCCATATTTTGTAAACACTGAATCATTTCGGTCTGATTGCAAGAGGTTCTCTTAAAAGCCCAACTAGTTAGTCCTCATCATGTCTTCATTTATTTGTGCAAATTTGTGCCAATGTTCTGAATTTTGGTCCCAATGTATTTAAAAATTCTATTCCATTGTCATCATTTAGGTCACTGCAGCACCCCACAGATCCACCAAATGAGCCTCTGCCTTCAAAGCCATAAACGTGCCTAATGTCTTCGGCAAACCTGTCCTTGTGTTCTGTGACAAAGCCATTCAGTTTCTGTAAAGTTAACAAAAAACATTTAGTTTTTTTTTCTTCTTTCTTTAAATTAAAAAAAAAAAGTATAAATAAAAATGGACTTCAAAATGAAAAATCTCTGTACAAGGTTCATACAAGTATTATACAAATCACTTTTGAGAGTATAAAAAGCCCATAATGGTTTAAAGAGCAACTTGGTACGCAAATACAGTGTAAAATGATTATGTTAACAAATGTATTATTCTTGTTTCGATTACTTTCATACTTCATTTTCTGAGTCTTCGCATCGTGGTGACTTTTTAAAGCGTATTTAGCTGCCAGAACTCTTTAAAATCAATCTTATATAAAATCGATGATCTTTCATGTCATATCTTGGCCATCAAATCACCAATCTTGTGGGTTTTTTTGTGTGGGTCATAGCCATGACTACGGGCCACATCTCCATATAATTGGTTTAGAGCTGGGGTGGGTGGGACATACAATATTATGTCACTCTTGTCAATTTAAAACGTCTGTGTCTCCGGTTGAACAAGTCCAGGAGTGCTGATCTACAAGATGTTTGAAAAGCAAGTACTTCGACTAACTAGCTGTTTTGTTATTTAAGTAATTTTTTTTTTTTTTTTTTTTTAACTTTATATCTGCTTTTAAAAAAAAAAAAGTGTTTTTTTTTTTTTGTTTGTGTGTGCGCACGCAGGAGATTACTTTGATAAATAGACAAGACTAACTACTGTACCAACATTATTAAATTATATACGTATTTGTTTTCCTTTTTTTGAAAACGTTTCTCCTCAGGAAGTAGACAGAGGCAAAACTAAATACCTGCATCTGATGCCAAACTAGCGGTAGAGTGATTTTTATTATTATAAGCTATGTATTTTATTATTATTAGTTTATGTTTTCTATGTTTTCTTTGTTTCTGTTTGTGTATTTATATATGTGTTTGTAAAAGGAAGGAGTCATTATTTAGCTGGAGTCTATTATTTATTATTAGTTTACTTTGTTTCTATGTGTGTGTGAAAGGATGGAGTATAATTATTTAGCTGTATTAGTTATTTAAGTATGTATTTTATTATAATTAAAAATCTTGCTATCAGTTTTGTCAAGTTCTTTTATAATTAAAAAATTGGGTGGTATTTCTAAATTATTGTGAATTCTATACTGATAAAATAAATATACTTTTATTAAAAACAGGGTAACATTGTTTCCAGTTTTTGGAAAGTTTTTTACAGCTGGTCTGTTTGCCATTTCAGAGGTTTTTCATAAAATAACTTGTGTCTGCAACTTTACAAGCTATTTCATTTCTGAATTGCGCAGCTCGTATACACTAATTTGTTTTCTATATCGCTTGGAAAGAGGTCGAAATTGGCAGTTTAAAATATTATTTATTACACATTTTTCAATATTTTTGGGAGGCGTGGTTTATATGAAAAAAAAACCTAAAAAAACATAATACATTCCACAACAATACATTATAACATTGGAAACAGCTACTTATGCCTTTCTGTAGATATACTGGGTTTTAATTTTTGGTTTAAAGTTACTAAAACTACAAGTACTAAAACACAAAAGTGGTCATATTCATGCCCATATACAGTCATTCTGCTCAGGTAGCAATGTGTTAAGTCAGGGGTACTTTGTTTAGGTTATTAATTACTTCCTTCAGCAGATGACTTAAGAGTGATTTTGTTTCTACAGCCCTTACCTGATCAATCATCAAGCCATTTGTTCTCCAAATACTGGTAATATTTTGATCTGCATAATGCTGAAATCCACCTCCAAACTGTTGTCCATAGTTAGTTTGGAAGGTGCTGTTGGTGGCAGAGAGGAATGAGCTAGGATCATTCTGCATACCATCCCCCAGAGTTTCACTACCATAGATATTATTAACATTCTGGAAGTCAGAGAGCCTAATATCTTGCAAACCACTTCCAGACTGCTCTAGAAATTGTGTTTCCTGTTGATGAGCGGCTTGTTGTGCAGACATCTTGAAATTTGGAGCCTGTTAATATAAAAATAAAGACTTTTCAGACTTTAAAATATATAGTAATGTAATATAGAAAACTACTCAATCTGATTATGACAAAGCAGGTGCAAGTCATTCAATTGTGTTTTGTCTGTTGTATTTTTCTGTTGTGTTTTGTCCTAAAAGATATGTTCTGTGGCATTTAAACAAGTGCAGAAAATGTCCTCTCACAAGGAAGGCCAGATCTGTAAAATAGCCTCTTGACCAAAAAAACAGCATTTACAAAAGTAATAATGCACTTCCTTAAATGTACAATACTCTTATTTAAAGTTTGTATTAATCAAACTTTGAACATGTGTAAAAATACATTACTACAGTTAGTGGTGTATATTTGGTGTACCAATTTTAAACTTACCATTACTTCTTCACCTGGTCCCTCTGTATTAGATTTGATCAGCACTGCCTCAGCTCCATTATCAATGTCTAGTTTTTCTTTCTTCTTCCCACAGAAACAGGTTAACAAAATACCTGATTAGGCAAAATGTATTTAATGTAATGCAAACATCCTTTTATTTTAGTTCCTGTGTAGTGTTAAATATACTTCAGATTTTTACTCTTAAGCACACATTTACTGTTCCTATTTAATACAACAAAACACCATCATTTTACTGGAGATGTTCTTTACAAGCTGAGCAGATAAATACACGGATAAAAACAGAATTATATCAGGTTGGGATGGATTATAAACTGATTTATGACTGCTGTTACATTATTATTATACAACAACCAGTTACTAGTCTTCCATTGCTTTCTACGGAGATCAACCATTCTGTTATTGCTCAATAATAGAAGAGACGACTAATTAAATGTTCTAAAGCCACTGCTTACAGATTAAATGTTCACATGGATGCTCTAGCCCTGCTCTCAAAGTTAACTCTTTTAGTGGAGCTCAATATAATAGGGTAACAGTGATAATGATATTGCTGTGGCAAATTATTTATCTTTACAGTTTAGAAACAAAATGTACCCAAATACAATATAATCTGATAATATTCTGCATTATAATTAGGTATTATGTCTTAAAGTAACATAAGCTGATACATATTTATTTTAAAGTTCACCACATGTTGACGTAGATACATCATTCTCAATATCACTAGCTATCATTGATTAAAATACAATTACAGTTTGCAGCTCCAGCGTTGCAAATGCAGACGTGCAAGATGGATGTTGACAAATTCACATGCAAAGGGAAACATAACCATTAAAATAACTATGTTGCGTTACGGTTTGCGGTCTGGAAATTTGCTCTCCGGTAGATGTAATGCTAGGATGGTTCAACATTTTGCGTGTCTTAAAGCAACATTTAAAATATATAATAAAGTATAATACTTACAGAGCAGCAATAATAAAGCTATAGCTAACAGCAATGCCACGATCCCCCATACTCCAAGTGCAGTTGAGGTCTGGCTTGCGACACACTGCCCACTGATGCATTTGCAGATTCTGATTGTTACGATCTGTTGTTCACCTTTGCCTTGTTGATCACGAATAATCACAGGGACATTGTAAGTACCAGTAGGTAGTTCTGTTGCTTGTTCAAGGTGTATGGAGGTGGCTAAAAGAAAACAATAAATAAATAAATGTTGGAAGAAAGCATTTTTTGAGAAAGTTTGTTCAATCAGACCAAAAGACCATTTTTGAATAAAGGCAAGAGTAAGTTTGGTACCAATAGAATATCTATAAATTATAGTGTATACAAACTTGAAAACCAAAATATCAAAAACCCTGTCATCTTCACTTAATATTTTCTGTGCCCATCAACTATGCGCTACTTATTCTATGTACTGTTGTTAATTCCATAAACCCACAATGGGTTTAGATCAAAATGACTGCGCTGAGTGAGCTAGACGACTGAACATTATATACATTTTTTCAACTTCGTCAGACACATATTGTTTGGTGTACTGATGCCTTGCTATCTTGGAATATTTTTATCTACATACATATGCTGTGCATCAACATATCACTCGAAATGTTTTGATAGTTTTACATGTTTTTAATATATTTTACCAAATCTCTCACACTTTACTGTGTTTTCACTACGGTTTACCACACTGTGCTATGCTTTTAAACTTTATTAAGGGATGTGAGCATCTACCCAATCCATAGGCTTTTAAAGGTTCTCACATGTAATAAAATTATTATTTGCATACCTTTTTCATTTGTAATCTTCCAATTTCTATCACGGTCCTTTGGGAAGCCAAATACAAAAGGAGATGACAAAGGCTCGGCATCTTTATCCTGTGCTTCAACCTTTACATATCCTAACCGTCCATACTGCTCACAAATCACCAAGTCTTTATTGGTGATGACAGGGTTGTTATCATTTTCATCTTCTAAATATATCATTACTGTGCCAGTGCCTGTTTTTGAACCTAAAGCAATCAAGAACAAAAGTTAAGTTCTGTAGCTTTGTCTTAAAAGGTGTAGTAATCGCAGTCTTAAAATCATTACAGAAGTCCACATCAGTACCCAAGTTATAAAATACAATAGCTCTGATAATATTGTGCTATACATCAATTACTCAGTATGTGAAATAGCTTTAACAATTGTCTGTAGTAAGTTAAGCTACAACAGACACACTCATATTATATACGGAATATTTGGAAGTTTAGAACGGATTATTTGAATCGAGGATTTGAAAATATTACAAGGATATCAAGTGGTTTACTTACTCTGGTCGACAGCAATGACTGTGATATTGTACATGCCGTTCGTCACAAATGATGACTCACGATCCATGTTGTTAGCTACTAGGAGTTTGCCAGTGGTTTCTTCGATTTGTACCCATGATGCAGGGTCTGATATTTTATAATATCTGTTAAACCATAAACACCAAAAATTAAAAATAGTTTTACCCTAAACTTACAATAAATAAATAAATAAAATACACATTTCGCTGTGGTGAAAGCATAAATTAAAAACTGAGGCTTACTTTCCTAGAGCAAAAGATATTAAAAACCCAATGCAAATCATATTACATTTAATAATTTCAATAATAAAAATCAAGATAACATTGGCTGTACAGAATATTTTTCAGTTTCAGTAACATCAGGACACTTCTCAGGACACATTAAATACAACCAGTGCACCACAAATTTAAACCAGGATTAATAAATCTTGGATTAAGCAGGTAATCCTAGATTTTTGATTAGCAATCAGTCATTATTTAGCAAATGCAAAAGCAAACAAACAAACAAAAAAAAAGATGCGTTCAAGCATAAGAAAACATTACATTATATTAATTGTACTTATTATATTCTATTTATCTACTCAGGTGATGTTTTAAATTAATTAATCAACAAGTGACAACATAGGCTCCACATGCAGCCTGTGGCTTTCTGACAACCCTTGACCCGATCTCTAGTTATGCTGAACGGGTTGTCCTGCAATAGCTTTGTTTTACTTTGCGTAAACTTTAAAATATTTTATTGCTCCTGATTATGATGTTTCAGGCAAAAAAGCTACAAAGTTATTGAAGATATTAATTTATTGGATTCATTTATTAATTACTGTTAACTTAAAGCCTCTAAAGTTTGTTAGACACTGGTACATGCAGGGGTTAAAAGGTACCGATTCATATTATAAAAGGAAGAGGGACAGAATTTCTTCTACCATATTCCACAGACCGTGATTTACTAACTACATAGCAAGGGACTTGCACTACCAGAAAAGTACTGTATCAGTTTTTGCTTTACATTTTTATTCTGAACCCATAGAAGAAATATATGAATGACTTAAAATATAAATATAATTTAACAAAAAAAAAATATTTAGATGAATTATGTGGATGAAAAAAATAAATAGATTTTCCTTACTTTATACCAACACTGCTTTTAGTTTCTGGGTCAAATGCTTTGTAGGTCCCAATAAGTGTTCCGTTTGGCTCGTTTTCTTTAAAGCGAATAAAATAATTTGGTGTTTCGAATTCTGGGCCCTCGTCCACATTTACCACACTAACATCCACTGGAATGGTGGCCCAAGTGCTTTTGGTGCCAACCAGTTTTGCTTCATTCTCAGCTGCCACCTCCAACTTCACAGTTGTATTTTTCTCATAGTCGAATGGCTGTAAAACAAGTTTAAAATAAACAAACAATTGTCATACAACATTACTTTTAAACAATTTTCAAAAGACAGGGAAAGATGTATCTAGGTTTTTACACCAAAACTGAACGTATGTTTCCTTTTTGTAAAGGAAAAATGTAACATTTAATACAAAAATCCTATACTTATTTAAAAGTCAGCAAATGTAAAATACTTCATAGCTGTTAAGATTAGTGTTGTAGAGTATTACCATATTGTGACTTAAAATGCAGCTCTTCCACATACATGTTTCTGAGTCAATATCAAAGCATAATAGAACATGGGGAGTTTAAGTTTCAGTTTCAAAAGACACCATGAACAACCAGACCAACGTAAGAAATGCACCCTAGAAAAGTGCAGTTATAGGTTACAGATCAGCTTCAAGTGCAAGCAATACCCCTTTCACACAGACAAGTTATGATGGGTCCGAACCGGCACTGATGCTGCATTTTTGTCTCTGTTGTAGAGGGCAGTGCAGTCAAACCAGGTTATTGCTGGATGTAATATACAATGTTTAAACTTGTTTGAGAAAGTTGCAAGTTAATGTTTTTTTCTCCCCCCATCCCCCAATCTATTGGTCAAAGTAGACAAATGCAGCTTTGTGAAGCTAAGATGTAAAAATTCCTTTGCACAATCACAAACAGATCTCTGCAAACAGACAATTGTGGACACTGACATGAACCAGTTCTGTTCCCCCTAGAGAATGCATAGCGGCAGACAATACAAAGAAACTTTCAGCGAACTGTCAATCATAAGCTGTGGGCAAGGCGAAGGAGTGGCCAGAAAGAGGTCAGAAATGGAAGTGCATAAAAAACAAATGTTCTGAAAGAGTTCAGAAAATGGTCAGAAAGAGACAGAGACATAGGTCTCTTGAGAGAGTTTTCCCATGACATCACTTTCATTAAGAGCACTCCCTCTGGACTTGTGACCGTGTTGTGTTTGTGTCTTGTTTAGTGTCTGTTATTTCAGGACTGAACCCTGTGGTTTACCTGCGCGACACACTGTGTTGTGTAGAGCCAGACACTTATTTCTGATTGCAAAACAAGCAGCCCAGCCAAATAAGAGCTGTTTAACTGAACTGTGTTGTTTCAAATCATTCGAGCACTACATCACTTCTACACTGCAGACCACTTTGTCACAATTGTGTTATATGACAAATAAAAGGCTGTTTTGAGTGGGAACTTATCTTTAACAATTTTGAGTCCCGCCATTTCTCTTCCCCTTTAATGCACCCGACATGTAAGTGTATTGAAAAATAATTATTCTGCTTACCTTAATAACATACAGAAGTCCTTCATTTGTGACAGGGTCGGTTTCAATTCTAAAATTTCCATTTTCATTACCCTTTTTTATAACAAACTTAGCTTTCCAATTAGATGTATTAACCAAATCCTTGTCATCCACTGGAATTCGTAAAATGAGAACATCTTTCTTATTTTCTTCAACTTTCGCTTCATACTGTAAAGAAATAAGTACCAGTAACAATCATTATCCTCCATTGCAGTAAATACATAATTTGAAATATAAATATTTTTAAAAAGTAGATCACTATGGCCCATATCCACCACATACGTCCTTGGAAAAATGTATGTGTTAAGTAAAAATGTGTGACATACTTGCAAATTATGTATTATGTATATACCGTGCAGTACTGTAAATAGACAGACAGGTAACCTCTTATGTCTACAGATTCTCATATGCCAAATTTCAGTTTCTTTCCAATTGGACAGACGCTCTTTCTCGTTTACAGATCGCACAATTCAGATGTCTGAGGTCCCTCGTATGGAGGGCAATCGGTTCGGCCTCACCTCAGCGAGGGTGGTTCTCTGAGTAGTCAAGGGGAAACCCCTATTCTATTACTAAATCACATGCACTTAGCATTTATTCTAGTAATCCTTTTATACACGCCTGGCTCCTGCCTTGTTTATAATAAGCTCACACTTCATGTGCAGGGTGTTTCATTATTCTCAGTAGCCAGAACATCTCTGCTCAGTTTTACAGTCCTCTCACCCAAACTGCACACAATTACAACTCTTATACAATAAGAAACACTCAAAGGTATTCAGGTATACTGGTATGGTGACCTAAAGCATGCCACTGGAGTTCCTGAATATGTTTGCTTAAATGTCAAGCTTTTTTTTTTTTTTTTTATAAAGTTAAAAACTTAAGGAAAACTGTAGTTCCACATCTTGTGGACAGGGGGAGACAAAAGCTGGTGAATCCCCCACTTATTCAGAAAGAAACCCTTAGGGGGTCCTTCCAACAGTCCCCTAGGCATGTTACATTGACTATTGCATAACACTATCTATTTACTCAGGTTTCAGCTTACTTTTTTGGCTTTGAATGTAGGTGGATTGTCATTTATGTCTGTTAATACAATCCTAACAGTTCCTGTATTCGACAGTCCATAATGTTGGCCTTTACAATCCTTGGCTTCTATTGTAAGTTCATAGGTGTCTTTCGTCTGAAACGAAAAAAAAAACCACACAATTTTAATTGATCAGCCAGAGTTATTTAATTTTTTGTAAACACTACCATAACAAAGTACATTGCGCCTAGATGCTTAGTAATGAGTAGTACAGGTCTTCCAGGGTAGAAGTGTAAATTTATTTAACATCATAAAATAAATATTGAATTGGGACAATCACTACCATATAAACATTTTGTAGAATAAATGTAAAAGTAATAATGATAAATAAATGAAGATCACAATGAACTCACCTCTCTATCCAATACAGTAGATGCTGTAAAAATAACTCCTGTTTCTGACTGAATACTGAACAGGTCAGTGTTGGAAATAATTCTGTAAGCTATTTGCGTAAAAAGTGAACCAGGCTCATCTCGGTCTGTGGCATTTACTTGTCCTACAATAGCACCTGCATTTGAAAACAAAACAGGTTCAAGAAACCTTATAATCCCCAGAATTTAAATGTAGATTATAACAGGAACTAACAGCAGTTGATTTAAATGATAACCTTTAGTATTGCGCAAGGTAATGTTGTTGCACTATTGCACAATCATCCTGTGATGTTTCTCAAGAGTCTTTTTCACTGCTTTAAAAGTTCAAAAGGAATTACACAATATGATTAACATAATGTTACAGTACTTCACAATGTTACACATAACAGAGCTCCACCCAACTCACACTTGCTTCCCAAAGGAAACTATGTGAAGTTTAATTGTGTGTAAAGGAGAGAGGAAACCAAGTACTAAAGGGGAGATCAAAAAGTACTCCCATCTAAAGTATGGGGCAGTGAAAGGGTAATTATCGTTACCAGAAAAATAACATCTGGAAAGCAAAAGTGAATGCACAACTCAACTGACCTTTAAAAATCACACATAGCATCAACAAAACACTTAAATTGGCTCTAAGCAGACTACAGAGCATCTGTTAAACCACAAAAAGCTTTTTCCATTGCACATGGACATATTACAGAGAAGTTGCCAAACTAAGTTCCATATGCAACGTTCCAGAAAAAAGCATCAAAAACAGGTCAAGATATGGAATTAATATTAACTGGCTACTTAAGAAAGACGTCTATGGAGAAGACATGCTAAGAAACAAACACAAATGCCTAAATGTTCCCAAATTTACATTGAAAAAATGTACTTTTACTGGAATATTGTTGTATTTTTTTAAGATGCAAAATACTTAATACAGATTTAAAAAATGTATTTAGATACTTGTTAATACTACGTTTTGCATTGATCGTAAAAAAATATTAGCACAGGTTTTAGTAATATATTTTCTTCAAGCAGAAATCAAATGAAATAACTCACCAATTTCAGAGTGTTCAGGTACAGAGAGAGTAATAACACCATCAGGAAATTCAGGGCGATTATCATTTTCATCTTCAACTTTAATAGTTATATCAAGATCCTGATCTCTCTTAATGCCATCGCTTGTTTTTGCTTCTGCAAAGAACTAAAAATAAAAAAAAGTTAGCTAATGCTGTTTTTATTGCTTTTGAACATTGTTAAACAAAGCACAACTTAAAGATATAATTAATAATAATAATAATAATAATAATAAAATAAATTTAGATAAGGCCCTGGTGATAAGACATTGACTGGAGAGAAAAATCCAGGGACAAAGTATCTTTTTCTATAACTGACTACACCCGTTTAGCCACTAGATGTCTCTGTTTCTCCATGAAGTAGTTTTTTTTTTTTTTCCCTTTCACAAAAAAGCAACATTGAATTGTACATTAACACAGTTTATAATGTGAAATCTAGAAGTCTCAACTGTTCTCACTTTATAGGTGGCTTGCTGTTAAAGGTACTTGCTGTTTTGTGCTGCCGTAATTTCAGTAACATGAGAAGCCACCTGTTTTAAAGTTTTATGAAAAGTTGCTGTATTATTTTTTGCATCTAATTGTATTAATTTTATAGAGAAGTCTTCAAACCCTTTGTTGTCTAAAGAAAATCCATGGTACAATATTTGGTAAGAATTTCTACTACATTTGAGGATGGCCCTGCAGTATGTGATTCTCTCTCTCTCTCTCTCTCTCTCTTATGAACCTCAATAAAAACTAAACAAATGAAAAGCTAACTAACGAGGTAGGGGTAGGAATGTAAAACTGAATGCTGGTAAATAAACAACCTTCCCTCTCCCTCTCTCTCTCTGTCAGTGCGCGTGCACAGAGTGTTCACGATGTGCCCTTCAGGCTGTGACAGACACAGACTTACTTTGTACTCAGCAATTTGTTCACGGTCCACAGCTTTGTGTACTTTCAACATTCCAGTTTCTGGCACCACAGAGAACAAACCTATGGGCGGTAGGTCCACTCCCTGACCATAGATTTTATAAATGATATTGTATTTCTGTGAACTGTCAGATTGGATCTGTAAAAAAAAAAAAAAAAAAATTAATTATGAAAGTTAGATTCCTAAATAGGATTCAAAAGGACCCAAAGTCATAAAAAGTCTTCAAATCACAGTAAAGACCACATTTGCAAAGCACTGAACACCATTCTACATTAACACCTTTTTCTTAATATTGGAGGCTGAATTTTCTTTGCCTCTCATTCTTTGCTTAAAGAATAAGTAGCAGGGTTCTAAAAATTATATTGTTACACATCCCCACGTTGATTTTTCTTTTCATTGTTAACATCCTGACAACTTTTTACACTTACACCTTTAACCCTTTGCGGTCCATTTATTCAGCGCCTGTGAGGCGCATGAGGTCCAATTAATTTTTTTTATTATAAGCAATTTTATTCAAAAGTAAAACAGGTTTAAAAGGCACTGCGTATCAACAGGACACTCAATACTGCATTTCCAGCCCTGCCCTCACCCTTTGTTTGCTGCATTTATCACATACCTCTTCATAGTCGTGCATACTGATAAATCATCTCCTGATCACTTGTTTCAACATGTTTTATTTAATGCTATCCAAGTTATTATTTCATTAATATAACATCTCAAAAAGCTTGGCATATGTCTGCGATATTCTTTGAGCACTGGATGCGGAAGCAGCCATCTCGTTTATGTCCGTGTTTTGTCTGTGGTGACTAGTCTATGGGCCTCATGCACTAAACTGAACAAAAATATAAACGCAACCTGTGAAGTGTTGGTCCCATGTTTCATGAGCTGAAATAAAAGATCCCAGAAATTTTCCACACATCCCTGTTAGTGAGCATTTCTCCTATGCCAAGATAATCCATTCACCTGACAGGTGTGGCATATCAAGAACCTGATTAAACAGCATGATCATTATACAGGTGCACCTTGTGCTGGGGACAATAAAAGGCCACTCTAAATGTGCAGTTTTGTCACACAACACAGTGCCACAGATGTCTCAAGTTTTGAGGGAGCGTGCAATTGGCATGCTGACTGCAGGAATGTCCACCACAGCTGTTGCCAGAGAATTGGTCATTTCTCAACCATAAGCCGCCTCCAACGTCGTTTTGGCAGTACGTCCAACCGGCCTCACAACCGCAAGACCACGTGTAACCATGCCAGCGCAGGATCTCCACATCCGGCTTCTTCACCTGCAGAATCGTCTGAGACCAGCCACCCGGACAGCTGATGAAACTGTGGGTTTACACAACCGAAGTATTTCTGTCAAAAACCGTCTCAGGGAAGCTCATCTGCATGCTCGTCGTCCTCACCAGGGTCTTGAGTTGACTGCAGTTTGGCGTAGTAACCGACTTCAGTGGGCAAATGCTCCCCTTCGATGGCCACTGGCACGCTGGAGAAGTGTGCTCTTCACAGATGAATCCCGATTTCAACTGTACCGGGCAGATAGCAGACAGTGTGTATGGCGTCGTGTGGGCGGTTATGGTATGGGCAGGCATTAGCTACGGACAACTAACACAATTGCATTTTATCGATGGCAATTTGAGTGCACAGAGATACCGTGACGAGATCCTGAGGCCCATTGTCGTGCCATTCATCCGCTGCCATCACCTTGTGTTTCAGCATGATAATGCACGGCCCCATGTCGCAAGGATCTGTATACAATTCCTGAAAGCTGAAAATGTCCCAGTTCTTCCAGAGCCTGCATACTCACCAGACATGTCACCCATTGAGCATGTTCGGGATGCCCTGGATCAACGTGTACGACAGCGTGTTCCAGTTACCGCCAATATCCAGCAACTTCGAACAGTCATTGAAGAGGAGTGGGACAACATTCCACAGGCCACAATCAACAGCCTGATCAACTCTATGCGAAGGACATGTGTCGTGCTGCATTAGGCAAATGGTGGTCACACCAGATACTGACTGGTTTTCTGATCCACGTCCCTAATCACAATATAAATAGAGCAGACCACAAGCAGTGATGTGTGGGAAACATGATAAAAGCCTATATCTGCTAAATGCGTATACCAGTATATCTGGTACTGTATATAATTTTTTCCCAGGATAAACGATTGCCTGTGTTCCACAGAACACTACAAATCAAATGTCAAATATAGGCTTCATAGGATGTATTTCGTTGGTTTTGTGGATTAAGGCCAATATTTTAACACACAGTGTTGTAATACTGTACTAACATGATTCTGAAAATGCAATTTACCAAAAAATGACTGCATGTGAACTGTATTTCATAATCATTTCCTTTATTCCAATTCCATGCATCTTGCTTTCTCAATGCAAGATGCACTGTAGGAACAGACAGTGCTGTATAAAATCCTAAGATTTCCCATTATGACGTTGTACTGCCGAAATGGCCAAGAGACAACTCTTTTAGCACATGAATTACACTGAATTATTTCGGCCGTGAAAACATTAGCATTTGTGAGTACTGCACAAATTGTGGCTAGCCTGTTCAGCAAATCAAAATCGCCGGATATGTAGCTGGAAGGTTAAAGTTTCTTAAAAGAAACTGAAAATACACTGCAATCCCTTTAAAAGAAACATTTATATTTAGCCAACATTTCGGTACTGGAGTACCTTCAAAATAAACCAGAGGGGGATAAAGGTGAACAAACAAATATTTGTTTTCAGTTCATTATTTTCTATTTCTCCTCTTTGACCGTCTCAAAGCAAGACATTTCCTGTTATTATGCAGAATTCGGTATCCCTGCATGATACCATGCCTGTGCAGATGCAGTTTTTCAAAGCTGGACTTGGATGTGTGAAATTCCTGTGCCTGAGTCCCGCGGTGTTTTCTCAAACACTACCACCGAGTTCTGCTGTAGTTTGCAACAAATAACAAAACAAGACCAAACTAATTCTGTAGCAAAATAAAACAGCATATTTAATACCACTGATTTTCTACAGTACGCTCAGTCTCCTGCATTGCTCAATACACGAAACACTTGATTAAAAGTAACCTTATAAAACTGTATCTTTTAAAACACATATACATTTTATTACATGTAAATACTGTTCAGAAACATTAAGCGTTCACTTATAGCGATCTTGATCTACACAAGCATCAAACCTAAGGGGATACAGAAATCCACGTAACACCGGGCCACCTCCCCTCATCCTACGGAGACCCACTGAAGATGTAGCTGGTGATGGCTGCTGCCTTCTTGGTCGCTGTTATTCTGACAAAGTGAGAGCCGGAGTACCTGTCCTTTGGAGTGCCCATATGCTAAAATAAAGGGTGTGTAATGCATGAAGCATTTCGCGTGCTATGATGACTGGCAAATGAATCATTTACCTCGCCTTAGTCGTGCATATTATTATATTAGTGAATAGAGCAGTCAGGTCTTCCTTTTTGCGAGCAGTATGGGTTTCTCTTACCATGCAGTATTTAAGTAATTTACCAAAAGTAATTTGCATGAGGCCCTATGTGTATTGGTCAAATCCGGCCCAATTTTTTCGACTTCTCTCAGCTCCTATCGGTCTTACTCGGCCATTGAAAGGTTTTCTCAATTTCTTCTTGAGATCAAATGTCTAGAGACCTGTGCTTGGCGTCTGTTTGATGATGTCAGACAGGGTCCAACATCAGACTGGAAAGGGAAAATTGTAATGTTAGCTACGGATCCTAGGATCCGCCCCTAGGATCCATAGCAAACAGCTACTGGTTAGAATGCAGAGTAAACTTACCAAGTCTTCCATTTGTTGTAACTGCAATGCTATAATAATGCAGGTGACAGACTGGATAAAGCAGGACAGTCAAAAACAAAAATGCTACGACAGGTTTGAAATTGCTTCTTGCTGAATTTCCTGAAATGCATGGCAAATCGCAATGCTGAAAAAACAGTATGTGACTTGAAACAAAAAAGAAAGATGAGCTGATAGAGGAGGAATGTGTTTATGGCCCGATGTAGATAACATTTTGTTTGAATGGAGTACTTGAATGACTTTAACACAGACAATAACTTGTTCTACATGTCAGTGCATGGTTCTGGTTAACAAAACAAAATGAATGTATTCGTACAGCTGGAAATTTAATGCAATTATACTACACCACATGCAACATTAATATGTTTTGCTTACTGGTTATTAGATGGAGAATTTAAGTTTATTGTTTTTTTATATTGATGCGAGCAGCACTGTTTAATACTTTTCTTTTAAATTTGAATTAATACAATGTGTAAAAGCCAATGCAGCTGGAGCTATTGTTCAAGTACATTTTTGGAAAGAAATGTTCTGTAAAACAAAGATGATATGTTCTTGAACTTGTTTTGGTACTTGATAAGCTAAAATAAAATAGGTCAACACAGATGTTGTGGGAATAACGAGGGCAAATAAGGGTTATTTCGAAACTAAACCTGTATATCTATTTATCAGTGATGATCATGTAGGAAAAAAAAATAGGTTGTAAAAAAAGTATTAAAAACACAAAAATAAGTTTTTCCTAAAATTGAAGTCTCAAAAAGTGGGGAGCGACTTTTACACTAGTGTGACCTATACAGTGATTTTTTTGCAGTACTCAATGTCTAGTGTAAAACTTCCAGAGTGTTCTGTGGTTTTTTTAACTTGTTTTGTTTTAACCACTATTTACAATTCATAAAATGTCTTCCAACTTGCTTAAAAAGGAATAAGCTTTATTCACAGACCAAAAATGAAAAATACAAATACAGTCATATGTGCAGATTACAGTACCTGTTGAATTTCTTTTGGAAATGGTGTCAACTCATTCTCTCTAATGGAAAAAGGTAGTGGTCTCCATCGTCTTTTGGAGCGCCTCAGGGTTACCTCTCTCTTTACCTTAAGAAAAGAGAAAAAGAGAAGAATACTATTACACATATATATATATATATATATATATATATATATATATATATATAAAGGTGGCATAATCTATAGGGCATGTCACAATGGATTGAATGGTTTGTAAATTGATATGTCCAGAGGTTACAAATAACGCGGCACTGAAATGGTTAAAGTTCACTGAACACCACCGGTAATGGAACTATGTCATAGCATGTGGTCTGCATTTTGCTACTAGTTTTTTTATGCAGTAGCATGTTTTTGATGCCTTAAGCTGCAGTTTATATGACCAACCCTGTGTGAACACATACATAATTACCGGTATTAGTTTTTTTTTTTTTTGTTTTGTTTTTAACACATACATAATTACTATCTTTCATAAAGCGGGAAACCATTGCTAATAGATCCTCACGATTTGTAGATGACTGAGGTTTGTACCGGCCCTTGTAAGTACGTGCGATGCCCACCATGCAAATCGTATTGGACAGTGGAGTACAAATACCTACAGTACTACAGAACAATGTGGATACAATTTCAAAAGGTATGAAGTTTATTTTATAGATCAAAAGTAAAACTGTTAAAAGCCATTAAGATTTATATGATAACAGGCAATGATCTAACAGGATATTAAGTTGATTTAGTGTCTATAAAATGCAAATTTAAATCTGTCAGAGAATGATGAATAATGGTAACCTTGGTTTCACCCATGCTAAAAATGAACACAGGTACATTCACATATCTATTTTTCTTAATAAGAGATTAATATAATATTATCTTATGGTGTCTGTCTTGCATAAGCGTTTTTATTTTAGTAAATACAACACATTTTCACAGAACATCAATCCATGAAAGAGTTGAATAGCAAATTACAATGCACAAGAACTGAGAATGGATTTTGTCTTTCATGCAAACATATATAACACTTACAACTCTTTACGAACAATCTTTTTCTTTTACATTACATTTAGACCTTTCGGCATTTAAAAAAGAATGGACAATGAAACAGGTAAACATTGGTTAAAAACAACTCTCCTACCCATCTTCCACAATATAAACTTGTAAAAACTGGTATACATAAAAAAAAAAAAAAAAGTTGAACAGCAACATTAACAGTAATAACATCAATAAAACAAAACGCAGCTTGTGACACCAGTAAAAAGCATTTACACGCCTGAAACCATGCTAGGCCAAATGAAGGAATTGTGGACAGTCACCTCTACTGAAATGAGCTTTGTACATCCAAACAGAAAAACTCCCTTTTCACAAACACATTTTTAAAATGAATAAAGTCTGCTTTGATTGTAGTAAATGCAGACGTATATTTCTAAGTTGGCAGCAGACAGTGCGGATCATTCCGGATGTTGCAGAAAATGTAAGTGTGTGTAGCAATAACAAACCAGCCCAGCGTTTAATAAGCACAGCGCTCTCTCATGGCTACCCCGTAACATATCTTAGAAGTTATTGAACGGTGTGTTCGGATCGAACAGTTTCACAATAGCAGGAAAGAAATCAGTGTATTAAAACAATTGCTTTAAGCGAGTTTTGCACATGTTAAATTTATATATATATATATATATATATATATATATATATATATATATATATATATATTATATATTTTTTTTTTTTATTTAATTACTACTGCTGTATTTTTATAATGATGTTACTGGCACTTGTTTTGAATCTTGGGGAGTCCTTCATCCTGTTGTGGATTGAAAAAGGCTGAAGACAATGATAATGAGGCGGAGATCTCTCTCTCTCTCCCTCGTTAGATAGAAATAGATGGCACCGTCAAACTATAAAACTTACACACAGTGTGACATAAGTGATATTCTTTGAGCGCTGGATGCAGAAGCAGCTATCTCCTTTGTTTATGTCCGTGTTATCTATGTGGTGCATGGGTCTATCAGATAAGCCCCTTTTTTTTCAACTTCATTCGTCTCCTTTCGGTTGAAAGGTTTTCCCTGCTTTTTCCAGAGAAAAAAACGACTAGAGACCTGTGCTTTACATCTTTTTGATGATGTCGGACAGGATCCAACATCGGACTAGAAAGGAAAAAATGTAATGTTGGAACTGGTCCGACATAGGACCGCAAAGGGCTAAGACAATAACTCAAAGCGTATTGTTTATATGCAGCTGTTACTTCAAAAACCATATGACCTCAGTGAAGTATGAGGACAATGTCATGGTTGCCAATACATTTATAACTGAAAATACAAAGTAGCTAAGTTATACAGGTTGAGTTTTTGATACTGTTGTGGTGGCATCTTTACAAAAAAAACCTGCCAGGACTTAAAATGTTCAGTGAAGTGGTAACTCTGGAGGCAGAATCTTTTGTGTATTTACACTAAAGAAATGTGGGTCATTTTGGTTTCTACATTCATTCCCAGGCCTTGCTTAAAGCTAAAACTACAGCTTTTAATAGGACATAGTTACTGATGTGCAGGAGCTACTATATAGAAAACACAAATTCTTAATGCACTACAAAATCACTCCATCCTACTGTACAACTATAAAAAACACAGCTGATGTATTAGCTTAAAACTTACAATGAAATCCACTGACCTACCTTATTGTGTTCAACTGACAATGTGACATCTATTTTCCACTTCTGGAGAGATTGTTGGTCTTGAAGCCATATTAAAAAAGCCCTTTCTCCAGAACGTATCCTGGTTGAATGTACTGCATAGAGGAGGCCATCTTGTTGAATGGCAAAGTCTGGATCACTGGTAGTAAGTTCCAAGAGTGTGGTGTTTAAGCAGTGCTGCAAGTTAACTATTCAAAATACAAAAAAGGGGAAAAAAAAATAAAAAAATAAAAAAATTATATATAATATATATATATATATATATATATATATAGATTATATATATATACTATATTATATATTATACACTATCATACATGTATATATATATACATGTGTGTTATGTATTGATTGTGATATATATATATTATAGATATATATATTATATATTATATATATATATATATATATATATATATATATAAATGATATATATAATATATAGATATATATTAGATATTCTTAACATGCATTACAATTGTTCCAGTCCGAGGACTTCTCTTGTGCACAGCCTTCTTTAACTCATTCCAAAGATTCTCAATCTGATTTAGATCTGGACTTTGACAAGGCCATTCCAGAACCTTCAACACCATGACATGAAATGAAAACGCAGTACCATGCCGTATGTGTGTACATCAAGTTTCTCCTTCTAGTCTATGGTCTATATATATATATATATATATAATATATACACACACACACACACACATACAGTGCCAGTCAAAAGTTTGAGTACACATGCTGGTTTTTTTCATAACTGACAATGTTTTACGTTGTATACGTATCTGTAAATACTTGAAAATGAAAACACATGTTACAATATACAAAACAAAACATAAGAAGTATCAAATCAGTGCTCAAGAAAATTTAAAATTGTCTCTAAATCTTAGCTTCCTCAAACTAGCCACCCTTTGTCTTAATAACAGCCTCACAAACACAAGGCATTTGGTTAACAAGTTTCAGGAGGAAATCACCTGACATGTCTTCCCAGCTCTTCTGCAGCAATTCCCAGAGATGTAGGGCACTTGCGGGTAGCTTTGCTTTGACTTCTGTCCAGTTCATCCCATATAAATTCTATGGGATTGAGGTCTAGAGACTGGGCAAGCCAGGTCATTAGATTAAGTTGTCCTTCACTTTCCTTCTTCGCCAGATAGTTCTTGCACAACTTTGAGATGTGTTTCGGGTCACTATCTTGCTGAAGAATGAAGGACTGCCCAACGAGCCATAATCCTGATGGAATGGCATGCCTCTGAAGTATGCTGTGATAGCTATGCTGGTTGAGCTTGCCATGGACTTGGTAAAGATCACCAACTCTGTCACCAGCAAAGCAACCCCAGACCATGACACTGCCTCCTCCATGCTTGACAGTGGGAACCACACATGCAGAACTTATGCGCTCACCCTCTCTGCATCTTACAAATACACTGCGGTTGGACCAAAATATTTCAAAGTTTGACTCATCTGTCCATAAGACCGACTTCCACTCATCCATCATCCAGTTTCTGTGTTTTTTGGCCCAGGCAAGTCTCTTCCTCTTATTCTGCACTCTTAACAATAGTTTCTTTGCAGCAATTCTTCCAGTTAGGCCAGCTTGACACAATCTCCTCTGAACAGTTGATGTTGAAACATCTGTAGTTCTAGTAGCATTTAGCTGAGCTTGTATTTCAGCATCAGTTAAAAATCGCTGGTTTCACAGACTTGTGACTCAAATGAACTTGTTCTCTGATTCGGAGTTCACCCTTGGCCTGCCTGACCTTGTTCGGTGCTCATGAGTGCCAGTTTCTTCAAATCATTTGATGGTCTTGGCCACAGCAGTTACAGACACTTGCAAATTTCTTGCGATTTGTCTTAAAGATTGACCTTCATTTCTTAAAGTAATCTTTTTTTTCTTTGCTTAACTGAGCGTATTTTGCCATTTTCTGCTCCCTTACATTCTGGAATGACAAACTTGTGCCTATGCTACCTATATTTATAGTAATCATGGACCCTCATCTGTTAACAATAATTGGTGACAAAAGGTTAATTAGGTAACATACTAGTTAACTCAGAGAACATCTAACAAAGACACATTTATACTTAGGCCAGTGTTCTAACAGAGAGTTATACACATTTCAGACTTAACTGACTTGGGCTTCAGACTGAAATCCCCTTGCTTTGGATGACCATTTCATTGAAATTGACAAGATTTACACTTTCATTTAAAAATTACATTTTTGAATGCAATTCACTTATGATTATTATCAGCTTATATAAGTACACGTATCAATGAAATATTAAAGTGTTTATAGACACGTTTATACAGTTAAAAGCATAGATAATCATGAAAAACCTGGTTTCAAGCAGGTGTACTCAAACTTTTGACTGGTAGTGTGTGTGTGTGTATATATATATATATATTACATTTTTTGTTTTATTATTAGTTTTACTTGTTTAATTGTAGTTTATATAGTTTTTAGTGAAAGCTAAACTTGGCAACATGTGGTCAGAGACTGCTACAAAAATGAAAACAAAAGAAGACGCAAGAAAAATGCATAATGTTTGCAAAGGCAACTCCGGGTTCTGTTGTATTGAACATTTCAATAAATGGCACAGAGCAAGTTGATAATGACACACATTTTGATAATTACTATTTACTGATTATTTCTGTTATTAGCAGCATTTTTGTTTTCATTGTTAAAAAAAAAAACGTCTCTCTTTAGTGAACATGGGTATGTAGTACACAGGAGCATAAAGGGTTAATGAAAAACAATTTGTATTTTATTCATCACAGGTTAATATTTTGTAGCAATTACAGGTTTGAAAACATTATTATTATTATTTTCAAAATCTGGTACCTGGAAAAGGGTTTCATTTTTACATCTGGAGTTGAAGTGGTTAACCATTCTGAAGTAGATTTTGATGTGTGCTTTGGTTTTTGTCATGTTGGAATATCCAGTTGCGCTTTAAATCAAGTTTTGTAGTGGAGGATTTCAGACAGTTGGCCAATATCTTTTAATATGCTATGGAATCCATTTTACCATGTATTGTAGCTTAATTTCCTGTGCCATTTAAGGAAAAACAGCCCCATAAAAAGATATTCCATGCTTGTCAGTAGGTATGGTGTTATTTTCTTTGTACGCCTCACCAGACTTTCTCCAAATGTAACCATTGTATTTTCCACTGTATTTAATGTCTTATGCATTATTTATTTTACTGTATTTATTATGCATTTCTCTGTGTTTAAAGTATTATGGATTATCTTGTTGTTACTGCATCTTGCAAAGTGCTTTCTGATGGTGATCCATTATGAAAGGCACTATATCAAATAGATTGATTGACTGACTGACTAACAGCATGACCAAATAGCTTGATTTGTGTTACATCACTCCACAAAACTCATATCCACCATTCAAATGTTGTTTTGCAAACTTTAAGCGATTGTCCTTGTGATGGCTTTTTCCTTAGCCTGCGACCTTCACCATGCAATACTCGGCCTGTGATTGAAATGGAAACCCCATTCCCACTTGCAGACAATTCACTTTGAATATCTTTGGCAGTCAATCACAGATTGTTATTAACCTTCCTCACCATTCTTCTACTTGTTCTTGGTGAAAGAACCTTTCTTCCAGACAGGGGGAGCGTTGTGACAGTACCACGTGTCTGGTAGTTCTTGATAATGCTTAGAAATCTTCTGTATCCTTCTCCAGCTTTATGGAAATAAATATTTTTCTGCCTAAGGTCTTCAACTAACTCTTTACTGTGTCCCATATTGACTTATTAGTAATACCTCCGATCATCCTATGCCTAACCCTTTTATACCCTCCAAGGATGATTACCTACAAAACAGCATTTTGTTGTAGTCTTTTCTAAAATTAGGTTCTGCACTATCATATGGAAATTTCACCTTGTAGACAATAATATCACAGCATCAAAGGGTATGAATCCGTTTTAATTAGAATTTTTGCAAAAAATTCTTGCAACTTTTTTCCTCACCTACAAAAGCAAAACTTTTGCTACAAAAGATTCCCTAAAATTCTTTGTTTTCAAGAAATTTCTAGAAATTCTAAAATTTCCATTGGTGTATGTAAACTTTTGACTACAACTGTCTGTGTGTGTGTGTGTGTGTGTAATATATATGGTATAAACCACGACAGGCAGTTTGGTTCCCATATATATACCACACAAGCTGTGATGATCGGTGGAGTTTCAAATTACACGAAGTAAGGAGAGCAGCTGCGATGGAAACTGAAGCCGTGTCGAAGTGAGTTTGTGAACTCGCTCTATGCAAAGCACACATTCCCATATATATACCACACACAGCTGTGATGATCGTGGAGTTTTCAAATTACACGAAGTAATGAGAGCAGCTGCGATGGAAACTGAAGCCGTGTCGAAGTGAGTTTGTGAACTCGCTCTATGCAAAGCACACATATTCCAGTACGTTTTCATCTTTTTGGATCTCAAAATATGTTTTTGTTAGTTGATCGTACACTATCAATTGTTTAACTAAATTATCCAATAAAAAAGCCTCACGATTTTGTTTTTTTTTTTGTTTTTTTTTTCAGAGGTGGTTATTTTTCCAAGCCATGTTTTTTTTTTTTTTTTTTTTTTTTTTTTATCTATATGAAACTTTTTGGGGGATGTACACAAAAGATTTAAATGCTATTCTTTCTACACAGCTGACGAAGGGCTTTTGTCCAAAACGTCCTGAAATAAGACAATAATTTAAACACTTTGTGCACATTAAAAAACATTTTTAAAAAACTTAGCATTTTTCCATTTTTGTACACTGCAAATGAAATCCATTAATTTGGACACCAAAAATTCAAGATCTCTGCAAATCCATTAATTTGGACTCCAGAAATTCAAGATCACTGCAAACCCATGAATCAAGTTAAGTATGATACTGTACCCAGTACTCTTGCAAACTTGATAGCTACTGACTGCAGATCCATTAACATTTTAGCTTTGGTTTATTTCAATAACAACATTTACTTTTTAAACTATATTATTTACAAATATGGAGGACACAAAAAGCCACATATTTCTTCATAATTCCAGACATTTACCAGTACAAACATATTTTACATAGTGCCCTTCACGCCATGACAGCTCAGAGCACTGAACAAAGTAAGGACCTAGCTTCGGTAAATCGTAAGATTAATCGGTAAATGTCCAAAAGCAGTATATTTCTTCATAATTCCAGACATTTACCACCTTAGTAAAATGCTTACAGTTACTGGTAAAAATTTAAAATTAACAAGGCTCACTTTTATCGTAACATATAGACCATACAACACAACCAAAGTCCAATGTTGAATTGGTAATATTTTTGATATACTGTAGCTTACCTGCTGAGATTATGTATCCAGCCTTTAACTCCTCAGGCACTGCTGCCTCCACCTTATGAACACATGCTTTGACGGATATGGTGGACACCTTAAAAATACAATTATAACATGCTTACATCCATTTACATACCACCAAAGGGTTGCAAATTGTTTACTGTATGGGAGAAATGTAATGACTGCCTTAACTTACCACACATTCCTTTAAAAATTAGTTTGTATTTATATTGTAAAGCAAAAAAGTGACACTACTCAGTGTTTTTGCCCAAGTGAGAGTTAGGTGAGGAGACAGTCTATCTTTATGATTAACACAGATCAATCTGTAATGATCAGTAATCAAACCGAATGAATTGAATTCACATGCCCTGTGAGGAAGCCCCAATTTGTCATTTATAGGTTAAAAACATGAAATGCCAAATACATTATATATTATATATATCAAAACAGGAATAAACATATCTGTAGAAAATTATTGCAAATTGCTATTTAAAACACACACACACACACACACACACACACACTATTAAAAATAAAGCCACAATTAATACCTGTTGAAAAGAGTTTCAGCGCAAACCAGTGCCAGGTTTTGCACAGCGACGGTGTTTGAGATGTTTCTTTAGTAGCTTTTTTGTTTTGTTTTGTATTTTTCTCTCCTTGCAAAATGAATTTTAATCTATATATTACAGCCGATTAACAACAAAACACCACCAGGCCAACATGGTAAAGTGATGTAGAAGTTATAAGGTAAAGGTAATGCTTCGGCATAAATATGCACCCTCGAGGCATACATTTTAATGCCGAGTTCTGATTTTAGATTTTGCAATAATATTGTAGATTTCGAAAATTATTTATGTAATGTTTTTGTTATTTAGTTTGTGTTGACTCAAACATATTGTAAAATCCCGAGGGTAAACAGTTTAGAGCTCAGGCAGGACACGATTTAAACGTTACAGTCTTGGCGATTACTGCAGTCTGTTTCGTATGAAGAGACGCATAATTTGCAAATGGATTATCAGTAAATTTTATGTAAAATGTATGTATTAGTAACACCAGAACCATACTTTTTTAACAGCATACTTTAACAGTAGCATGCTACGGCAACATTATTTATTTATTTATTATCTTAAAGTTCACGTACACTACCAGTCGAGTATAATAATATTAATTTTAAAAAGGTAAAGCGCTGTTCTTATTTTCTACAACATAACAGAGATAAACTTCAAACAACTGTGAAACGTTTTCACTGACTCAATCAATAAAACAATGCAACATAAAGTAACTTTACATGTATTTTAAGATGTGTTCAAATGTAACTAGTTTATCGATTCGTCACATTAAATCAGACTGTGTAATGTATATACAAACACATGTAACAACGCAAAACCGATATATGCACAAGGGCATTACAAAAACACTGAAATGATTAAAATAATAACAGTAATAATAATAATAATAAATAAATAAAATAATAATTTTAAAAAGCTTACCATAAACGAGAACCCCAGGAGAAAATAATGAGTTTTAAAACTTGCCATATTGTTCCTGCTGTAAAAAAATAAAGCCCCTTTTTCTCTCACCAATAAAACACACTACATAAATGCCGTTGGTTTTGAACATGCTCGGTGGGGTGGGGTGGGGTGCAGCCGAAGGAGGAGGTTTTAACCCTAGTAACAGTTTCACCTACACCACTGCAGGGTGGAACAGATCCGTTCAATGACTAATTCAGCCATTGAGGCAAACTTCCTGCACAGATTAGATTTCTCATGACGCGTCTGTTCTTCGCTGAGTGCTGCTGTTTATTTCACTCCACCCAGACCATCTCCATGGAAACATGCAGGGCATGTGGTACGTAGTACTGTTCTTTTTAAAAGTGGATCTTAGGTGTTTATTGTCTCATTTTTACGATTAATAATATGTATATTGTTTATGTAAAATAAAATAAAAATTAAAAAAATGACTATTTGATCCTTTTCACCATATTGTAAGTGCCGTATAATTATTGAGACATTATTTTATCCGAAGTGGCACAAGAGGAATATATATTATTTAATTGATTTTACCAAGGTAGTATGTATCTATGTCATTTTCCAGACCCTAATAAATCATTTCTTTACTTAACTCATGCTCTCCTCCAAATCCTGTATTCTCTAATTTTTAATACCAATTCACCATTTTTCTAATATTATTTTAGGATGTCAGTTGTGCCATATAAGTAAAAGGATAAATTATTTAAACTGTACAGTGCTATATATGTATATACTTTACCAGAATGTTTTACCTCACAACATAATATTTTTAAAGATATTAACAATTATGTATGCCCGTTTAAAAAACAAAAGCATTTTCAGTATATTAAATAAATTTCTAGCAAGCACCTACATGTATTTGTAAAGTCAGAGGATGGCTGAAATACTTAGGCAAAAATATTTCACATGCCTGGCTTTGTTTCAAGAACGTGAATGTAACAACTGAACAAAATAAAGTTAATCTTATCAGCAATTGGTCAGAATGTCAGAATGAAACACTTAATGCCCTGCAATCCCCATTCTGTGGTGGGCAGATTACAAAAAGGGAAAAGGCTAACTTCTTCAGGTACACAGTACTGTACCAATTAGGTGGGAAACACACATTTTCCTTTAGCATAGGAAATGTTTCCCTTTACCTAGGTAACCTGCACTTTCCCTTTGCCTTGCTAAAATTCCCATTTGAGTACACCGTTTTTTTTTTTTTTGGGGGGGTTCCTGGGTAGTAAGTGTTATTGTTGTGAGAATCTCTTACACATTAGTCATGGGTGAAATAAATGTATTTTTGTCAGATGGTACAGAGGGGAAAAGAGAGTCATGAAGTTCGCTATCCCAAGAATTTGGCGGGAACCCACTGACCACTCAAGCAACTGCTGCTTCTGCATGGTGGACCCTTCCAAACGTCGGACTGGCAAGAATGGACTTGCTATCACGTATCCGGACCTTCCTTCATCCATCGCTCCGGTGCCACACTGCCATGAGCTCCCCATACCCACTCCTCCGGAAAGAGAGCAGCCGTCTTTAGAAGAGAGCAGCAAGTCAGAGAGCGAGGAAGACATTGTAGATCCAGATGACAATCTCAGAGGTGGAGCTGAGGAGAGAAACCCATACTACCCCAACCAAAAAGACCTCAACGACTTGATTAGAGATCTTGGTCTCACCAAGTCCAGTGCCGAGCTTTTGACGTCTAGGCTCAAGCAGTGGAACTTGTTGGATGAAAGTGTGCAAGTCGCAGATCAGAGGAAGCGTCACCAACCTTTTTCCAGCTTCTTCACCCGTCAAGATGGGCTCTGCTTCTGCCACAATGTGACCAGTCTGTTCGAGGCAATCGGAATCGCCTGTAACCAGAATGAGTGGCGCCTCTTCATTGACAGCTCATCCAGTAGCCTCAAAGCCGTGCTGCTCCATAATGGTAACAAGTACCCATCTCTTCCCCTGGCTCACTCGGTGCACCTCAAAGAGGATTACAACAGCATCAAGACCTTGCTGGATGCCTTGAAGTATGATGAGTATGGCTGGTAGGTCATTGGAGACTTCAAAATGGTGGCATTCCTGATGGGTCTCCAAGGCGGTTTTACCAAGTTTCCCTGCTATCTTTGCCTTTGGGACAGCAGGGACACCAAGGCGCACTACCACAGGTGGGACTGGCCACAGCGGACCGAGTTCTCTGTGGGGAGGAACAACGTCAAGTGGGAGCCACTGGTGGACCCCCGGAAGGTGCTGATGCCACCACTGCACATCAAATTGGGCCTTATGAAACAATTTGTCAGAGCTCTAGATAAGGAGTCGGCAGCCTTCAAGTACCTTCAAGACTTCTTCCCTAAGCTGTCTGAGGCAAGGTCAAAGCCGGTGTCTTCGTCGGACCACAGATAAAGAAGATCCTGGAGTGCAATGAATTCCCCAAGAAGCTCACTAGTAAGGAACAGCTTTGTCGCAGTGGTTCAGGGCTTCCTGGGCAATCACAAGGCCGAAAACTATGTGGAGCTGGTTGAGACTCTGGTGAAGAACTACGGCACAATGGGCTGTAGGATGTCCCTCAAAGTCCATATCCTTGATGCTCATCTTGATAAATTCAAGGAGAACATGGGAGCGTACTCGGAGGAGCAAGGCGAGTGCTTCCACCAGGATATACTGGACTTTGAACGCCGCTACCAAGGACAGTATAACGAGAACATGATGGGAGACTACATTTGGGGGCTGATTTGTGAAAGTGATTTACAGTATAATCGTAAATCTCGAAAAACTACTCACTTCTAAATCTTTTGTAGTCATTTTTGTATTACTTTAGTATAAATACATGTTAATTTGGATTCATATGTTGTTTTTTTCTGACTTTATGTGAACGAAAAGACACAAATTCGCCCGTTTTCTCATTGGAAATAGGTAAATTTCAAAATATCACTGTCCTGGTCACAAAAGCAAAGTCTGTGGGGAATAATAGCCATTTTCTATACTTTTGAGGCATAACACTTAGGAAATAACACTTACTACCCAGGAACAAAAATTGTGTTACATAGTGTTATTTGAAGTAGATTTACCTTTAAATAATTTACCTCAGTATCTGCAATACCATTGATTTTGTATCGGATAAATAAAACGTTTCATATACAGTAAACATTAAAATTTATGTTTAACTGCTCTGACATGAAATTAAAACTGATATGCACTGAGCACAATTTGGTTAAATAAGTAAGCAAGTGAATGTATTTGACAATCAATTGAACACTACGTGTGTTTTGTTTATTCATACTTAATTAAAACAATTATCAGATTGTTTTATAAACTCATTTTTGTATATACATGTTTAAATTATTTAACAAACTTATTTATATATATGCATATTTGAGAAACAATTACCATTGTTTTGGTTTATAAAACTTTATTAATAATGTAATATAACTTGTAAAGTAGATCACTTTTTTTGCATGGAATGGATCTATCACAAATACTATATAAACGGAGTGTTTGTCAAAAAGCTTTTTTAGCACTTTTCTACACTGTTTGTCTATAACATTTAACAGCGAACTTAATCTAAATATAACTTGCCTGGTTTAATGGAATTAAGATTATGCTGCTCTACTACAACCGTACATATCTGATTAATGGTACATTGTACAGCTAACTTAATAAATATACCCCAATGTGTTGAGTACCAGAAACTACAGTATTATGATTAAACACTGAACATGTAGACAAGCGTGTTGGACAATATTCAATATGAATTATGTGCATTCGACAGTTTCAGTTATACTTCAGTCTTTCTCAACCGAATCCAAGTAACACCTCATACTGAAAAAATGCAGGAAACACTGATCAATACAGATAGAGCTCTATTGTTTTCAGTGTATCTGTGGGGAATCTTTGCACTTAACTTTGAATCACATGCGCTCAATCTCCATCTGACCTGATCTGATTACCATAAGTGTCCAACTTATGTCATGATAAGATCTCAATAAAGGATACAGATTTGATATGCAGACCGTAGAATTGTATTTTACACATGGGCATAAACGTTGGCCCTGAACATTAATTAATTAAATGTTGACAGGAACAGAATTTTTACAGCACATGTTAGTCCCGTGGGATATCAAATGTTGACATACTTTTTTTGTTTTATTAGACCAATCAGAGTGAAATTTTAAGTGCAACTTTATAGTGCTTTTAATTGTTTTTATGTTTCTTCAAACAAAGTTATCATTGCATTTCCTGGAATGTTCCTTATCCACAGTCTAAAAACACTGTGTGTGTGTGTGTGTGTGTGTGTGTGTGTGTGTGTGTGTGTATATATATATATATATATATATATATATATATATATATATATATATATATATATATATATATATACTATCAAAGGGAAAAATACGAACCAGGTATGTGTTTTCACACTACACGGGATTGTGACCTGGGTAGCCAGAACCCAGGTCCAGACCTGGATAGAAGTGCCATTGTGAAAGGGGCTTTACATGGGAGGCAATTTTTTTAGTTTTTCCTACCGCCCGCCTGTAAATCCACCAATAAATCTGTATATATCTGAAAAACTTAAACAATTGTAATGAACCTTGATAAGGACCATTCTGAGTTATTGAGACTATTCACACACACAAACACACACATATATACTTTTTCATGATAATGACAGCCCTTTTTAAATGTATAGTCAAGTCATGGTGTCAGCCTTACAGCATCATAATTTGCTGATGCACTATTACTTGTTACAGGGATATTGTGGAAATTGACAATAGTTGTATTATACTGTATGAATAATATCTAAAGCAACACCAAGCTGATGCTAGATAAACTAATTAACTGGGTTTGTGAAAGTAGATGGATATTAGAATTGTATTCATGAAGAGTTCCACTAAATCTATCAGAATAATTCTATATAAAATTAAATGGAGAAAGAAGTATTTGGAAGTCTAGAGACAAAGCATATTAAATGTTAACTTATATAAGTATGGTTTGGGGGGCTGCTTCTGGGCTTCACTCTATCCTTTCATCGCCTATCATCAATCAAATCTACTTCCTATTTAAACCCTTAGTCACGCCCTATGCAGTTGTCGTGTGTTTTTAGTTTTTGGTTCTGAACCTAAGCGGATTGCAGCTAATTTTTTTCAGCATAAAGATTAACCCTTAGCACTGTTTATTTTACACGCGCTGTTTCATTTTTTTTCAGAGTAAAACAGGTAGAAAAGGCACTGAATTGCAAAAGGACACTCAGTACTGTATCTACAGCCAAGCTCCACCCCTTGTTTGCTGTATTTTTCACATACGTCTTTATAGACGTGCATACTGATAAATCCTCTCCTGAGCACTCGTTTTATCACCAAACCATTGAAAGGCCATTGAAAGGTTTTCTCAGATTTTTCCGGAGAGAATAAACGACTAGAGACCTGTGCTTTACGTCTTTTTGATGATGTCGAACGGGGTCCGACATCAGACTGGAAAGGGAAAATTGAAATGTCGTCCCTGGTCTGACATAGGACCGCAAAGGGTTAAGGACTGGACTTTCAACAAGCTGATAAAGACCCTCCTCAAAAATGGCAGCAAAATCCCAGCAGGGAGCAATCGACAATCCCTTTTCATTTTCTATTGTGAATTCATCTCAGCAGAACCTATTTTTCCACCCAAGAAAACTCCCCAGCCATGCTCAGCTGTTCAGCAGCTCAGGTCATTCTCCCGCTGCCAGAATGTCACCACGACAGCAGGCAACCGCTCCAGCCAGTGAAATTCAACAGGAACATTCTTGCATTTTCAATTAAATAAAACATTCATGCAACCATTCGCAGATACCTTATCGTCATGCAATACCAAACTTAGCAATTTGGATAAATTGGTGTTCAACATCAAGCAAGGTTTCGCAGTTTCAGTATTTTCCTCCATTCCTGCCGTTAACGCAGCTGCCGCAGCAGCTACCATCTCTTCTGATTATATCAACCTCAGTTCCCACAATACAGCCTAGGGTCTACAACCCTGCAGATTCGATGCATTTATTGTATTTTCAGAGGTAGGCGTCCTGCTCTCAGAACAAAAAACAATCGCCCCCTTCCTTCACTGGAATTTCTAGGAATCATACTGGACACAGAAAGTTCAAAGCCAGCCTCCCTTTGTCTAAACTCGATAATATCTGTTCCGGTATCCAGACCTTTCACATCAATAAAACAATCAGGAAATGCGCACCGCTCTCGTTGCTGGGTCATTTTAATTTTGCAATTCACATTATCCCCC
Source organism: Polyodon spathula (assembly GCF_017654505.1). Taxonomy (NCBI): domain Eukaryota; kingdom Metazoa; phylum Chordata; class Actinopteri; order Acipenseriformes; family Polyodontidae; genus Polyodon; species Polyodon spathula. The sequence continues at coordinate 81,108,242 of NC_054536.1, read as the reverse complement.
AGGGTCGGACATTTATATCTCACTTGCTTGCTCTTTCATCAGCAGCAAAAAAACAATATTTCATCAGAAGCTAGGAAAGACTTTAAAATGTTGTCTGCTCTCATACAGCACTGGAATGGCCTCTCTGTGTTCTATGAGGATTTCATTTCAGCACTGCACGATCTGGCTTTATTTATGGACTCTTCATTTAGGGGAATCAAGGCTCTTTTAAACAATTAATGGTTTTCTAGTGCATTGCTACTAGAAATTGAAAACCTATCACCGCATCTAAAATTCACAATTATTCTTGAAATTTACCCAGTAGTCACTGCAGCACATCTATGGCGTCATCCTTGGTTAAAGAAAATTATACTTTTGCGAAAACAAATCTACAGTTCATATTATAAATAAAGGCTTTTCCAGTTCACCTCTTATTATGCAATTATTGCAGCGGTCAAATAATCTTCTAATCCTAGTTCGCCATCTACCGGGCATTTATAAAAATGCAACTGTTGCTCTTTCTCGTTTATAAGTTTCCAGATTTCACAGTCTGGTCCCTACAGCTCTGCCGACTCCAGCAGTGACACCCCAGTTCAACCAGTTAATTTTCAACTGAACCCAGCCAACTACTCAATACAGTGCAAGCATACATGGCTGCAGCACTGGCTTTTTCCAGCAGATCCTCTTATTCCACTGGCTGGACCACCTATTTGACTTTCTGCTCTCAAAGCAGGATTCATCCAACCCCATTCAACCAGGACTGGATTATGGCTTTTATAATACATGCAAAGAACTCCTTACACCTTCCACCAGCTACAATCAAATCTTATCTGTCAGGAATGCAATAGTGGTCTGTAGTTACCTGGTTCAGTTTTGTTTCGCTTTTTGTGGATCGGTATTATGTTTGCAATTTTCCAGTCTGTCGATACCACCCCTGTGTCAAGAGACTGTTGCATGATCTTGGTTAGCGGTTTGTAAATAACTTCTTTCATTTCTTTGAGCACTATTGGGAGGATCTCATCCGGCCCTGGGGATTTGTTTATTTTAAGAGCTCCTAGTCCCTTTAACATTTCTGCCTTGGATATGCTAAAGTTATTTAAAACTGGATAGGAATTGGATGACATGTGGGACATGTTGTCCGTATCCTCCTTTGTAAAAACTTGTGAAAAGTAATCATTTAATATATTTGCTATTTTTCTTCAACTATGATTTTGCCATTTGTATCTCCTAGACATTTAACCTTCTCTTTGAATGTTCTCTTGCTGTTGTAATATTGGAGAAACATTTGGGAATTGGGTTTAGCCCCCTTAGCAATGTTCATTTCTATTTCTCTCTTGGCCTTTCTAACTTCTTTTTTGACTCGGTCTTGCAGTTCCATGTACTCTTTCTGTGTACTTTCTTTTTGGTCCCTTTTTAACGCTCGGTAAAGTGCCTTTTTTTGCTGAATATTTTTTTTAATTGATCTATTAAACCATTTTGGCAATTTAGTTTTACATTTAGATTTGTCTACTTTAGGGATGAAACTGTTTTGCGCCTCTAGTACTACATTTTTGAGGCTGAGATAAAAATGTTACTTAATAAGTAATACATCTGCATTACTGCTGTATAGGGTATCAGATATCAGTTCACATATAAAAATCTGCACTGGGCCTAGAAGGTTATTAATTTAATAACAAAAATGATGACAAAATAAATTTCAGAATTTTTCGGATTGTATCTCCAATTTAATTCTCTTTCTTAAAAAAGGTACCTCATTGTAGTTTTACTTGCACAGTATGTAAGAAGTCTCAAAAGTGTAAAACACCTGTTCTTATGAATTGTATTTTTGTAATAAAATATTATGCATTATTAAAACCACTAAAACAACTGGACATATGCTTAATACATAATACACCGTATTAAAATGAAAATCCTCAAATATTGCTGTATTTGTGTAAATATTTTTATTTTACATAAATAAAAGCACTTTATTCAAAAAATAAAATGCATTGGTTTATAGAGAACTAAAGTTTTTATAATTAATCAGTATTATTAGAACACAATTATTTTCAAAAGATTACTGAAATAATTTGCCAATATACTATATTTCCCACCTATTATTAACTAGTTCTTAGGTAATAATAATTCCTGGCTCTTTTTTAACTGCCACATTTATTTTCAATTGTCTATGTTTACTTTACATATACTTAAGAACCTTTTAAAATATCAGTTTAAAATATCTATTTTTAGGTTACTTTAAAATATATTAAAGGCAATGATTTTTGACAACTTGGCATTGGAAAAAAGTAATTAGATTATTAAGGTATTTAATAATTTGTTCATCATAATGATTTATTTTTAAAAATGTACAAAGTTTTTGAGAAATAACTATAATATTTGTAACCAAAGTTATAAAATAAAACAATTCTAAGCATCAATTTCATGATTCTTTGGAATAGTAAAGGCACTGGTTGTCTAGCAGTAATATTGCATAAAACATTTTTTAAACAGTTATTGACATAACCTTTAATCTTTTCAGAAAGATCTTAAATCTGCTTCAGGAAGACTGTTGAGCAATTTATACTCAGGTAGCTCCTTTAAAGCAAGAACTAATGTCTGCATCACACATTGCCATTGCATTTGATCTGTGGACCTTTACCACAAATCAGAAGCAATTTCTAGCAGTAACATGCCACTTTGTTGACCAGAAGTGGAATTTGATTGCGAAATGCATTGGCTGCATCCTGCTGATGAAGCCCATACTGGGGAGAATATTGCCTTCTTAGTGCAAAATGTTTTCGGCTCCTGTGATTTAAAGCAATTAGTATGTGCTGTTACTGACAGTGGTGCCAATGTTGTACGTGCCTAAGTTGAAACGGTACCTTTGTTGAGCTCATACATTGCACCTCTGCCTGCAGGAGATTATTTTCCCAGGCAAGGAAAGCAAGTGTTACTAGAGGAAACATCTGCAGTGATTGAAAGACTTTGATCCATAGCCACACTTTTTAGGTCACCTAATGCTTGGAGTGTCTATTCAAAGGTGTACCTGGCTGAAACTGGATCTGAACCAGTGAAGATTCCCGAGAGACTACATTACAAGATGGAACTCAAGCTTGTCAATGATTGAAAAGGTGATCCAACAAGTGGAACAGTTAGAAATTGCAGCCTTGAAATTGAAGAGACCAGCACTAAACATTGCTCCTGAGGATAAGATGCTTCTGGAAGAAGTGAGTTAGATGTTGAAGCCAATTCAGGAAGCAACCACAACTATTTTTGAGGCAAAGTATCCTACAGCATTTCTCATTGTGCCCACAGTGGTTGGAATTCGCAGGGCGCTTGGCAAGACTGAAGTGAAGTCTAAACCTGGATCGAAGATGTAAGGTCTCAACAAGGTTATCAAGCTACACGAATTATCTTAATTTTCAGATGTCAGCATTCCTGGATCTGCGGTTCAAAAGCCATCTCTTCAACAGTCAGCAAAAAGAAGCTATTATAAAAGGTTTGTTTGTTGCATGTGAACCTTCTGAAAAGGATCCCTACCCTAGCTTCTTGTTTCTGAGTCTCCCTTCCTGTCGGTAACAAGCCTTGCCAGTGATGCTACCCTGTTACCCACTTAGACCATGCTACCAGGATGGTTTTTGTTCATAAAAAACACATTTCTAGTTATTGGAGTTGGAAATAGACTATTGCAATGGAAGTACAATTGACAGAATGCAATAGATCATGACTTGTGTAGAAAACTAAGAGGTGCTTTTCCCATCCTGTTTCACATATTTAAAAAGAGCTGGTAGTCTGGCATGCAAAAATGTAACACATAGATGTAATTTCTAACAGATGTGTGACACGTATCATTTAGATTGTAGCACTGGAAAAACGTTCGTCTCCGAGAGGCAAAAAATAAATAAATAAAAATTACAATAATAATCTCATGTCCAGTGCCAACGAACAAAAGGTGTCATCTCATTGAGCTCTCATAGTTTCCATTTTCTCACTTTGAACGTAAGAATTAGTCATCAAACATTAAATCTAGCCCATCTCGAATTTCACTGGAAAGAAGGAAAAGGTTTATGAAGGGATGTCCCTTGCTGTGATTTTTCAAGCAGGTGATGTGAACTGTTCAGATATCAAGAATGTAGTATGGTCATATCTTAATATGGGATGGTTGATGCCATGAATGGGGTTTGTCTGAGATTGTTTGTGGCATATAGAAATAAGGTGCTCTAAATGTCTGCAGACTCCTGAGCAATTTATATTATTTATTTAAAGGTGGTGGGACAAAAACAACTGAAATATATTGTATTTATTTTAAAAAATAAACTATTTCAATCTATGTTCAAGTAAATCAGAGTGATTATATTTTGTTGAACTTAAATATTTAAAAATTACATTTTGGCCTTGAGGTCCCTAATGTTTTGTATCATATCAGAAACTGTAGTTAATGACCACATTTATTGTGCATTCATCTTCAGTCTGTTGATTTGGTTTAGTCTTGGGCCTTGCCTTTTCCTCTCCAACCTCGACGAGAAAGAATAACTTTGTTCTTGTCCTTCATTGGTTCCAAACTGGAGAATAAAATTGGTACCCATGATAGATGCTAATTGGCTAATATAAAATGAATTGCATCTGACTACTAAGGGACAGAAAAGTCTAGGCTTAAAGTAATCAGTTATTTGATGACCAGTCATGAAAATAACAAAAATGTAAAGGATGAATACAAATAATTCTGTGCTTTGCAAAGGGCTTTCTTATTTATTTATTTGTTTATTTGTGTATGTATGTAATGCAAAGGGCTGCATATTTGTAGTAGCTTCAGTACTTTTTTTATAACCTTTCTTATAAAACAACCAAACTATAACGCAATTGTTTTATGAGTCAATGGCACTAATTAAAAAAACAAATAGTGTCACATACTGAATGAAGAGGTCTCTAAACCCTACTCTAGGGTTATTTTTTTATCATTTGGTCAAACCTTGCCAGGGCTACTTCCAGCAGATCTCAGATAATAAAGGATTGTTTGGTATGGCCTTTACATAAGGTATAGTAGGAAGTCGCGCAAGGTTGTAAGCATAAGGTAAGGCTGCCGAACATGTTGTCATGCAAAAAAAAAAAAAAAGTTTTAAAGTCATACAATGTTTTAGACGCACACTTCCTGTAGAATGTGGAATGTTTTGCTACGTCACATAAATCATGACGGCGCAGAGAAGATAACAACCCGGCCAATGACAACTCATATGACACCAAACAACAAAGATGGTTCACAATATGTAAAATTCTGAGTGAACACCATTACTTCATCAGTTTGTTATCCCACATACCATGGATTCAAATCAATTTTCGAAGCGTCACGTAGAATTTTAGGATTGAAACAATTTTTTAAAAAACTGAAAAAAAAACTATGTGAGCACAATTTAGATCTTTTGTTTAACATCATGTAATCAAAGAAAGTGCTAAATGATATTGCAAGATTTTGAAATGTCAGATGTTTCCGTTTTTGTCAGTTTTTCATGAAGTATATGGAAAACTACAAAGCAGTATGAAATTGTAGGGTAGATGTACTAAGAGGCCAGTCGCAAGGCAAACATACCGCAATTTGCATTTCTGTTGCAACAATTAGCAAAGTATACATTTTGTTGTATGTACTAAGTGAAAATATGTTAATAAAGAGAGCTGCAATATACTCATTTAAATAGTTGTTGCATCCTCTTAACAAGATCTCTAGCATTGCAAGTCATAATGAATAAATAATGAAAGGTAGTTTAATCCCATCAGATTCTATAGCGGGACCCCGATCTTATACATTTCACCAAAGACTTCCGACTGATTTGCGACTATTGTGACAGCTGCAACACTTTAGTACATTTACCCCTCAATATGTTAACACAACGTTATTTAGCATGTTTCATTCAACTTTTTGAAGCAAAATTAGTTAGCTAATTGGGTAGCTTACAGGCAGGCCCGCAGGCACCCAGCCAGTCTACAGGGGGGTCGACCTAGACCCTCCCCATCAGGGCGGCGCTCGGCCAATTGTACGCTGCCCCCTGGGAACTCCCATCCACGGTCAGCAATGGAATAGCCTGGAACCGAACCAGCGACCTCCAGGCTATAGGGGGCAACCTGTACTCCATGCGGAGTGCCTTTAGTGGATGTGCCACTCGGGAGTCCCGAAAATGTATTACATTTTTAAAGATTGTTTCAATAGTGAATCGAGTTACAATGTACTTTTTTAAAGAGTTGACTTGGCTAAATGTTAAAATGTTTTAGCCTTGGTTTCAGTAAGACATTTTAGGCAGCTTACATCAGTAGAATATAATGTAAATAGAAAATGTTTTTTGTTTTGTTTTATTGTTTTTTTTTAATAAAAAATCGGTTTCGTGACACTCGTGAAACTTTTGCGAAATCTTTTTTTTTTTTTTTTTAATTTGAATTTCTGAATTTCATTAAAAAATACCATGAATCTTCTGGGCCACTATATGACTGTTGTTATAATGTTCTTTGATATCAGATGCTTTCTGACTTTTTCTTTGCTCTCAAATAAGACCAATTTGAAATCTGTTTTACTTGTGGATCCTTTTAGGACCGGTGCTGCAGTTCTTCCTCTTCATAAATCTCATTTTAATATCATAGACTTCATTTACAAATGAGCCTAACCTACAATTTGCCCATGCATATAATTAAATCTTGACATGTCTTAAAATGCACGACTAAGGAGCGTCGGAGCTCATTTTGGCGATGCTAACACGGCCTTAACTGTCATGATACATATGGGGCAATTTTAAGGCTGGCGTAAATTTGGCTCTATGGTCTTAACACCATTGCAAACACTTCACACATGTCCCTGTGACAAGGTGAGAGGTGATCCGAGCAATAAGCGGCTTTCTCGACCAAAGGAGGCGCTGAGAAAGGTTTACTATACAATCGTTCCAGGGGCAGCCGACTGAATGGTGGGGGCAGAACCGGAAATCCACCATCTTGGTGTGTGGCGGAAATGAGGTACTGCACAGCAACTCCTAGGTGGTCAGCACTGTGGCGGGCACCGATTGGCTAAGAAATGGTGCAGTGCTGATCATGGGGAGCAGCCGGACAGTATGAAGGGATTGCTTTTCCAGGAGCATGGGGACTTAAACCGGAGCAGTTGCCGCAAGTTCAGCCAACTGCAGAGTAATTCAGGATTCCACGGACAATGAGAGCCTTACTGTACCACGAGCACCTTCACCACAAGCACCCTTACACTGTGCACGAAAGGACAACAGCAACCCAGAGAAGAGGGGAGGGGGAGTGGTGTGCCAGTCACCGTTGAACTGTATTCTGTGTTGCTGTGTCAATTGCTTAATTAAAACACTACAGTTCACATTGTTGTGTACCGTGGCAATCAAATTTCATTTCCTTGTTCGTGTGACATCATTCACCCGCACCACTTAAGCCACCCTGTCACAGTCCCTGTGGAAGGGTGGTGGGTAAATCACTGACACAGGAGGCAGACAGGTGGATTTGGCAACACCACACAGGTGCCCAGTTTTATTCTCGGGTGCTATTTTTAAGTTTATCCTGCAGATGGCGCTGTGGGACCGTGGTCTGATTTACCAACGATGTTAAACAGAACCATGGGCATACCAAGCGATGGTACACAATACCGGCGCCTTGCAGGTGCTCAAAGAAATAACAATGACAACAGAAGGCAAAAATAACAAGGGAAAAAATAACACAATAACAAAACTACAAATAAAAGGTGCTGCACTCTGCAGCAATATCCCAGTCGCCGCTGCCCGTGCGACCCAGATCTCCGTCCTACACTGCCGGCTACCTTACCTGCTCTGTTATACTTTTAAGGGGTCTATCCAAGGGTTCCCCACCCTCACTGTCTTGCTGAGACACTTTCGTGTCTTTTTCTCTCCCGGCTGGTTCTCGGTCCGCGACCAGCGTTTCCACACTCTCAGCACGTCTATAAGGGCAGACATGAGGAAACAGCAGTGCGTTATTTTATAGGACCAATAAGACTCACCTCTCAGCCATTCAGAGAGGGGAAAAGTCCACACACCCACTTTCCCACCTCCCCGTGTCACTGCCATGACTCACAGGCGGTTGTTGGACGACTGCCACCCTCTTCCTGCAGCCCTGTGAACACGACAGCAGAGTCAGCACAGATCTCTCCCTGCTACAGTCTCCCTTACTTTTTTCCTCAAAATATATGAAAACAAACAGGACATATCAATGCCATTTTGGTGACTCATATGAATATATATGAATACATATGGTTGTTCCAATAATACAACCAGTATAAACATGGTTACCAAAATCAATGGTTGTGATTGTGCTCCCAAAGCCATAAATGCAGATACCAATGAGGATGGCGGTGACTTTGATACTCCCTGTTGAGTTCTTTGATTTATGTAGATCAAAAGGTATTGCAGCCTTGGTAATTAGTAAAGTTTGTATTTACACAGTATTAACCACAGTTTTTTGGTTTCCTCAGGCATTATATTTTCTGGCTGGGCACCCAAAGGTTAGTGAGTTGATCCTGAAAGATGTTACAGAACTTGCAAGAAAATTTTTTGTTTTTTGCTTTAAGAAACAATAGTGCAAGGTACACACCTTTTCCTGTGTAATAGTTACCAAAATGTGAATGCTTAAAAGCAAGGTGTGGACTTTGGCATCCAACCAAAAATACCCACATTTTTTTTCCTTTGTTTTCTAGTCCATTTATCTTGAAGCCATTCACACAGATCAAGCTATCTATACAAGTAAAAGAAACATAATGAAAACATGCTTGGTAAAAGGGAGTGGTGTCTTTTTTTGCTTACCTTAAATATGCAATTCTTATGGGAGTATTATTCAATGCCTACATCCCAGAAAAGAAGCTTGCATATTATATTCTGTTTTATCAAACTATAACAAATAAAAACCTCCTGTGTAGGATTTATGATGTAAAACCCTCAAGAGCAGGATATATTTTTTTGGGTCATCAAAGCTATGAGAAACTTTAAAAAATCAAAAAATATGTACCTAGCAAAACTGTTACTGTATTTGTCATATATAGGTTATAAGTTTCTATCAGCAATTACTATTACACATTCCTGCCCTAAAAATAAATACATAAATATGTATGGATTCATAGTTCCTTTTTTTATATTTTTTTATTATGGATACTGGAACAAAAACATATTTTAGAAAAGCTAATATTAATAGAATAAAAAATGTATTAAGAGTTTGAGAGGACCTGTTTGAGGCAAACACTTTAATTAAAAAAATATTGAACCTTCCAACACTAAGTAAAGTTACAAGGGTGAATTAGTTAATTAAAAAAAAAAATGTTTTGCTATTCTTTAAAATGCAATCCCATCCAAATCCTAATCCTGTTGGTGAGTCATATTGATAGCTAACACTGGCTGATTTAACAGCAGTGAACAGTAGATCAGATTTCAACAATGAATGCACTGTTGTTGCACAGCTATTTTATGGGTGTGGCTATTGCCATGGCTCTGCTATCTGTTTTTCTTTAAAAGCCCTGCTGATGAACCCTAGTAGTGAGAGGAATGCACTTACGTGGACACTGTTTTTTTTTTTTTCTCCTCCCAGAGTCAAAGCAATAACCTGATCAGCAACTTGTTTTGTGTGATGGTGTACACATACAGGCCTGAAGGGAAAAGACTAGAAGACGACACTTGGCATTTATTCTTAGACTTGAAATTAATTAATTAAAAGTCTCTAGCTGCCATTGACGTTGATTAGTATACCCTGCAATATAGTATCCAGTGTTGAAAACTTTTGATGTCCATGGACTACAAAGGCTCCTGCTGACATCATAGCTTAGCACCCCGATGTCTCTTAAAGGCAGACAGAACAGAAGCATACTCCATAATGAATTTTAAGGCTATACAAAACAAACAGCTTGTGATAAAAAAAAAAAAAAAAAAAAAAAACTTGTTGAGTCTGGAACTGGGATTTGCATTCACATCAGCTATAAGTGATTGTTACTTCACTCTAAATGCAAGTCAGATAGTGCACCTGTAGAAATAAAGGAACCAGAATTGTGAATGCTGTATGTGGCTGTTGCTGGTAAACATATGTTTTTGTTTGCTGTGGTACACAATTAGACCAAGTTCATTTGGCTATAAAATTGGACTTGCCACGATTAACATTTGGGGGAAGACAATAATTTGAATCGGACAGTAATTATATATTTTAAAACAATAACGTTGCATTATTAAAGTTGTTCTATGCTTTGTTAATCTGAAAAGCCTGTTTCTGCAAATCATGTATAGATTGTATTTAAAATTGATATAACCTTCAGACCTGCTGTAAGCACAGCAGTGCAATATACTTTTCAATTAGAATTTAGAATCCTATAATTGTGAGGCTCAGTTTTGTCTAAGGAATGAAAATTCATGTATTAAAAAAAGGAATAAATAGATACATCTACAAAAACAATAAATAAACTGACTAAATAGAAACACAGCATCGGCTGTGATTACAACAAAGTATAACTCAGCATATCACTTTGTTGGAAATAGTTCCACAGATAGAGACAAACCCTATTTAAAAAGAAGATGTACTGTATCTGCATTCATGCTGTCATGTCTGATCTCAGATATTGGTAAATGTCTAAATCAAAAATCAATTACTATTAAATCCAAATAAAGTAAGCAACATTCACACTTTACCCTAATGAAAGCATTAATCTTTTTTCTTTGTTGTTGATATATTACAAATAAGAGTAAGAATTGAATGTACCCTTATTTGATCTCCATATGACTTTACCAGGAAAATATCTTAATTTGTACATAATTATATATTAATTATTAATGCTTATTAGAAGGAAGTGCCGGGGCAAATATTCAAACAAACAGTACTTGAACTATATTTGGCAGCAATATTCTTTATATTACAGAATGCATAAATGAATGTATCAGAAAGATAACATGCAGAGGAAAGCAATGCATTAAGTGAAATAAATAAATAAATAACATTCTGCTGTACAGTGTTCCCTGCCTTTAATTAATAGGTCATTTGATGGGGTACCAGGGTTATTTTAGAGATTTTTTTATTACTGGAACTGTATATAGAAACAGAATGTTATATATATATATATATATATATATATATATATATATATATATATATATATATATATATATATATATATATTCACCAGCTTTATTTTAAAGTGCAACTTAGTAATGTACAGTTGCATAAGATAAAGGCAATAATGAGTTTATAATTTGGGGGATTTTTGTGACACATCTTTCCAATAAATTTAGACAACATTTTTAAACTTCAAGTGTTTTACATTGTTGATTTATTACAGTACTGTAAATTCTGAATATATTGATAGAAATGATATGTAAGCAATAAGGTACGACAGGGTATGGGATATATTCTAATATCCACACACCCTGGGTGCGTTATAAGTCACAAGGTGAAGCCAACATTACAAAAAAAAAAAGGTAATAAGGCATACCATGAAATGCATACATTACTGCTGTTTCTAGTTCATTATTGAATGATACATTTAACTCTTTTTAAAGGTTATGAGTTGACATATGGTAATGAATAAATGAAATGTACTTACTTAAAAACATGCACTTTAACACTGCAATGCTACTCATTGAAAATGATTTTTGTTTCTAAATTGCCGATTTATTCCTCTGACAATAACTAAAACTCTTACTACAATTTTAATTATAGTATTATTATATTGTCAAAACTCTGTTTTTGCTCCAGTATGTAGTAAAAAAAAAAAAAAAAAAAAAAAAAATAAACTATATTTGTAAAAGTCCAACATTTGGTAAAAAAAAAAAAGCACATGAAAAGAAAAATAATTGAAAACTAAAACAGCAAAATAAGTAAGTAAAAATACAGTATTTACCTACCTGCATAGCTCTGTCATTGGAATAGACATAGTCCTGAAGAAAGTACCAAAAGAAACTGAGGGTGTTCATTGAAATATTGTGTGGTGTTCAACACCTGTGGACTGTTCTTATTTTATATACAGTATGTATACCATTATATCCCTGTGTGCCTGCATGCACACACAACTACATCATTTACACTACCCACTTTATGTGTAAGTCCTAGCTATGTATATATATATATATATATATATATATATATATATATATATATATATATATATATATATATATATATATATAATATTTATCTTTTAAAAGGATCTTTTATTTAACACCATGTAATCAAAGAAACTACAACATGATATCGCAAAAGTCTACCTGAAACAATAATGGTATTCAGCAGGTTGCATTTGACTTTATGAAGCAAAATTTGTTCATTCTATTGGGTAATGCAAGTCTTTTGGCCACAGCTGCAGGCATGGGTGTTAAAAAAAAAAATACAAGATATTACATTTTTATTCTAGAGTAGAGCATGTATTAAATAATCTCCACACCCAGATTAGTTACACTCAATTAATACTGTACCATTAATAAGGAATGGGAAACAAGAATCCTAATGTGATGTTCAGTCATTCATCTGATTCATCTACATTTTTTATCATAACCTATTATTTCCAACTAAGTGTAAATCTGTTTCTTTTGGAAATGGTCCCTCCCCTTTTCGATTCTACACTGTTAACCCCGAAGTCATTCTAAATAAATTAAATCAAGTTACATTAACTTAAAAATTCAAATGTTATTCACAACTATCATCCATTTTAAAGTTAGTTGAACATTCAAATTTACTTTAGTTGTTCAAACATAAATGGTTTAAATAGAATCAGGGGACTAGATTCCCATTAACCCTTGCGGGAACACAATTTATTTTTTGGAATTTTTTGTTGTTTATTGTGTTGTTGTTTTGTGAATGTGCAGTTGCCCAAATGTGTTGTGTTTGCTTGTCTTTTGTGGCCTGCTCCCTTACATGTGTTCTCCTTGTGTTGTGTGTGGTCACCCCTGTTCGGAGGTCAGTCACATCTCTGCATCTGCCTGGTTCCAGCACTTGTAAATGCTGCTATATGCGCATAAGCAGACGTGCTGCACTGGTAGCTAATAAAATAGCTTGTTGATTGTACATTCTGTTGCCTCAGCTAACTTTTTCTTATTTAAATGAAATAGAAGTGTTTCAGATTAACTTGACTATTAAAAACTAAATCTAACTCAAATGGATTAAGTTACATGAGTATACATGTTACAAGTTTAGTCAGCCCCAGAAAAAGTTGTTGTAACAAAAACTAAATGAGTAACTAAACTTAATTATATTAAGGCAATGAGTTTAATCAATTTTTTTGAGTAAACTTGACTTATCAGGGTTTACAGTATAACCCCTTGACCTAGGATTTTCCTTCTGTTTGGCTTTTAAGTGACAAGTTATCTGACCATGTCGACTGGTCAATACCTGCAATTGCATCAGTGTAAGCCTGTGTCAGAATTAAATCTCCAACATTTTTTCCATGTTCCTACTCAATAGTGTGTCACATTGAGATTCTGCCAACTATGCCCAAAGTCTTTCCAAGCTGGATTGTTGAGAATGGGAATGTGAAAGCACAGTAATATTGTGCTTACAGTGCAATAGTGAGCTCTTGAAAGTGTATTTTCGGATGTAGAACAGAACAAAACACAGCATACATGATGTGCAATAGTTTGGGAAAAACATGTTGCCCAACATAGTTTTACTTCACAGTACTTTTAAAGATTAGTTTAACATTACGGAATTTAAATTGTTAATAAATAAAATTTAAAAAATCACTTTGTTAACCCTTTTTAACTGCAGTAACCTATGTTTTTAGGTTTGTAATAATACTCTATCATTCATTCACTGTAATATTCACTGTACTTCAATAAACAGGTACCGTATTGTCACTAGTGCAATCACACAATCATACAGAAGGTTGGAAAGCCTATGTATTTTTTTTGTTAACAGACATATCCAAGATGAGTTTAAGACTAATGATGTCAGCGTTTTTACATTGGTACTTTACAAGGTTACTGTTATATTCAAATGGTATTGTGCAATATAAATGCAGAAACAGAATGAAGGTATTACATTTGTTTCTATTATTATAGTTGGATCCAATTTTTATCTGAACTTTGTACACCTAATCTCAATACATAAGCTATGTATGTCCCAACCCCCAGATGTTGAGAAGCACAATAAAAATAAAACAATTGTCTCATTGTCCTTGATGTTGTGCGTTAACTTTCCCACACACCACCAGAGCTCTGGTACTGTCAGACAGCCAAATTCAGCTTAGACTATCACAGAACATTCTTGCATGTTTAGGGTGAAGCTTGGTGACCTTAGTTGTGAGCTCATTCACCATGCATTCTCTGATACCCCATAAAGAGGCACAGGTCTCTTGGCAGCCCTCCTGCAGTGGAGCTTTTAAAGTAGTATTAATCTGCACTTCCTAGACATGAATAAACCTGTTAAACCATGCAACATTAAATGCGAGTTGAAATACAAAAGCAGATTTATGCTTTTTAAATTGATAATATGTAGTATATTTTCTCAAAATCTACTAACCAGGTTTTGAAAATCAACCCCAGTCTATTGCACGCAGAGTTACTTTAAGTTAACATTATGAGTTTAGTATTTTATTGTCTTTTCAATGTGATCATTTTGTAAACAAAAAATAAAACAAAATCCATTTGTCATTGGTGCAAGGCAAAGCACCAAGGTGATACATATTACTAATTTCTGTCAACTGTACCATTTCTGTTAGAGACATTGTTTTCCCTTCGAATACATTTAAAAATATTATTGGGATATTCAAATAGCACTAAATTATATATATATATATATATATATATATTATATTATATATATATACTATAATATATATAATATATATATATATAGGGAGTCCCTCATTATAAAGTACATGTATACTGACACAACGTAACTTAACTGTGTTGCATTTTATTATTACTGTGTTGCATTTTATTATTAATAATAATATATAATAATAATAATAATAATAATAATAATAATAAAGGTCTCAAAATGTTCTCCTAGAATTACTAGGCGTATTATATATAAAAATGTGTAAACAATCAATGAAAAATAAATAGTTAAATGTATTTTGTATATAAACCTGTAAAATGAATATTGAAAATGCTGTACAGAAAAGTTAGATCTTAAAATAATTAATTCACCACAAAAGCTCTTTAAGATGCCATTCAAATGATGACCTATGGTATACACTGATATTGCAAACCACATTGCATCAGAAGTGAATTTGATAGGCCCTAGAAATGTGCTAAACACACACACGCTGACGCTCCATTGCCATCTACACTCTTGTGCACTGATAATCTAAAATCGTACATTGCATTGGCCTCGACCCCACCCTCTCCCCAGTGCATGGTTTATAGGCTTTCAGAAAATTTGTAATTTTGGACTGCCCCTAATATACAAGACTAGATTAATAAAAAGCTGTTACATTAAATTAAAAAAAAAAATACTTAAACCAGATTTTTCATTCTTGTTGCTTTTATTAAAAAACACATTTAACCTGATTGAAAAAGAAAAAAAAAAAAATTAGGATGATACTATCACAGAACCCTGCTGAACTGTCGGAGCCAACTAAAAGCACCTGTGGCTGGGGCAGCAGTGTGGAGCTGAACTACCGGAACCACTCCTCAGCCAGAGCCAGCCCTAACTCCAATGCATATTTCCACCTATATACTTTAATGTCGAGCATACTGCTCACAGAACTCTGCTTAACTGTCAGCACTTACTCACACTAGACTAGACTGCCTGTCTGCAATCATCAGCCTCACAGGTGATGGTTATCTATTTACTCTCAGTATTAGCAAAAAAAACCCTTAAAACTCATATCTCGAGATTATTTTCAAAATGTATTTGAAAAGGGTAAATGGTTTATAGTTTGTCAGCCCTACATATTTCTTACCACACAAAAATGCTGGTAATACAAAGGTTGTTTAAGATAATCAGTAAAACATTTGCAGTATTGCATACTGGAACCTGTACAGGGGGGCGAACGAGGTTTAACTATCAGGACTTTCTTCCTTTGCATCGGGACGCAGGACATTTGCTAGGAAATCGTGACTTATATAGGAACATATAGGAACTGTTGGCATGTATGGTTCTGTTAATGCAGTATCTGTCTGCTTATTATGTATGCATTTCATGGTATGCCTTATTACTGCCTTGCCCTATTTTTTTTTTTTTAGATTATCAATTAAAGATAATACATTAGTATGCAATGTATACTGCCACACCTTGTCTAGTCCATGGATAATAGATATTAAACATTAACTTTTTCTCAGTTACCATAAAAAACTGTGGAATTATATTATCATCTGTTAAGCCGTTTTATGATCAGCAATATAAAGACATAAAAAAGACCTGGTGATTTGGCATGCAAGAAAAAAAATACGGGCTATGAGGGATAAACAAGTACAGTGTAACATTGAAGAGATGGGCTTTGCATCAGAAAACTGGTAATAGAGTCAGAAATATATAATGGGGATTTTATTCTTAATGCAAGGGTGGTAGAACACTACTGCTGTGTATCTAGGTAACGGATATCTGAGTGCTTACTGTATATCAATCCAACATGATCATGAAATAGATTCTATTAAAACGGGACTTGGTTACAACC
This sequence comes from Polyodon spathula, assembly GCF_017654505.1. NCBI lineage: Eukaryota > Metazoa > Chordata > Actinopteri > Acipenseriformes > Polyodontidae > Polyodon > Polyodon spathula. The sequence continues at coordinate 81,091,705 of NC_054536.1, read as the reverse complement.
CTTATAACAATCCTTCATTCATCATGAAATGACTTGAATACAAGCTCACAATGATTTGTTTCCACTTCACTGGTCGACACCACAGTATCTCCAAATCCAAAGAACAGCAACTGGATCAGAATAGCAGAATTCGAATAGCTTTATGGCACAGATTGACCAAACAGCTGGGCAAAGAGGGTTTGGCTTGTAAACAGTACAGTAATTCATTGTGGCAGTGTCAAAGCCCTGCCAGTGCACAGGTTTGTATGTGTTGGGGAATATTGGGTGGCAGGGAGGGGGTTAAATTCCCACCCTGCAAAATCATGGGGGAATGTGGCTGCCACAGGTGTATAAATAGAATGATCACAGGTGTTAGTGGAGAATTAATTTAGAGTTAATGTTGGTGTGTAGGTTTGTGGTGCTGTATTGTGTATGTCCACGTCCTGTTTACGTCTGAGTGTTTTGTGTAGAACTTTTGTTTTGGCCCCTGTGCCTTTTTATTTTGTTAGTGTATTTGTTTGTTATTAAAATGTGCACATTAGTGCTTCACTGCAGCTTTCTTTTCTTCGAGTCTCTATTCCTGCCAGTAACAGCTTGGCTGTGATGCTAACCTATGGCATTCATTAATTTAGGCTGCAACACAGAGCGCATATTTTAAATCAAGCCTGTATATTAAACCTAACCATTAGCAATATCTTCATGTGGTCAGATGCAGTGAATGAAGCAAGTCCACACAATCTTTCTCCCAAAACAGTCTGCGTGTTTTAATAACAAAAATAAGTCCACCCCTTTACCAGCAATGGTTTTGGGGGGTACATGGTTGCTCTCTTAATTTAAATTAAAAGTAAACAAAAACAGGACTTTGTCCGTCCCCACGTTCTCCGCGCACGCAGTGCTCTTGGTCCTAAGAAGCATGGTGCTGTGCTGTGCAAGGACATGCTCTGTATTTTGCCGGTCCGCGGCTCACTCCTCCTCTGCAACACAAAACACACGTAATCCAAACAAAAACAAATCAATACAGGCTCTGGCCGTCTATTCTCATTCTCAGCGTAAGCAGAGGTTTTGCCATAGCTGCTCCCCTTTGTACCCAGCAAACTCCTCCCTGCAGTCACCGCGTCGCCATGGTTTCCCTAATAGAGGGCTGCCCCGCCCCTGACTGCAATGGAATTGTCCTGAGTACTTGCAGCTACGCGACCCTCCTAATATGGTCACCTTCCGGTTTTCACCTACCACCGAGGTGGCAGCTCTGGGAGGCAGCTTACCTTCCCCCTTACACAGCGCCCTTTCTAATCGGGAGGGAGATTTACAGCATTGATCCTTTCTCTCCATCACACTTCATTACAAATATGTAGAGGGAGACAGTAATGAATACTATACTCCGATTTACCACAGACTATTCCAAACATGATTTAGAGTTAAATAAAATGGTAACAAATTAAGAGAAACGCAAAAGACAACTATAATAGTAATCCAAATACATTTGTTAGAACATTTCAGATGTTTTTCATAAACAAAAATGGTGCTTAGACCACAAATCAAGATCAATGACAGAAATCACACAATCTGACAACTACAAGAAATGCAACAAAAAAAAAAATGGCCACTGCTACAGGCCAATTTATGTCTCTGTATACTTTTATCAACATGATTATTTCAAGCAGAGTGTAAAAATCAGCAGCAACACTTTAATTTATAGGTTTATTCAATATGTTGCTTTCTTTTTTAATTTTTGCTTTTTTGGATCAAAGTGGATCAGATGTTTTATGATCTAAAATAGGTCATGCTTTCCCTCTGTTACAGTACCTTAAAAGGGTTCTGCTGCTGTGCAGGTTTACATAGCTCTTATGCAACAAATTGTATATCAAGTTGTGACAGGATGACGAGTGGTGGTGTTAGGCCAGATGCAGGAAGCAAAACACGCACAAGGTACTGCAGTCACAAAGACGCACCATGCCCCGTTTATTTGAATACAAAAAAAATAAAAAATTGTTTTTTAAATAAAAACAAATCACGAACACAAATTACCTTCACTGTTCCTTTGTTTCGTTTTTACTTGCTTTTGCTCACTCTTGTTCCTTCTTCAAACACCCCACCCTGAGGGCAGAGAGCTGCAGGCTTTTATGCAGGTGACCATTTCCTGATTAGCAACAAATTAATCACTTAATTGGGAGATGGCCACCTTCTGCACGTGGTTTTTAATTATTAACATGGATAGGCTTCCCATCCCTTCTGACTGCAGTGGGGGAACCAGCAGGCATGCTCCCTCTGCTGGTGGAGGTGGGAGCGGCAAGCAGTCCTCCCACGGTGATGAAAGCGGAACCAGCAGGTATTTTCCCTCTGCTGGTGGAGGTGTGAGCGGCAAGCAGGCCTCCCACCGTTTGCCAGTTTCAGTTTCTAGAGACTTAACATCACTTACCACAGCCTTTCCCTCGTCACATTTCTTCTAACTTTCACTGGGTTTCTACATAGAAGCAAAGGTATTTTCCTACTGCTGTAACTAAACAGAAAAAAGAAACTGGTAAACACGTACACAAGGAATGACATTACTTTGAACTGAAACTTCCTACCTTTAATAAAATCAATTTGTTGTGCATTGTTTATGACTTCAAAAACACTTCAGAGCCAGGGTTATAGTAAGAGTTTGCTATGTAAAGAGATGTATATTTACTGTGGTATTCTTACAAGTGCACATGTTGCTGCAGAAACCCAGGGGAATTCAATTCAGGCACACCCATATTGGTAAAAATCACCAGTACCTGGCACCAAAACATATGTATATATTTGTTATTTTAGGTTTTCTTAGGTAAAGGATTGTGTATTAGACTAAAGTCTTATAAAGTGAATATGGTATTTTTCTGGCTATTTCTTGACTTTTATTCATGACTGGTCACTTACACTATAGGATTGACAATGTCTGTCTAGGATGTAAAATATTGTTATGAGCAGATGTAGAATGGTTTACAGTGTGGATATAAGAAAGACACAGAGGTCAGTCGACTAATAAATCTCATATACACTGCTCTATTGTTATTATGCAAGTAAAAAAAAGGCATTTCAACAGGAACAATAAGTAAAGAAATTTAATAGGGGTTAATCTTTAACCACTGTATTATTTTTTATAACCTTTTTGTTTATTATTTGCAATAATAACTCATTGCCATTCGTCAGTGTTTGAAGTTTATTTCTGGTCTGAGGTCACCCCTGCAAAGCCGTCCTGTTCACACCACATTCAGTTTTTTTATAATCTTTTGTCCTCTGAGAATATTCATGCCAATGCCTATTTGACTAACTGAACAAAATTTGACTGTTCTGACTGAACAATGTTGCCACACCTTACCCTGGAAATTAGTCAGGTAGGTAGAACTTGTTTTAACATGTTTAAAACAATGTACACCTGGAACACAAATGTATTTAAAAACATTTCAATATTGCTAATATGTTTGTTTTTCTCATTTTAAATCTTCATTTTGCAACAGAAATCAAAATCTTAGCATTGATTTTTATCAAAACGACTCAATGCTACTTAAACTTCCATTTTCTATTCAACATGTACTGTGTGCTGTAATGGTCACCCTACACAGTTGATAGGCAACTGTACTGTCCTCCCTTAGGATAGACTACTGGCCCCAAATAATTAAAACTAAATAAGTCAGCAAGGGCAACTGACAGTAAAACAGGGTAGCCACAATGCGTCAATTTCACCACACAAACACTGGTTTATTCCGAGGAACACAAAGCTTGACCAAAAGAATAAGACTACACAATTTCAGCAGAAAACAACTCAATTAGGGACAGAGTGACAAGGAAGAGAATATAGTGTAAACAAACCCAGGAAAACAGATTATAAATGAAGATACACAGCAGAGCTTGAATATAACCACAACCGTTTAACAATTACTGAGAGGATGATTAATATACAGAATGAATAAACAAAGCAACACAAAATATAAATCAACAAAATAGTAATGAAGTCCCAACAATTAACACAAGAGAAAAAACAACAACGATGAAAAAGTCCATGAAAAAAGCTCACCAAACTGGTATGGAAGTTCAGATAATTACCTGGGATGAATGTGAATGATGATGTAGAGGTCTTCAAGAGATGAAAAACATTGAGAGCAATGAAATGGATGTTTGATGAATACTGAGGTTGTAAACAGTCCAGAACAGATGCGCAAAAACAAACAACCACACCACAAACCACAAACAAAACTCCAAAATTACTTCAATCTCATTAGCATAATTCTGAAAAAACAATTGTGGCCACGGTTTCTGTGCAACAGTGAAGTTAGCAGGAAATATGTCAAGCAATAAATTACTGTAAAGGGATTCTGTCATTCTCCAAATTGTAATCTTGAACTTTTCAGTTTTACAATAAGCTATCAGCATGGTAACAATGTGAAAACAATTCTTTAACACATGTCAAGCCCACAGATAATACTACAGCTACAGAACTGGCTAAATATAATTAGGAATGTAAAAAAACAACTAAATGCTACTAAATTGGGTATATTATAGTTTGAAGTAAAAAGTTGTGTTCATAGACCACCATTTTTGTAGAGGCAGAAACAGCCTTCATAGAATTGAATGCCTTCAATTTCATTTATTTCTTAAGTGTGTATTTGTTTTTAATTTACAGCCACACATGCTGGAAAAGGACAATGGAAGGCAGCGGCATAGTAAAACATTCAATCAATCCTTCAATCTTTATTTATATAGCGCCTTTCATAGTGGACCACCATCACAAAACACTTTACAAGATGCAGTAACAACAAGAAAATCCATAATACTTTAAATAGAGAAAAATGCATAATATATGATATACAGTAAAAAAATCTCAAAAACAACAACAATGCATAATACATTAAATACAGTGGAAAGTGCATAATACATGATGGTAGCATAATACATGAAATAGTACTTTAAATACAGTGGAAAGTGCATAATACATGATAGTAGCACAATACATGAACTAGTAGCAGCAACACTGTAGCTAATAGCAGATATCAAGCTTAAAGAGCATAGAAAGCAAGAGAGAACAGGTGGGTCTTCAGAGCTGATTTAAAGCGAGCAACGGTGGGAGCATCACAAACCAAAGCTGGGAGTTCCAAAGAGTCGGAGCCATGAAGCTAATCGAGAAGCTCCAATATTTGTATTCTGTCTCTGCCTTCACATTGATTCTGTGACCAATTATTTGAGCAATTTTGCATGGGTTTGACATATAAATGTACAGCTGGTATACCACAGTGTAACCATTAACCTGCTCCTTGAAACACTTTTCCCCCAGTGGATGTAAGAAATACCACATGTTCTATTAAAAAATGGAGCAAGTTGATGTAATTTCTATCACATGCATAACACCTACAGACTGCAACACTGCAAAAACATTCTTCTTAGGGATAGGCAGGCAGTAAAAAATTAACTCCTGTGGTGAGTCAGCAAACAAAGAATTCCATTTCATGTATTTACATTTTGTCTCTGAATACAGGTCAGGTATGTATTATGTAAGCATCGCTTGATGGTAATATACAACAGTCATGTTGCCTCTTTGCCAATTAGAAAGTAGTAGAACAATTCATATTGATGCTGTGTAATAAATTGCCTCACTTCTACTAGATCCTTGATAAGCATTTTAAACTGCTTAGACAACCTTATAAGTTATCTCTCTCTATGTATGTACAGTATGTATGTATGCATGTATGTATGTATCTACTGTGTGTGTGTGTAATATGTATATATATATATAATATATATATATATATATATAGTATATATATATATATATATATATATATATATATATACCCTTATTATCCCCATATGCCTGCACACACACACACAACTACACCATTTACACTACCCACTTTACAAATACTTTATAAAAAATAATAAGAGTCCACAGGTGTTGAGCAGCACATAATATTTCAATGAACACCATCAGTTTCTTTTGATACTTTCTACGTTTATTCCAATGATAGAGCTATGCAGGTAGGTAAATACTTTTGTCCCAAAAAATACTGTATTTTTACTTACTTATTTTGCTGTTTTAGTTTTCAATTATTTTTCTTTTTCATGGATTTTTAATTTTTTTTTTTTTTTTTTTTTACCAAATGTTGGACTTTTACAAATGTTGTTTCTTTTTTTCTTTTTTTTATTTTTTTTTTTTTTTTTTACTACATACTGGAGCAAAAACATAGTTTTGACAATATAATAATAATATAATTAAAATTGTAGTAAGAGTTTTAGTTATTATTGTCAGAGGAATAAATCGGCAATTTAGAAACAAAAATCCTTTTCAATGAGTAGCATTGCAGTGTTAAAGTGCATGTTTTTAAGTAAGTACATTTCATTTATTCATTACTATATGTCAACTCATAACCTTTAAAAAGAGTTAAATGTATCATTCAATAATGAACTAGAAACAGCAGAATCAGCCTAGCTGCAGTTTCTCTGCCTATGTGTTCTTTTTATATTAGCACATAACTGAATTTGTAAATATGTATGCAGTACACAAGTAATTTTACGCAACTTTAGTCATTTCCCCAGATATTCCATGCATTTGATATGCCATTGTATGACCTAACTAACATTATATCATGCTATCTCTGCACTACCTAAAGTCAACATTTTATTTTGGTATTTGTATTTTATTAACACAGAAATTTTTCATGGACCCTGTTTGCAACTCACATTTGTCAAGGGTGAATTGCTTATTATACATCTCATATTGCAAATGCCTCAGTGACGTAGGCCTGGGTAGCGAGCAAGGTTTTTATTTTTGTATATATTGTACATAGAAATGTCAAAAGGTTGTGAAAAATGACTTAATTCATAATACCTTCTTTTTTGTATTATTTTTTTTTAATCCAAAGACAATCAACGATTATCACCTTCATTATTTAGACTGTAGCCTGTCACATCTGATGGGATTGAGACCCATTGTATGTATTGTTAACAGTGACTTTCACAAACACAGAGGTACAGTACATAAAGCACTTTATTTAATATACATGTAAAAAAAAAAATCACAGTATATTCTGGTTATACTCAAACAAGGGCATTTCTATTTTGCAATAGGACCAGGAAGAAGTCTTAAAAAGAGGCTATACCAGTTTGGAAACAGGTTGGATTATAACCTTTTGGATTTCCTATGAGGAAAAGGTTAAGTGATTCAACTGTGGCAACTCAGATAGTATAAGTTTTTTAGTAAGCACTAGTTAATATGTGTATTGTGACTCGGGTGGTATTTAATTAAACGTAACATTTAAATGGCTAACTGTTTGCAATGTACTGTTATTGATTTTTAGGACAGCTACAGTACTTTGTTTTGCCATATCACACGCTTTATACATGTTTGCTCTGATCTCAAATATTGAGGCATAAATGTATTAAAGTGTTGTGCCTGTGGCAACAGTCCTAAACCAGTTGCAAACGATTCAGAAGTCTAGGGTGAAATGTACTAAACAAATGCAATGCTGGTGGCAACTTTTTAGGGGATGCTTTGCGGCAGCAGTTTTTCTTTGCGGTTCAACCTTAGATAAATATATAATTATCCTTGTTCCTGACCATAATTGCTGTCTGATTTGAAAGATGACCTGGAGCCTGTTGCCCAGAGAAGCCATGCTATCCATGCATTTAAATAAAGAAAATGCTTAAATCATATTGTTTCAATTTAAAATAATCTTTTATTCGCATTGAGGTCCGACTATAGAATCTGATGGATTAAACTACCATTCATTATTTATTTGAAAAAATGTTGCATGGCTCTCGTAATGCTAGAGATCTCGTTAAGATCACAACAAATATTTAATTTGGTATATTGAGGCTGTCTTCATTATCATATTTTCTCTTAGTACAAAATGTATACATTCCGAATTGTCACAGTGAAATGCAAATTGCAGTATGTTTGCGCTACGACTGGCCCCTTTTAGTACATCTACCCCTGACTGTTTCCACCAAACTGCCCAGTATACATTAAAACATGGGGAGTTCCTAACTATTCAGACAGAAACATTTCACTTTTTTATCAGGTATAGAAACCTCAAAACCAATTAGCTAAGTCATGCTGTGACAGGACTGGAAGGAGTCCCTGTCGTAATTTGCCCTCCCGACCACCGGCAGCGCTGTGTAGGGTTGACCGTGATTGGATCAGGAGGCTGAACTCTGACCATGCAGGAAGTTCCGGGTCAGGCAGCCATCTTGGCCCAAGGTAGAACCATGCGGCCGTCGGGTCCCATCATTGCAATCAGCTGTGCTGTTCTCGTTGGTTGGCTGACGTGGGGCAGCGTGCTGATTGCAGGGGTGGGACTTGGCAGTATTTAAGCAGTATGGTTTTGCCATTCGCGCTGTCTGGGCTGAACTGAAAACACATGCTGTGCTTGCTTTCATTCACTGCTGTTATTCACAGAAGCTTGAAAATCTTGGACACTGTTGGATTACTGGAGTGAGGAACCGAGGACTGGCCATTGATCTGTGAAAGGGAGCTAAGAAGCGGTGAGAGGAAACCCACCGCAGTACCACAACGAAACCCAGTGCTTCCTTTGTTGTTATTTTGTAACCGTGACATTTTTGTTTACTCTTTTTATTTCAAACCTGAGTTTACCATTGCTGGTATTCCAGGTGGTTTTCTTGTTTATTTTTTTTGCAATACCGGACTGTTCTATTTTTATTGTTTTTGTAAAATAAAACCCTGCCCTGATACCATTGATGGTACAGGGCTCTAAGGACTAATCTCCATTTCCGGCTCCTGTGTGCTGTCATTTCTGGTCCTTCCTAAAAGCTCCACCCACTACCCTCCCACACATGCTCATCTGAGATTTTAAAATTGTAACCGACTCAAAAAAACATTGATGCTGGCAGAGAGTGCCAAAGGTTATAGACATAATAAAAAAAAAACCTTGCTCCCCCTTCTTTGCATTTTGACCTCAGTGAAATAAAATGGAGCAGATCTATTCAGAGAGTTACATATCAAAAGCAAATTCTTAAATTGAACTGTAAAATACACTGACAATCAATGCAATGAGGAAAAAAAATGTGTTAGACTTTATCAAGACTCCTACAGCAGCATTCTGTAAAAACTGCTTTGAGGAGTAAAACTTTGTAGCACAGTACAAAAAAGCAATTACCTTTTTCCATACTGAGCAATCATGTACTGAACTAAGCCTATGTGCAAGGTATTAATAAAGTTCAATATTTTGTTGAATATGCGCTAAAGATCACATTTAATCACTAAAAACAAAACAAAACACTACAGGAATGGAAATGTAGCAAAACTGTTCCATAGAGAGAATGTCTTAAAACATATAAAACTTTAAAATAGTGATTTATTTATGTTTTCAGTGTTTTGTAGTTGTTCGATTTTTAAAGCTAAACAGTATGCTTCTCGTAAGGTAATACTGTGTATAAAATGTCCTCCGTTTCTCATGTTCTTTAACACAATGGTTCTTTGAGCAGAATGGTTTTGTTGAGACTTGTCGTTCCCACCACACCTAGATATTTTCTGTTACACAGGTACACATAACTATTACAATGTACTGTTGCTGATGGCAATAACAGACCATACATATATTTATCTCATTTTTTATTTGATAAAGACTGAAATTCCCTTATCATTATCTAAACATGAACAATGACCCCCAAAGGTCACGTGTTTCTTTATAATTGCAGTGGCTAATCTTTCTAACAAATTTCTTTCTAACATTTTTTGATTTTAGATACCATTTATTTGCATATTTTTTAATGGTTATTAAATTACACTTTATCCATCCATTTAAAGAGTCGCTACTAAATTATGTTACCAAACATCATTTTATCATCATATAGATCCTGGGATTCTATGGCACCAGCAGCTGGGAAGCCTTCACAGTGCAGCTGGAGACTCTGGCCATGCTGCATGGCTGGAGCAGGGCAGAGTAGGCAAGCTGACTGACCAGGATGCTGAAGTTCGATGCACAGCTGGTTCTGTTAAATCTTCCCCTGGTCAGCCTGGGAGAATACATAGCTCTCAGCGAGGCTCTAGCATGCCACTTCTGGAGCCAGTGGAAGAGGAAGAGCAGGCAGGCATATGCAATTTTGAACAAGGAGAACAAGCTAGGCTACAATTCATACAGGCACTCGGGACTGGAGAGCTACGCAAACACCTGCAACTGCAACACCCTCAAACCCTGCAGGATGCAGTCCGATTAGCGCAGGAGTGGGAGGAGGTGATGGCGGAGGAGGAATCAACAAGGAGCTGACCCACAGTGCGCCAAGCCCAGCTCGGCTCCCTGAAGTCGTCGCCCTTGTGCAGATGCTTACCCACAGTGGCCACCAGTGCTCCAGCTCTTAGGTTTGGCTGCTGGAACTGTTGCCAGCCTGGTCACCTGCAGACGCAGCGCCTGGCAGCAGCCTTCCCGCCTCGGGTCCCTAGGCCCTACCTGCCATCGGGAAATGACTCCGGGTCTGCATAGACATGGTGTGACAAAGTGCCCTCCCCTGTGTATATTATCTGTTATATGTTGCATGTGGTGTGTTAAATGTTGGTGTATAGTCATTGGTACACGGGATATAAACGGGTCTGTGTAACACGAGTGTTTAAAATGTATATTTGTATTTAGGCACGAGGATTGCACATCACTTCACGTGCAAGTAAAAAGTAATAATATGTGAGCATGGGGAATTGCACTTTATTAATTCACGTGCAGTTGTACCGAGACTCCAATTGAATGACTGATTAGCAATCGAGTCTTGGTACAGCTGCATAAAAACAACATGTTTTCACCCACTCGCGGCTGGGTGTTCGGTGAGTGGAGAACGGGATAGGAGATGGAGGTAGTAATTGTGATTATAATAAGAATAGTAAACTATCTGCTTAAAGTATTTTTGTTTAGTATTAGTCCGTCTTTGTTTGTATTTTTATTTTGGTATAGAGTGCTGTGTCCTGTTGTTTCTATTTGTTCAACTGTTTTATTTACAATAAACCGGCGCAAGCAAGCAGCATCATCATTTCACATTCATCTGTTCTGTCTTTCTGTTCATTCCTTTTCCTGGTTCTGACACCGCCCACTTCGGCCGTCTTTGTGGCACGTGGTGTCTTGCGTGGGATTTAACAGCGCCTCCAAGCGTCAGACCAGGAGAGGTGTGTGAAAAAAAAACAAAAAAACAAAAAAAAACCCACAACAACAACAACAAAAAAAATAAAAATAAAACATGGAAGGCTGGAACTGGAGAGATGGCTGCCAGGACCTGGAGGAGCTACTCTGTGGTCTAGAGGACCAAGGCTGGTGCCTTGCCTGTGGGGAGTTCGAGCACCCGGTGGTGCGCTGCCCCTACCAAGAGGGAGAGGAGGAGTCAGAGAAGGGGAAAGGGGAAGAGGAAGGCAGAGTGTCCTCCGCTCCCATCTCCACCAGCAGAGGAAGAATTCCTGCTGGTTTCAACTCCAGAGCCGTCTCCAGCACCAGAGGGAGAGGAGCCGTTGCTGCTTTCTCCAGCGCCAGAGGGAGAGGTTCCACCGCTGTCTCCAGAGCAGAAGGGAGAGCCGCACCAGTCCCCTCCAAGTGAGGGAGAGCCGCACCAGTCCCCTGCAAGAGAGGGAGAGCTGCACCAGTCCCCTGTAACAAGGGTAGACTACACGTCGCTCCCACCTCCACTGCCAGGAGACTACATGCCTCTGCCACCTCCACCGGCTGGCGCAGAGCAGCAGGAGCTGCCTCTGCCTCCGCCACCTCCACCAGCAGGAGCAGAGTAGCAGGAGCTGCCTCTGCCTCCGCCACCAGCAGAGGGTGAATGCCTGCTGGGTCCCTGTCCACCAGCAGAGGGTGAATGCCTGCTGGGTCCCTGTCCACCAGCAGAGGGTGAATGCCTGCTGGTATCACTTCCCCCACCAGCAGAGGATGAATGCCTGCTGGTATCACTTCCCCCACCAGCAAAGGATGAATGCCTGCTAGTATCACTTCCCCCACCAGCAGAGGATGAATGCCTGCTGGTATCACTTTCCCCACCAGCAGAGGATTAATGCCTGCTGGTACCACTTCCCCCATCAGCAGAGGATGAATGCCTGCTGGTATCACTTCTCCCAACATCACAAGGAGAGGAGCTGGAGCTGCCTCTGCCTCCATCGCCATCAGGGGGAGAGGAGCAGGAGCTGCCTCTCCCTGCACTAGAAGGACCAGGACTAGATGCTGGCGGTCCTCAGCAGCCCTTGTATAGGTGGCTGAGGGAAGCACGGGGAAGAACTTTCTGGCCGCAGTGGCTGAAAAGAGGGCCAATACCTGCACCCCAGCTTGTCCTGATACCCTGCCTTGCTTCATCAAAGGATACCTGTCTCGCTTCGCCCAAGGATGCCTGCCACGCTTCGCCCAAAGATGCCTGCCATGCTTCGCCCAAGGATGCCTGCCATGCTTCACCCAAGGATGTCTGCCTTGCTTCGCCCAAAGATACCTGCAAGGCATTGCCTGGGGTTGCCCGTCGCTCCGCATCGCCTGGGGTTGCCCGTCGCTCCGCATCGCCTGGGGTTGCCTGTTGCGCCGCATCGCCTGGGGTCGCTGGAACGGCATCGCCTGGGGTTGCCAGCCGCTCCACATTGCCTGGGGTTGCCAGCCGCATCGCATCGCCTGGGGCTGCCTGTTGCTCCTCATCGCAGCAGGAAGTACTGTGACCGGAACCCCACCAAGGGGAGCTGCTGGCCATGAAGAAGGGGGAGGAGGTCTGGAGACCACCAACCCCAGCAGCAGTTTCGCTGCCGGAGATCGGGGGGGAGGTCAGGACACCTGCTCCCACTGCAGCTTTCACTGCTGGAGATCATGGGGGAGGTCAGGAGACCTGCTCCCACTGCAGCAGTTTTGCTGCCGGAGATCGGGGGGGGGGGAGGTCCGGAGACCAGCTCCCACTGCAGTTTCTTCGTTGCTGGAAGTACTGAGCCCCACCAAGGGAAGCTGCCGGCTCTGAAGAAGGGGGGAGGTCAGGAGACCACCCCCCAAGCAGCCTTTCTGCTGCCAGGACTACCCTGGCAGGAGTATGCCACCCTGCTGTCAGCATTGCTGCTGACATCCTTACGACTTGTGAACCCCTTGAAGCCTCCGGTCCTGGCCCAGGACTTTGTGCTGGACTTTTGGGCTTTTAAGGGGGGAGGTGGCCATTGAGGCCATGTATGCTTTGCACAGGGGGGGTATATGTGACAAAGTGCCCTCCCCTGTGTATATTATCTGTTATATGTTGCATGTGGTGTGTTAAATGTTGGTGTATAGTCATTGGTACACGGGATATAAACGGCTCTGTGTAACACGAGTGTTTAAAATGTATATTTGTATTTAGGCACGAGGATTGCACATCACTTCACGTGCAAGTAAAGTAATAATATGCGAGCACGGGGAATTGCACTTTATTAATTCACGTGCAGTTGTACCGAGACTCCAATTGAATGATTGATTAGCAAAAGAGTCTTGGTACAGCTGCATAAAAACAGCATGTTTTCACTCACTCGTGGCTGGGTGTTCGGTGAGTGGAGAATGGGATAGGAGACGGAGGTAGTAATTGTGATTATAATAAGAATAGTAAAATATCTGCTCACCATATTTTTGTTTAGTATTAGTCCGGTATTTTTTGTCTTTTTATTTTGGCATAGAGTGCTGTGTCCTGTTGTTTCTGTTTCTTTAACTGTTTTATTTACAATAAACCAGCGCAAACAAGCGCCATCTCATTTCACATTCATCTGTTCTGTCTTTGTGTTCATTCCTTTTTCTGATTCTGACGCCACCCACTTCGGCCGTCTTTGTGACACATGGTTACAACGCAACCCAGTAACAGCTGACAGCGGACCTGCACACCACATCCAGACACCACAACCAGGAGGGGCTCAGCAGTACAGCCAGGGGAGTGGAGGCCAGCTCCCCCCAAAAGTAGCTGACGGTGTTCCCGCAACTGACCCCAACATGTCAGGCCTGTCAGGCCCAGGACCTACAGAAGGGGTGCCTGAGGACTATGAGCCCAGCATTCAGCATGATACCGGCCACCCCTTACAAAAGTGCCCAGTCCCTCTGGTGGGAGAACCGGGGGAATCAGCCAAACCCCCAGGGTTACCCAGCAGAGGCCGGCGAGCTCGACCAACCAGTCTTTTCCAGCTGACGGTTAGCCCAGCCTGAGCTAATGACTCATTAGCCTTTTCATCTGCCCACCAGCATGTTGCTTCAGTGGCAGTGAATACAGTGTGGCATTGTAGCTGTGAATTGCTGAGCCCAGAGCACCAGGTTCAGCTGCAGGATCTGTTACTGGAGTACAAAAATACCTTCGCAACCAGTCCTGAAGGAATGGACCGTACTAACCTAGTACAATGCACCCTTGACAGAGGGTAAGTAGCACCTATCAAGCTGTGATGCTGGCAACTGCCCCTGGCCTAGCAGAAGGCTGCATAAAAGAGCCTCAGTGAGATGCGTGAGGCTCGGTTCATTGAGCCATCTGACAGCCCGTGGGCTGCCGGTCATTATGGCTCCCAAGAAGGATGGAAACTGGAGGTTCTGTGTGGACAACCAGCAGGGCAGCTAAATGAAGTGAACTGCATGGATTCTTACCCAATTCCCTGCATCAGTGAGTCTCTGGACTTGGTAGCTGGCTCAGCCTGGTTTTGCTTGCTGGACTTAAAAAGCGGCTGTTGGCAGGTCGAACTCGCCCCTGCAGCCCAGCTAAAGATTACCTTCTCCACCAGCCTGGGGCTGTGGCAGTTTTGAGTCATACCATTTGGACTGTGTAATGCGCCTGCTACCTTTGAGCAGCTGATGAAGAAGGCGCTGAACGAGATTCCACCACAGCACTGCCTGGTGTACTACTGCTGGTACGTGGACCAACATTCTCGAGGCTCTAAGCTCCCTGCTGGAGGTGTTGCAGCGAATTGAGGCGGCTGGTCTGAAACTGCACCAGGACAAGTGCAGGTTCATGCAGTAGGAGGTCTCCTTCCTGGGACACTGAGCCCAATAAGATCAACGCTGTCTGGGAGTGGCCTGTTCCATCTGACCAGCGAGGGTTCCAGGGCTTGCCTCCTATTACCGCCACTTCATCGCCTGCCATCGCTGCACCCTTACACTGGTTGCAGAGGAACGAAGAACCGTATGACTGGACTGTGACTTGTCAGAGAGACTTTGAAAGCCTGTGAGTGCCACTGACTCAGGCACCGGTACTGCATCACCCTGATCCAACTCTCCCGTTCCTACTTGAGACGGGTGCCAGCAATGAAGGTTATATCAGCCAGTCCCTGAACAAGGGACTTATATCAGCCAGTCCCTGAACAAGGCAGAGCGGTGATACTGCGTCACCTGACGGGGCTTGCTTGCAGTACTGGCGGCGCGCCATCATTTTTTCCACTATCTGTGTGGATTGCATTCCCTCATTCACACGGATCATGCTACTTTGAAGTGGCTGCTGTCATTTCGAGAACCAGAGGGACATTCTGGATCAATGCTTTCTAAATTTAAATCATACACTTTTCAAAACACAACAGGCCAGGTAAAACCAACGAGGCAGTGTCTAGGAATTTGAAGACACCTATCAGTGTTTCAGAAAACATATTTTAAGAGCATTATTAAAACTATAGCAACATTAGCAATGCAATTTCGAAAATGAGTTTATAATGACTCGGCTCCCTGCTCTGCTTTTGAGTGTCACCAAAATCCCTGTGACGGTAGCTGGCAGCTATTTAAATTTACGGCAGCGACTGACATCAGACAGTTCTGACTGACGACTAGTGATGAGCAGTACGATTCTTTTTACTGACTCTTTTATTGACCTGAAAGGTAAACGAAGGGCAGCTGCAAGCAATAAGGCAGCTGCAGCCGTTTACTTAGATGTCATGCGGGATTACATATAGGGGCCAGGGTAACGCTGATCTTTTCCTTCGTTTGGGTAAAACGCTGGACACAGAGAGAAGGATCGAGAGAGGAGTTCTCATTAAAAGAAAAGAAAGAGTGTTGTGTGTTGTTTGTGTCTGTGTAAATAACTGTCTGTGTTTTCACCACTACACAGCTAAATGCACAAATCCGGAGCTGTTGGCGAGGGTCAGCACGAACCGGATCACCACTGTACCAACAGTCACGAATTACCCATGTCTTTACCACCGCACACGCATGTCTGCACTCACCCAGGGCTGGTGACAGTGTATTTGTTTTTGTTCGGGACTTTGCCCTGTTTTTGTTATCCCCGCGCTTTACACATTGTTGTGTATTGCCAGGGATTTATTATTTTTGGGTCACCAGACCTGGATTGTAAATAAGCACCTTTTTGACTGGATTACCGTTGTCTGCCTGTCACTCCTGCACCGCGTCACCGCTACACCTGTTCCCCTTTACCAGCCACTTTGCCACAGTGTGTCACTGCCTTATCTTTGTCCAGTTGTCATTGATAAATAATAGTACCTTCTCCAGTCCACTGACATTATATACTGTTTAATGGTAATGTTATACTTGTACAACTGGGAGGTTTTATTTGACCTGCATTCTTTTATGATCGGCAGTTTCTCTATTCCAGAGGTCATTTCACTGTAGTATGACAGAAAACGATTGGGATATCAGTGTGTCTGTATATCTTTTATATGTTTTCTTTGGGTCTGTGCGCACCTGTGTTCGTCAACACTGATGTTAAGTTTCATCGAAGGAAGCATTTACAATAATTAATAAAGAAATACACTATATATTCATAAAATTTACTAATTGTAAAAAATGTCACAAATACAATTCATTACATTATGTTTGAACTGAATACAAACTGAAAATTCCTTATACCAATAATAAAACAGCAAAATAAGTACTACTCACATTATAATAGTCTTGCTAAAGGAACTACCACAACAACACAGATTCACTGAATTCCCTTTTATGCCGATATACAAATTACACATCCATCCTATGTACCATTTGCTATGCACTGCAAAACTTTGCTCAGCCAAGTAAAGATTCAGTTAAAAAATGTTTTTGATGACGTTAACTTAAGTCCCTTTCAAAGTGGCATGCTCTACACAGGTCACGACCCAGTGTCATGCGGGTATGTGGGTATGCGATTTCTCACTGCTTTTGATAAAGCAGGGTTCACCTGGATGACAGACACAAGTAAACAATAACCGTATCGATGCCTCGGAAGCAGCTTGTTACAGACACTTCCATCCAAGCTTCTCTGGTTTGAACGGTCAGCCCAAATACTGATCAGAGCAAACATTTCTTCATCCCTGCTACAATCTGGCTCATAGTGTGTCTCAAGCAACAAAACTATGGCTAAACAGAAAAAAACAAAAACATTCTTTGTGAAACCTTCACACAGGTATGGCTGTTTGTTTTTTGTCCGCCGTCATGCATTTTGTCTTGCTCAACCCAGGTCAAAATGTGTTGATCCACATCCTAGGGTGGGTCGCTGGGACCCAAGTTAACCCAGGTACGAGGTTTCACACTAAGCAGGATTGTGACATGGGTAGCCAGAACCTGGGTCCGAACCTGGGTAGGAGTGCCAGTGTAAAAGGGGCTTAAAGCACGAGACAGACAGGTGTGGCATGATACCACTACTCTGCACCCGGACACACAGGAGCGGTTGCACTACTTACTTCTTACAATATAGAAAAATTGAATAGTACAGTGCAGTAGTTGTCAGTACCACACCGTAGGCTTTGTACTCTAATATTGTTTACATTATGGCCAAAAAGTTTTGCGTCACCTAGTAGAATATTAGGATGCAGACATAATTTAAAAAATAACCTATATGAACATAATTTCGATATTTTATTGAACATCATGCAATCTAAGAAACATAAAAATGGTATCTCAAGTCTACCGGAAACTACAATAGAAGTACAGTATTTCATGTTAGATTTCGAAATGTCACATTTTTCAATTTTTGGAAAACTACAAAGCGATATGTAATTTCATTATGTCAACATTACATTATTAATTCTACAGAGCGTGATGCAAAACTTTTGGCCATAGCTGTAACCCCCCCCCCCCCCCCCCCCCCCCAATATAATACTAAATAAAAACACTGGTTTGTTTTTCAATGTTGTTTTTCTTTCATCTATATGCTGGTGTGTGAAATGAGCGATCTGAGCTTAGCAAAGAAACATACAATGCGTTGCTGACAGCAAGTAGCCTACTACTACTAAAGTGTTAGAAAATCTATCATTTTAAGCCAGTTATTTAGTAAAAATAGTAGTAAACTACAGAAACAATAAAAAAAGGCAGCAAGGATGCTTATCAGGGCGATGTATAGAATATTGACTTTCCTGTCCTTGTATGAAATATGTGAGGGATCAAACACTTCAGGGTGCTTGGACACCTCCGAAGACAACAGTTTCAATCATGATTTCCTGGCAAGCACATATTGCCAGCTGTGATTGGATAATCCACAAATGAAAAAATCACTCTGGATTCAATTTGAGCGGTACCACTCAACATCACCACGGGACTAGCGGTACCGTCCCACATTGATGTGTCCAACACCATATGAAAGCAATGGCAGCGACACAGGCGGGAAAATGCCTCACGTGCCACTCTGTGCCACACCTGTCTGTCCCAGGCTTGAGTACTTGGAAGTTATTTAATGACTAGAGATTAAAACTAATGTAAAAATGATATGCCACTTGCTCCTGCATGTTTTGTGTTGTTTAGGGAAACAGTTACTTGAAGGTACATGAATGTAAATTAATATTACTGTGAGGCGAGAGTGTATTAAATGGAATGTCCAGACAGTAATTTATGTGTACAGAAATAAAATAATTTATTTTTTATTATCTATACACAACAAAATAATTAAATAACAAAAGAAAACAAAATGGTGTGAGGGAAGGAGTGCAGGGGTGAAATCCAAAACAAACCGTGATGACTCGTCTTTAATCGTCTTCGTGGCGAACCATACATAAACAAAAAAAGACAAAAGAAATGTTAGTGTTTTTTGTTTTAAAAATCTCGCTGCACCAAACCAGTCTCTCCCTCCACCCGTTACTCCTCCTATTTTACTTTCGGACCAGCCCCGAACACAGGAGTACGTTCCCCTTAGTATGTAATGTCCCGCCTCTGTAGTCAGTGGAACACCAATCCCCAACTGACACGTATCCTTATCCTTCACTGGACTCCAGTGGCTGGAATTTACATACTCGTACTTCCGCCCCTCACCAAGGTGCCGCCCCTCATAAAGATGACTTTCGTCATGGTCACGAGATCTTGGTAAGGGAAGTCCCGAGTTGGTTAGATGCCTTCTACTGTCGGGAGGCTGAATCACAGACCGAAATCCCTTTGACTCATCACAATTACCAATAAATGGAAAGCCGTGCAGGTCAATACCATGTAATATACATTCAAAAGATATCTAGAACATGTTCTAAATCGAAATACAACACATTTTATTTTGATCAATCAGATAACCAGAGCCAAATAAAAGTTGTGTCAGGCTAAAATAATTTGTTGCAGGACATCTATTTTAATGCACACACAATGTGCTACTGTAATCTGTCGCGTTTATCCACCATAATAAATCTCTTCAGCAACATTAGTTTATTATTGAACAAAAAAGATTAGTTCAGAGATTGTAGATCCTACCAAAGTTCTCGTACACTGTGTTGTATGTGCTCCGTGCACACCCAATACTGCTAGTGTCATGTGAGCTGTTCAATGTGTTGTGTAAATAACTTCTGTTTGTCTGCAGCACGTATCAACCTCTGTCCTGACTCCTGCATGTCTCTCAGCAGTGAATGCACACACCCACACAGCAGGCAGCTACTTTGTCACAATAATTAATATCCTGTATTGTTCTAAACAAGTGATTTAGGGGAGCTCCCTAATAAAAGCTGAATAGGAAAACAATAATTGTGTGAATATAGTAATTGTTACAGCTGTGAATAATGTTATTTAAAACTAGATTAATTTATCCACCTTTTTACATAAAGAATCTGCCCTTACTCTGGTCAACCCACTGTCGGTTACGCAATGGATTACTGTATTTCAATCTGCACATAAACTTTGCCAGTCAGTTATTGTTAAAAGTTTCACTTTCACAAAGAATTATATTGATTGAAAAATGAACAATATTACAAACTATTCATGTTGATGGATATATTTTTGACTGAAAAGGTTTTAAGGGTTTACTGTAAAACTATAGACTACACAGAACCTACAGAAAGTAAAAAAACAAACAAAAAAAACATACATTCTCACTTTGTATATTGTATGTGTATATTGGAAATAAAGTAAATATACTGTTTCTTGTTTTGCAATCAATTTATTTTTAGTTAATATGTGCCGTTACATGTTAATTGAAAAATTCTCCAGACTGATAGGGAGGATCTTACAGCAATGGAACTACCAGGTTTGTCATTGGCTTAGTACACATTTTGATATAGCTCTGTGATGACCATACGCTTCACTCTCTTCATCTCCTTGCTAAATTCTAAAATCAGATTTTCCTCCATATGACACACCCTTTAACACCATGGCAACACATAAAGCAATTACAACAACAGCCTGGGTGAGGTTTCAAAAGACCTCTTGGCAACAAACCTGTTTTGTCAGCTTTATCTGTAGTTTTGCCTTGAGTAGATTTCCCACAGTTCAAATGTATAGTCATCATTAATGGTGGAGCTGTTACTCAGGCATGACGGTTTAAAAAAACAATTAAAACACATGTTTTTGTTCTTAGAGAACGAACTACAATCCACAGTGCAGATGAGCTGCAGTAAATAGCTTATCTAAACTATTCTACAGAAAATAGCTTTTCTGTAATTGTGATCTTTTTTTCACAATCCTTAATTATCCATTGCTTCCCATTTCCAATGGGAAGAACATTACCTATGGCCAAACAAAATGTGCAGTCGCTAAAAAAGTTAATTACATTTCAATTATGAAGAATAATATGTTAAAATTTAAAATAATTATAAAACTATTTGTGAAAAGGTTTTGAATGTTACCGTACACACTTTGTAGAAGAATTCATAAACATATATACATATGAATTAAAACTTTGAAATAGGGTCTGTGTGTCTCTCAAACTACAATTCAGGGGGATCAAAGAGGACATTATTTCTATGGAATTTTATTTTTGATTACAGTAAACTTTTCAAACACATTCATATTTTCTTTGAGCTGTACTTCCAATAGCCACATCAAGCACAGTGCTCAGTTACGAACTGTGTTAGATTTAGCCTCATCTCCAGCAGCCTGACGTAGCTTTTTAGAAGAGACACACTCCAGAGGATGGTGAGTCTCCAGTCATCAAGGAGCAGAACAATGTTCTTCAAGAAAATCCATATCTCCTAAAATTCTGTCAGGCTAAATTGGTTAACTAGTTACCTGGCCCAATGTATAAAGGAGTGAGAGAGAGAGCCAGCTCCTTTGTTCTGAGCCAAAATCAACCAAGAAGCTTCAGATCTCTATCCTGGATGGAGAAAAAAAAGAAAATAAAAGATATAACATTCCTCTATTTCACTCACTCGCTCCTCCACACCTCTTTTACAGGCACATATTAAAAAGTGTACTATGCAGCAAACTGTATTTGCGTGTCAGTACGTAATTATGCAATGTACTCAATACAGTTTGAATGATTGTCCTAAACTTGCTAAGAAAAAAAAGTGTGTACTGATTCTTTCTCTTTGTTTACAGTATTTTAATACCCTGTTGTTTATGTTACTGTAAATGTAGTTATGTTGCAAGAGAACAGCATGTTTTAAGAAAGCCTGCAAGTATTGTTTTATAAATCTTATATGCTGCTAAGGTATTTCACAGCATAAAGGTTATGGTAGGATTACATTTGACAGTTAAATACTGCTTAGACAAAAGAGGCAATGAGGACAGACAGTGTAAAAAGCATGTCAGATCTTGATACAATGACTCATAAACACACATTTACCGTATTATGTGTAAATGCATATATATATATATATATATATATAATATATAGATATATATATATATATATATATATATAATAGATCTACTATCTGCAATAGATGAAGAGAAATAGTAAATTAAAAAGTGGCAACATCATCTTCTTGGAAAAGCATTTGAAATAAATAAAGATTTAACTGTGCATACTTGTTGATAAAACCACAAGTATGTAATATTATCTTTCACTTTTTAAACTAACAATTTCTCTTTTTAATGTTTAACTGTCCACTAGGTAATGTTATCTTGAACAAACTTTGACCTGGTATTTTCCACTGCAGGGCCAAGATCCCTTAAACTGAGAAACAGCCAACACAATATATAATATTGCCTTTGTAATATGTTTCATTTCTCTTCTTTTTTTCATTGCAAATATAATTTATTTAAACATGCATTCTGGTTCAAAGTTCTGTAATCAACAATCAGTACTCATTATACATAAGCATGTACTGAAAGATAATGCAATATTTAATTACCAGTATGGCTGTTACATCATTATCAAGTCAAGTTTAAGTAAAAAAAATGATTGCTTGTATGGGTATGATGAAAGTAGTGATTATGGACTATTTGGCCACTGGTCCCGTCTGTTAAGGGGAGAAGGAGACACCACCCTCTGAAAGATGCCAGTTCAGCAGGGTGGACCGTGACTAAGTCACTGGATTGTGACTGCAACGCCCTGGTGAGTTTACCTGAGATTTACATAACATACAAGGAAGTTATCTGATGAAAGAGCAATTATTCAATAATCCCACCCCGAAGATCAGTCTAGCGTCTAAGATATCTAATGGCCAGGTTTAGTTCAATACTTGGGAAAAAAAAGTTATTGGATTTTGTATTTGTCCTTAATTTAGTTGTTGCCAATGGTTTTTACCCTGGTTTTTGCCCCAATTTGGAATGCCCAATTATTAATTATATCCCAGTTCACTGCTGCAGCGACTTGGGAAACATGTTCCTGCCAACCCATCATTTTTTGCACTGCAGATCCACAGTGAAGCCACCAGCCCTATAGTGCTAGAGGACAACACAGATCTGACTGGCTCTACTGCAGACCCGCAGGTGCTCTATCAGCCAGAGGGGTTGCTGGTGTGTGGTGAATCATGGATTGCTCTGCCAACCTAATCCCTCCCTACCTGGATGGTGTTTGGCCAATTGTGTACCCCCCCCCCCCCCCCTTTTACAGTTTTGTTATCTTCGTGTTTGGTGATTGCTTTAAGCTTTAAACTTTTCTGTCCCTTCGCTATAAGATGCAATACATTGTACACTAGCCTTAAGTAGCATCTATCATGGGTACCAACCAAGGAGAAAAAAGGTCATGTTTTTATCCCCAAAATGTATTAAAATTTGCACAGCTGGGAATTTGTTGCCAGTGGCTTTATTATAGCTACGACAGCACCAGACGAGCATCAGAGTAAAATCTCTTAAACCTAATTTATTGAGGAAGATTTGTTTTAGAAGAATGAAAACATGAAAAAGAAAAAAAAAACTGTTGGGACACAGGTCCTCCAGGACCAGAATTGGAGACCCCTGTCTTAAAAGGATTGTTGCCTGGCCCTGTTTGGATAGCAGATTCCCCAACCTAATCAGCATTGATTGGCTGGGAGATGTCAATGTGTCACTAAACACGATAGTGCTGTGTTTTTAATTTAATCAGAATCACTCTATGCAGGGAGGATACGACTGACTTTAACCACTGTGCTTGTGACTGCACTCATTTTATCAGACTAGAGCCCTAAGTGTTCTACATCAATGATCATTTTACTGGTATGCAGCGTAATTATAAGAGTAGCCAATCACCTTCAGGATAACATCTTTCATTTTAGACATAAATACGCTTTAAAAATATCAATAATAAGGAAAATTACAAACCATGGAGACGAGAGATTTTCTTCGACAGTGCACATATAGATTTGCTGAGTGATGTTGACTTTTTGAGAAAGATGTTGACCATGATATGGTATTAGCAATGTACACAATCATTTTTTTAATGTCAGATCTTTCAACACTTGTTTTAAATTAAATATTAGTTACAGTGGGGTTACCATTGAATTAAACTGTTTTCTAAGGCTCTGAAATGGTTTACTCAATGCTAAGTCCATATACTGCCACGAATTGGGTGGGAATGGCAGCTGTAAAGCGACTTTTAATAGGATAATGCATTGCACTTTTTTTTTTTAATTCATTGGTTCTCATTTCATTTTCAGTGAGGTGATTGGCCAAATTATTATGCATAATAATTAGAATTACACGTACTAAAGTCCAATTAGAATGTGCACTATTTGAAAAGTGTACTAAATAATGCCTTTTTTTTTTTTAACCCAGATGACCTTCTATACAATGAAGCTAGGGGAGTGAGGGTCTGGTTTCAACTGAGTGACTGCTTCGTGCCACACTACATAGGTGAGCAGATATAAGACCATATTTGAACATCCTGCCGTTGTTTTCATTGTGGGTCTCCTCTGTAATATGGGAACTAACCATACATGTATTCCTTGTCAAGTTAAAATCTAAACTTTTTGATTTACTAACACAAAGCATTTTTCTATTTATTTATTTATTTATTTATTTTTGGTTATTTAACAGCTGCGGAAAATTTTATGTGTTGTGGGAAACGTTGGCCCAGCAGTACCTTTTTAAATGGGTTTCTTTTCAAACTTTCACCAACAGACTTGCAGGTGTTTTACCACACCCCAGACTGTTGCTCTAATTGCTTTCTGTGTTGCCATGGTGTCAGCAGGCGTGTCTCGAGTTTAATCTAGTTCAATCTTGGTAGTTTCAGTTCTGCACCTTCGGGCGGATTGTTTTATTTAAAAAAAAAAAAAATAGCACACGAATCTCTCTCTCTCTCTCTCTCTCTCTCTCTCTCTCTCTCTCTCTCTCTCTCTCTCTCTCTGCTATATTTGCAACTTTAGCCATTCAAAAAAAAAGGCACAATATCACAGTAGTGACGTCAAAAACTGCTAATTTCTCTAGAACTTTGACCTATTCGACTCCTCGAAACCATCACTTTCAATTAAAACACAAAATGCCTCATTTTAAGTCATTCAAATGTTCATTAATGATCAACAAAATGAGAATACATAAAAAATAAATTAAAAAAATTGTAAAGCTGCTACATTTGTATCTCAGAGAAACTGGAGAACAAGGGGAAATTAAAACAAGTTAAAAGCAATCATCCAAATAAAGCTGAAGCACTAACGGATAACAACATAGAACATCTGTACAGCACTGAAACACTGCGTAAAAACCCATCTGTACTGCTGGACCTCGTCTTCTTTAATATTAGCATCACAAAGGTGTTATAAAAAAATAATAGATGGGCCTCTTCAGTGAGTTACATGCTTTTTTTTTCCCTCAAAAATGTAATTTTAAAATTGTGACCAATGGTAGGTATAGTGCATATATAAAGACTGCACCCCCTTTCAAAATGTTCACCTTTTGTTGCCTTATAGCCTGGAATGAAAATTGCCTCTATCTGTGTTAAATTGTAGTGAGTCACATGATTTCAGGATAAATTCAGCAGTTCCTGCAGGTTCCCTCTGCTGGGTAGTGCATTTCAAAGCAAAGACTCAAATAGAAATGAACATTGTTAAGGGGGCTAAAACCAATTCCAAAAAGTGTTTCCAATATTACAACAGCAAGAGAACATTCAAAGAGGTTGTTACATGTCTAAGAGATACAAATGGCAAAATCATAGATGAAGAAAAAAAAAATAGCAAATATATTAAATGATTACTTTTCACAAGTTTTTACAAAGGAAGATACGGACAACATGCTCCACATGTCATCCAGTTCCTATCCAGTTTTAAATAACTTTAGCATAAGCGAGGCAGAAGTGTTAAAGGGACTAGTAGCTCTTAAAATAAACAAATCCCCTGGGCCGGATGAGATCCTCTCAATAGTACTTATAGAAATGAAAGGGGGGAGACTTATCCAATTATGATCTTTCAGTTTTGTATTTTTAATATATATTTTTTCTCAATAAAAACTTTTTTTCCCTTAACAGTGTGGATTATGGTGTGTAGATAAGTGGGAAAAAAATCCTCATTTAAATGCATGATAATCCGAGGCACTGACAACAAAATGTGAACAAAAGTTCAAGGGGGTGTAGACTTTCTGTAGGCACTGCATGTAAACGCACCTTGGTGTAATATGAAATATAACCATATTAAGCATGGTTTATTTTCTATGTAAAACTGACTCGTATCACAGACGGTGTTGTATGTTTGTAATATTGTCAAAATTTAAATTACATTAAACAAAAACCTAGACTGCTGTAAATGTCAACGTACTTAACATAATGATGATATTAAATTGCGGATCAATCCAGACTGCTTGGGTCATTTGCATTAGCGATTAAAAGAAAATGCGGTGTTAAACACATAAATCCTCTTCTAGTTCTAATAAATACACCATGATAAATAAGGGTGTTAAATGCACACATCATAACCAACATAGGAAACGTTGTATTTTTTTTTTTTTTTTTTTTTAAAGAATAAATAGCCAAATGTAAATTCTTTATTATTTTATTGAAATAACATTTTAATTATCGTCTTAATTATTTTTTTTAGATAAAATGTCATTGGTTTAACATGTTTTATTTTAAGAACGTACATTACATTTAATCATCAATAACAAAAGTTATGTTCCACTTAGTTTGAATCAAATTATCGCATAAAGATATATATATATATATATATATATATATATATATATATTATATATATATATATAATATATAAATATATATATATATATATATATTACCGCACATCAATTTATATTAAAGCTGACACCCTGGGATCCTTCAAGAAGCTGCTTAGTGAGATTCTGGGATCAATAAGTTACTAACAACCAAACGTGCAAAATGGGCCAAATGGACTCCTCACGTTTGTAAACTTTCTTATGTTCTTAACGTTATTATTAATATTTTTTTTCCCCAAATGTCTGCTGTTTCTCTTTTTTGTTATTTTTATGACCACGCTAGACATGCTGTAAACATGTGGATCGGTTACATGACGGCAAGTCTGTTTCTCTGGCTCATTATTTCAAATAAAGTTTGTTTGAAAAAAAAAAAAAAAAAAAAAAAAAAAAAGGTAGGTCCTCTCCAGCCCAACCCAGCAAGTTTGGGTGTGGATCGAGTGAAACTCCTTTTGACGTCCTCATTCGTTTGCTTTTTTGAACAGAAATCAAGCAGAGCCATCTCCGGTTTAAACAGCAGATGTTGTTGAAATCGAACATATAAAAAGCAAAGAAACATTAAATTAGAAGTAGGTTCAGGGGGAGCTGATCAAGACGGTTTTATAAAGGAGTTACCTGTCATGGCTGGAATTTCATTTCCAGGGATTGGTTTGCTGTTACTGTTTATGTTAATGGTGAGTACGGAACGCAGTTTATTTTTGTTTTTAAACTCATTTATTTTTTCTTTTCTTTTTTTGTTGTTATTCCTGGGTGATCGGTGTAAAAGCAATTGAAATGACGTATTACCAACTACCGCAATGTATAAAGTAATAAAGAAGTTAAACTGAATCGTTACGTACTGTGCTAATTAAGTTTAGCTTGTGGTACTTTTTTTTTTTTTAACTGCAAAGTGAGCCGTCCTGTTTCCGACAACACCGTAGTATTGACAGAAATAAAACGGTGTTATTAACCTGAGATCTCTTGACCGAAAACTGTAGGCTACTGACGCTTGTTTTGTTATGACATTTTTTTTGTATGCTTGCTTGCTTGTTTGTTTACCGGTACTTAAATAAATAAATAAATAAATAAAAGTATTGCTTTCATCATATGTTGCAAAACACATATCGTGTAGGTGTAAGAGAAAGACAAAGGCAACAGGACAGTTTTCTCGCTTAAAAAGCACTTCCACCCCTCCCGTAAGAACAATTGTCTATGTTGTTTTAGCACTAGGTTTATATGTAATACTATTGAGAGACATAATATAAATTGCATTGCTTTCTGTTTTTTATTCACGTGTGCAAAATCCTTCTAAACCTCTTTCATAAAATGTCCAATGTTTAAAAATCGACCGTCTTTTTTTGCGTTTCTAAATCTTTGGCGTGTGGTTTGGAATTTAATATTCCGTCAGGTTTCTGAACGAACGCTAAAATATTATTGACGTTGTAGTGAGGTGTTTTTTTTTTCTTCTTGTTACCATACTGAATTATTTAGCCAGCACTGGTATGAGGATTTCACTACACGTTACCTGACAGTTAATAAAAAGCGACGGTGCACTTGCACTGCCCTTATACTATATTTTAACATCTCATTGAGAATGTGATTTTTCCCTTGGGCAAACGCCTGCAATAACCAGCAGTTAGTTCTGGTTGAGACGCAGTGAAGTTTAAAACAAAATGCTGTCAGCACAATTAAATTAACCGTTTGCTGTAAAACATGAACAATATAGGGCGGTTAAAAATATTTAGAGACAGAAATAACGCAATAAGTGAACTTTCTAATATTAACAAATGCGATTCATCAGACATTTGAAAAAAAAGATTTACAACAAACTGTAATCCCTTAATATGTGGGTTCGCTATATAATCTCAACTAAATATATCTAATATATATTTGGGTGTGTATGTTAGTCTAAATTGTCTAAGTTACTGTCTGGGCACTCGCTGATCCCTGAGGCCTATCATTTTAACTTAGGTTCTTTAGTGTCCACAAATGGGAGACCATGACAGTATAGTCTTTAGAATGTTTTCTGTCATCATATATAAAAGCTATAAGCAGATTTAACTTCAGTGTACCTACATATATGTTTACATGATGTAATATGAATTAATATTACAAAATGTCAAAACTTACTACATTTCATTCGTAGGAACTCACAAATGACAATTAAATACTTAACTGCATAGAAGACCGCCATCTTTTTTTTCTATTTGAGCATTGGGAGAATTGGGTGTTTGAGCAGCATTAACAATAATGCATATTTAACCAAAATTAGACTTTAATTCAGACCAATTGCAAGAAACTGTTTATAAATAAATAAATACTCAGCTGAAGAGTGGAATGAGGTACAGTACTGCTTTAAATTGAAGTCATGATCTCATATTTGTTTGTGGTTTCTTTTTCTTTCACCAAATGTGCTTCATGGCTACACACCCTGTGCATTGAAATTTGAGTCAGTCATACTAGACACTCCTGAGTTACACCCAATCAGAATGCAATAGATTGTTGCCTGCAGCTACGGTGGAGAGCAATGGTGGAGGCCATAGCAATTTTACCTGTACCTGCTTTTTAAAATAAAATTAAAAAAAGACATGAAGTCGTGTAAACTTGCTAGTAAGTTATCAAAGAGAAAAGATATTATGAAACTGGTTTACTGTCAGAGACGTACGTTAAAAATAGTATAACATATAAAATAGTATAACATATGGGTCAGAATATATTACCGCACAATAATATGACTCAAGTTGGTTTTGAGCTGTAATGCATGAGTGATGCAGCCAAAAGCGCATTACTAATTCAAAACCTATGAGCGTTTTTTTGAATGTAGCCTTGTATTGTCTGAATACGTTGATTGTTGTAATTAGTGATAAATATGGTGGCTGTTGACATTAAGCGCCGCAGGCAGGCACTGTACACTGAAGAGGAGGATGACTTCGGAAAGAGTCTAATATGAAAACAATATTAGTCTTGTTGCAATATCAAACTGTTTCTGCCCCCAGTCTAGAATACAACCTAGAACTGAATGGTTTCATATAATTGCCATTTATAAATATACATTTTTATTAATTAGCTCTCCATTTTTTTTTTTTTTGTCATATGTCATTTAAAGTCTAACACTAGAAACCTGTCCATTGGCTGGGCCAAGCCAGATTCACTCAGTATGTATTTAATAACATGCTGTACAAGTTGCAAGTTCAAAACACCTTGATAACGATTCACTGCTGATGGAAATAGTTGCAAAATGAAAAAAGGCTCAATAGTTTGTTTCATACTAGCTGTATATTATTACTCCTCAGAATTTTCCTTTCCCTTTGTTTTTGCATTTTTGTATCTTAATACAAAAGTTGTGAAGATCTTATTTGGTGTGAAATATGTGTCATTCATTTCAGATTCCTATAATTATCATCATTTTATCCCACAAACCTGTACTTGACAAGAAATACAAGTACATGAAAATAAAGTTTGTGTTGGTATGCTGTGTTAGAATTAAAAAAAAAAGGAATGTGTTCTCTCTTGTTTTGCAGAGAACAACACGTATATATATATATATATATATATATATATATATATATATATACGCGATGCACCTAATGCATTCTTCTATCCAGTCTTATCCTGAGTGAGCTTCTGTCCTGCCAGCTGTCTTGTGATGAGCTGTTTGAGTTTATTGCCGCTGTAACTAATGAGTTCAGTACTATTTCTTCTACTACAATTTTGTTTCCCAAGCATTGTAGTTTGACACCTCAAATACTGTATGCCAAGTCTGTTTATTGCATTGAAATATCACATTATCACTTGCCAAAACTTTTCTGGTGCTTTTAAAGGATTTCAAGTGAGTACAGTATTCATGTGAAGACATTTTCACTGTATAGTAAGCTTATTCACAGAATTACCTGTACAGGGTTTTTTGCAAAAACAAGGGCTCTTTTTAACATTAACAATTAAATAAATATAGTTTTATGTTTTTCCAGATGACTGTATGTTGACTTTGGTGTAACTTGTAAGTGTTGCAGCAGTGCAAACACAAGCCAGTTTCTCGGGGGAAGGGGTGCTGGTGTACCTGCCTTAAACAGAATGTGAACAGATGGCTAAAACAAACCAGGCTTTATATTAAGACCCTGCAGGATTATGTTTATTTATTTTTTTAATGCTTAACTAATAATTATCTGTTCATATCGTGTTATAGAATGAGTAACAAAGGCCTACAAATGGCCTTCCCCCATACCCCTCTATCCCCTCTCTATGGAATCTATCTTGTTCTCGTAAAACCTGTTTATGACCCTGTCGGCTGCCTCTTCTCAAATGCTTATTAATGAAGGTCCCACTGAAGTATTTTTAGAGTCAGGGTTCTGTAAAATTGCAAATTTAAGTACACTTTCAGAACACGAGGGGCTCATAGCGTAAGATTAGGAGGATCTTTGTGTGTGTGTGTGTGTGTGTGTGTGTATGCAGGTTTTATTCCAACTGATGTACAACAAAGAAGATTATTGGTCTAGCTTTTTATTTTTGTGTTTCTAGGTTTTGGAAAGTCATGTGAAAGCAGAATGGATTGTTCCACCGGTTAAAATAAGAGAAAATGAAGATTATTCCAGCAAAAACCCAATTGCCAAAGTATGTTCCATTTATTATTGCAATGTATGTTTTATGTATTTTCTGGTTATGTGGTCAAGAAGCCGTACAGGAGAATGTTTGCCTTTTTGACTTTTTCTTAAAATGAAAGACCTGCTGAATGTTGAATGATACCTTTTAATGTATACAGGTTTTAATGTTTTGTTGGTTCAGTATCATTTGTAGTAGTAGCAGTAGGAGATTAACATATGGTAATGGTATTTTTTAGTTTTATTGAGCTTTTTAATGTTTTAATCTTTTAGCCGTAGTGATGATACTCAGTCTTTTGCTTTCATTTTCAGATTCGATCAGATGTAAAAGATGTAGTTAAATACGAAATTGTTGGTGAAGGAGCTGATCAGAAACCTTATCGCTTATTTATTATTAATCCAGACAGTGGTGAAATTAGCATCACAGCAATTGTTGACAGAGAAGAAAAGGCCATCTACGAAGTAAGTTATATTTCAGCATTCATAAACATGGTCCATCTGAATTCTCCATATTTGAGAATTACATTTTCTGAATTTGATATTGATATTGTTTCAGCTGAAAGGACGTGCTTATAACGCTGTAGGAAAACAAGTGGAAAGTGATATTGACCTGAAGATTAAAATTGAAGATGTTAATGATAACAGCCCCAGGTTCACACAGAAAACATTTTCTGGGAGTGTTTATGAACTGAGTGAGAGAGGCAAGTATATGCGCATACCAAGAGAATACAACATAATGTGTCAACCATGTTTTAGAAAAAAAAGACTAATTTACCTTTTAACTTTTTTAATAACTTTTCACATTGCATGCCCCTTAAACTGGAATATATAACTAAAATGTAGAGGCACTTTCAACCAAACATAAAGGGAAAGTGGAAAATACAAGCCATTGTATTTATAGCGCTTTACAAGCATACCATTTAACCCTTTTAAATGAGGTTTGGTTATGGTGGTTTCGTTTGTGAGATTGATTTATTAAATGTGTGAGACATTTCTATTTACAATTTATTTATTTATTTTTTTTTTTCTTTTATGGCTTGGTGTTTCTCAAACAGTGCTCGTGTAAAGCAATTACTAATGGTCATGTCTCATCTGTCTCTTTGTTAGATACTTTTGTAATGCAAATAAATGCAACTGACGCGGATGAGCCAAACTCAAGAAATTCACTCATTGCTTACGAAATACTTGAACAGAGCCCTGCAGAAATGTTTTATGTTGAAAGGAACACTGGCAGAATTATGGTAGCACAGTCAACCCTTGACAGAGAGGTAAGTGTTTTATAGAGACCAGCATCAGAAAGTATGTTTAAGTAGCTTTTTATGTTGTCAGATTAGTTGTAGATTAGACTGTCTTTATGCGCAGATTGATTTAAAATGTAATTCACAGTTAAGCACTTCAACGTTCCAGCGGGCATGTATGCAAAATAGAAGTCCGCTAGATCTGGAAGCTGATTGGCTGTTCACACTCAATTGTTTTCTAATCGGACTTCTGATCTGAGAAAGCTGTGAGATGCCTTCGGTCTGTTGTCTAGCAGTTAAATACTGTAAAATGATTCCACACTACTGAAGAGTTTGGTCTGACTACCAATATCCACGTGGAAGAGGTGTACTCTGAAGAATCAATCATTTATCATTGCAGTAAGAAAACTCTTACTGTAAAATAATTAAAGCAGACTTTCATAATACATTTAAACAGCAACTCTAAGTACAGTTTGTAATCTTACTTTCATGATATGGGTTTTATATAACTCTACAAAAGAGAACTAAAATCCAATCCATCGGATGTTTTTTTTTGTTTTTTAACATTATAAATTTCCCTGTACAAATTATTTTATTTATATATTTATTTATGCTGGAATAAAATTAAATAGAATACATAAACAAAACTAACAGTTCACGCTTCCCTTTCACGCTAGTATCACATTCATAAGCAGCATTTTCTAGTGTGAAATAACTCACCATTACTGGAAAGCAGTTTATTTGTAGCATTAAGATAATAATAATAAGTAATTTTATAGTTTTTAAAAAATAAAAGCCAACAAACCTTATTTAATAACCCAGTGTTTTTTTTTTTTTTTTTTTTTTCCCCCTGAATGACAGTGAGGTGGAACGTAAATAAGGGGTTATCGAATATGTTAATAACCTTTGATTAAAGTTTCCAATTAAATATTCAGTGAAAATAGATTGTTTGGCATTGCCCTAATATGTGTATTATTATTATTATTATTATTATTATTATTAATCAGTACCATGTTACAATGTATTAGTACAATTTGGAGAAGTTTAAAAATGTGCTTACCTGATTTAAGATAAATCTTCTGATTTTCTCATCATTACTTTATGATTTTAGCTAAGATGGATATCTGGATAATATTTCATTGAGACAGTATGTATATGTGTATTTTTATCTTTCTCTGTTGATTTGCAGACACAGTCAAAGTATACTCTTACGGTACAAGCCAAAGATTTGGATGGAGAATTGGGTGGTTTGGCTACCACAGTACAACTTGACATTAAAATTAAAGATGTCAATGACAATGCTCCAGCACTGGAGATGCAGTCTGTAAGTTGTGTTATGTTTTTTTCCTTTTCGTTTATTGTCATTTCACACACTGATAATGTAAATTGTTAGTTGTTTATATATTGAATATGTTGTTCTCAAAACTTGTCAACTGACCAGTCTATAATTGAGGACCTGATATTAGGTATTCCTGCATTCATTGAGGAATAAAGTATAACCAGATTTATTAGGGCAAAAATGTTGGCACCTGATCATTTTAGCAACATAATGATATTACTAAAGCACAGGACTGGGTGAGTATTCAGTGTCTCACCCAGGGTACCACAGTACCACTGTGGAATACAGTGGTACTTTTGGAATGAATGTCCATCTCCTCTGTGTTTTAAAAATAAATAATTATTCTTTTAAACAGGGTGTGTTTGTGTCAACTCTGTATAATCTATACTGTGTACACGTTGAATAAGTAATTACTGATTTATTCTTTTAGTATGAAGGCAGTGTTGTTGAAAATACAAAAGATGTGGAAGTATTGAGAATGAAAGCCCTTGATGCAGATGAAGAATTTTCAGACAACTGGCTTGCTGTATTCGAAATTGAATCGGGCAATGAAGGAGGTTACTTCAGGATTGAGACTGATGCTAAGACTAATGAAGGGATTTTGATTCTCCAAAAGGTAAAGTTCTACATTTAGTAATTAGCTTGGTGTTTTGTGTCAAATTTAAATGCCTCCGGTCTTAATACAGTGATCCTGAATATTCTGTGGTTTATTCAATTGAAAAGTGAAGATATAATAAAATTAATGTGTGTAACATTAAATAACATCTAAAATATATTTGAAAAATGCACAGTAGTTGTTGGATGTTAGTGTTTTAAACTGTCATTTGAAATCACTCATGTAAACTAATCTGCCATCACATTATGATGATATCCTGAAATGTTTGTTTTTCTGTTATCAGGAAGTTGACTATGAAGAACTACAGAGCCTTGCCCTTGGAGTTGTTGTCAGAAACAAAGCAGCTTTCCATAGTTCTGTTACAATCACCAGCACTAATGTTAACATAAATGCGGGTGGAGGAGGAGGAGGAGGAAGTGGTTTTGGATCAGGTGGAGGTTCCTCATCATCATTTTTCACTCTAAAACAATTTCCAGTTAAAATCAAAGTGAAAAATGAGCCTGAAGGTCCTAAGTTTATCCCAAAGGTAAAGGCAATTTACATTTCTGAGGAGACGTCAAAAGTCGATCTTTCAAAAGTAATTGCAAAGTATCCAGCCATTAATGCAGACACTGGAAAAATTGCTGAGAAAGTCAAGTAAGTAAATGTTGTTTTTTTTTTTGTTTTTTTTTCAAAATTGTTTTGGTGCGATTTTATATGAAGTCTTTTATTTAACAATGTATTGGTTTTGTACTGTATAGATATACCAAACAGCCTGATATTAATTTAGTTGAGTGGGTATTGCAGTATATCTTCCAGTCTGTGGTTAATACATTTGTCCAGTATTGTCCGATTCTGAGAATCAGATTGATTAGAACAAGATGGTGCCACTAATAGTAACTAGTCAGAATCTATGCAGGCAGTGGATGATTGTACTCGTAATTTATAGTTTTTATGTAACCAAATGTAATTGCACAGCCAATAGATGGAGAGAAGATACATTCACGTTGCAAATATGCAGGTAGTTTATTTAAGTAACTTCTGTACTAAACCAAAAAAAAAAAAAATGGATTTTGTGATTTTATTATCTTTATACAGGTATGTAAAGAAATATGATCCTGATAATTGGCTGATAATTGATCTGAAGACTGGAGATATTAAACTTGCAAAAGTACCAGACCGTGAATCAAAATTTTTGGTTAATGGCACATATACTGCAGAAATATTGGCCATTACAGATGGTAAGCGTTTAAGTAGCCTCGTTGTGGGTATAATTCAATAACTTTTTTGTAGCAATAATGTGACGAAGCTGTTACTAATGGCACTGACCTCATACTTGCTGGGTTATGTTAATATAAAACAAAAGTGTTAACCAAAACATACAGCACTACTAATGTCTTGCATTTATTGATTTTTAAAAAAATTACAGTCTTCTAAACTGGCACATCAAAGAATTGATCGCGAAGTGTCTTGGGAGTTGCCCTGTATCCCTTCCTGAAATCATCCACATTCACCTGCTTCTGTCACTAAGTTGTTTTTGTTTCTCATCTTTTGAGTAAAGCACTTACACTAATCAATTGTGTCTACACTCACCTTTTTACACCATTGTAAGTGTTGCGGAGCACTCACAATTGTGTAAACAGGGGAGTGTAAACAGGGCTTCTGAACTAATATTCTGACCTGATCTAACAATATTCTCGTCCACAGATTTACCTGCTAAAACCGCTACTGGTACTGTTGCAATCCAGGTAGAAGACTTCAATGATCACTGTCCAGTTCTTACAAGTACCTCTACAGACATGTGTTCTGATGAGAAATCGGTGGTAGTCACAGCTGTAGATGAAGACGCGGATCCCAATAGTGTCCCCTTCAAATACGAGATCTTTGATGAACCTAAGGGTACAGTGCAGAACTGGAAAATTGAACATCTCAATGGTTAGTAGATATTTGCTATTATATCCGTCTGTAAGCCTGGCTATTTTGACATGGATATATGTGGAATGGAATTTTAAGTTCCATAACTAACTTGTGTCATTCAGTTTTTGTTAGTGTTTAGTGTACATTTTTTAAGGTGGCTTTTTTTTTCTTTAACAGGAACTAGCATGCTACTCAGACCCACAAAAACCTTTTGGCCTGGTCAGTACAGTGTAACCCTTTTAATATATGATCAGCAGGGGAAATCCTGTAGTGACAAGCAGGTTCTAAATATTGCCGTCTGCACCTGTGAAAACACCAGGGCCTGTGTACCAGTCACCGACAGACTTCAGTCAACTGGAGCTAGACTTGGACCTGCGGCTATTGGTCTTATGATTCTAGCACTCTTACTGCTGCTACGTAAGTTACTGAATGACTGGTGTTTTATTTGTGTGTGATTTGTTTTCTCAAGTGAGCGATTATGTGCCTGATTTTGAAAGACCCTCACTTCATGTAGGCCTATATTTCCATGCATTGACCTCTTGTTTTTAGTTTTAAATGGCTCAAAACCGAGTTATTTACAGGAGGTACTGACCCGGTATGCTTCTAATAACAGGATTTTTGGTTGTTGTCTCTTAAGTTGGTGGGGGTGGGGGGGGTGACCAAACAAAAAGCCCAGAAGGGCTTGTTGTTTTGGAGCACCAAAATAATGTGTGCCTTTATCTTATAGGGAAGCTGGTATTCTGGCTCTTTTTAAAATCCACATTTAAATCTTTTTTTTTTTTTTTTTTTTTATTTTTTTTTTTTTTTTTTTTTACATAAGCTTATACTTTTAAAAAAATGAATGGACTTGTTATTGCTTGTACTACACTTTCCCTGCTACACATTTCTTTGTTTTTTGCGTTAAATTATGGGTAACATGCAATCCAGATCAAAATCCTGAACTGGTACACGTCGACACAGTTGCTTTAACCATAAAGGCCACACTTATTTTTGGAGTTGCATTCTCATGTGAAGGTTACTGTACAGTAATGTTCAGGGAAACCACTTGGAATAGACTGATAAGTAGCACAAGCAGATCAGTGTAGCTGAGGGCTTTTCTTAGATGTGTTGACAAGGTCAGATCATGTGCTATTATCTTTTCACTATAAACATTTAGACTGGTCTCCTATGATTTTATAATACCGAGCTACAGGTATGTTCTTACCTGTAAAAAATGAAGTTGACTATTATGAAATGTAATGGGAATACAAAGGTACATACAATCTGGCCGGTATTCAATTGTGACTATAGAAGAGTTGTAGTAGAAAGTGCAAGGAGTGAGGTATCTGATATACTGTAGTGCTAAGAATGAAGTTTACAGAGTCAAATGCTCAAATGAGAAGTTAAAACATATGTTAAAACATGAAAGACATTTCCAGTGCTTTGTTAAAGTTATGAAAAAAATTAAGTATATTGTGTTTTCTTTCTTTTCTTTTAACATATTGTAACGTTACTTGGTTACAAATATATTCATTTTGTGTCTTTTTTACAGTTGTGCCTCTTCTGCTGCTATTTTGTTCATGTGGGGCTGGAGCGGCAGGCGGTTTTGTCCCAATTACTGATGGTTCAGCAGGACATTTGATTTCATATGACATGGAAAAAATGGGTGAAGATAAGGTAAGCTAGTTTACATTCAAATTACATTCAAATCTCTTGAAAATAGGTCCATTAATAGCTCCCAATAGTACTCCTACTGAATAAAATATCAGTTGATGTCTCAGTGAGAGATGGTTGGATAATAAGCCAGATTCCAAAACGGGGGGGGCAACACAGTATTGAGTATAATTTAAGTACTGATATATCTCCCCTTCCATGCAGATGTGCCTGCTATGTTTTAAATGCTTTCTGTAAACTGTTCTTTATTTTTATAAATGTGTTCAAATGCACATTGCTCTTAATGTTTGCATTTATTTTCTGAACAGGCAGTTCCACATCTTGTACCATCAATGGTCAAGGACATCAGTGGAGGAGGGGGCAGTGGCATGAAGATAACAGGGTTTGGAGAATCACACATGAGCAACAGCAACTTTGTGGGGTCTGCTGAACAAAATCGGAGACCAAGAAGACCAATAACAGCTGGATATGACGTGGTGGGATCAGGATATGGGTCTGGTTATGAAGCAGAATGGCGGTACTCCAAGGGAGGGAGTGTAGATGCCTTTGAGGGTGTAGCTCTGCCTGAGGCTTACCTGGAAGAGTACTATGTGGAGGTAAACTACAAATTAAACTTTGTGGGAGGGAAAAAATTCAGAATTAATTATACAGTATATTCAAGTGCTGTTTTTTGTATTGTTCCTCTTATAAATTTTTGCAAACTTGCAGAACATTTTGTAGAACAGTGTACCTGAAGCCAGAGTCGTTACTACATGACCAACCTGAACCCGATGCCCTCGCCAGCCTGACGCATTCTCCACAGATCGAGTTATTACCGTACACAAAAACACGCCAGGTTTTACAAGCAACAAATCGTCACATGTTCATTATTTTCATTCACTGTCATTCCATAAGAATTCTACACTTCTGATTTACCTCTCAAACTATTATCCACTACATGATATAAACCCTGCGCTATCTTTTGTTTCACCTTGTCCACAGACATTTTAAATATCACCAAGCAGAAATGATGAAAGGATCTTGCGGCGTATCAAACAAACGTCAAAACAACCTGAGAACGCTGCTTAGTCAGCTGACTCCTCCCTAATCGCCTCTTGCTTTAGCGCAGGAAATACTGGTACATATACCTTCTAATACATTATTTGGGAAAAGGTTACAGATGAACGTTTTTGCCGATTTTCAGATTCAGACCCGAGCCTGACCCGAAAATGACATTTTCTGATCTGCTCCCAAAACACAAACCGCGAAAAGTTTGCATTCGGAACCCGATGCAGGACTCTAAGCTAATACTCTTATAAGCTCTGACATGTACATTATTGTTAGTTGTAAATATGGAGAAATTGAATAATGATCTAATAGTTCATGTGTATAGATAAACGTGCATAGAAAGTGTTTTAAACTTAAAATTATGCTTTGTTTGTTTGTTCGATTTTTCTACCAGGAAGTACAACAGACTAAGTGCACTTCTTTTCTTTTTTTATCATAGAAGGCTAACTATGTTTCAGCGGAAGGTCATCCACAAAAAGATGCCATGTTGGTGTATGATTATGAAGGCCAGGGGACACCTGTGGGTTCGATAGGATCTTGTAGTTTTATTGAAGAAGATCTGGACCAAAGCTTCCTAAATGAACTAGGACCAAAGTTTAAGACTCTTGCTGAAATCTGCAGGGGCACAGAGATGACTTCAGGAGTTTCAGTTGAGCAGCCTGGTGTTGCTGTTCAGCACACCACCGTGTCCACTAACCCAGTCATCACCAATAATTGTGTGGTGACCAACAAAACCGTTGAGGTGACCAGCCCAGTTCCAGCACCCCAGGTCCAAAAGAATGTGGTTGTCACAGAAAACGTGTCTCCTCCTCAGCCAACCGTGTATCTCCAGAAAAATGTGGTTGTTTCTGACCCTGGCTTCGTTCAACAGCCTGTATACTATGCCACTAACCCAATCATTCAGACCACTCGATACATTGTTGAGCCACAGATCCAAAGGAATGTCGTGATAGAAAGGTCTTCTGTCCCTGGCTTGCAAGGCCACCTTCTAATGAGTGACGTTCCAAGCACTCAGAATGTGATGGTGACCCAGAAGAGATTGGTGCATGGCTCGGGTAATCAGGGTGGCATGATGGTGGGGTTAGATCAGGGTACTCTGCGCACGAGTGAAATACCAAACTCACAGCATGTGTTACTGCTGGAAAATAGAGGTTTTGATCAGGGAAGTATGCACTTCAGTGAACCTGTTTCTCATAATGTGGTGTTGACGGAGAAGAGAGTGGTGTCTGGACATAATGTGCAGGGTGACATGATGGGGTATGAACTAGGCAGCTTGCACAGGAATGTAATGCCTGGTTCACAGAATGTAATGGTAACAGAGAAGACCGTGGTATCTGATTCCAGTATGCAGGGTGGAAAGATGGGTTTTGGTCAGGGTACTCTGCGCATGAGTGAAATGCCAAAATCACAGAATGTGGTGCTGTTAGAAAATAAAGGTTTTGATCAGGGAAGCATGCGCTTGAGTGAACCTGTCTCTCATAATGTGGTGTCTGGACATAATGTGCAGGGTGACATGATGGGGTATGAACTAGGCAGCTTGCACAGGAATGTGATGCCTGGTTCACAGAATGTAACAGTAACAGAGAAGACCGTGGTATCTGAGTCCAGTATGCAGGGTGGAAAGGTGGGGTTTGGTCAGGGTACTCTGCGCATGAGTGAAATGCCAAACGCACAGCATGTAACAGTGACAGAGAAGAGTGGTATCTGGAAGTAGTGTGCAGGGTGGGTTAATGGG
This sequence comes from Polyodon spathula, assembly GCF_017654505.1. NCBI lineage: Eukaryota > Metazoa > Chordata > Actinopteri > Acipenseriformes > Polyodontidae > Polyodon > Polyodon spathula. Next base: position 81,051,058 of record NC_054536.1, on the reverse strand, counting down.
ATGAAGTAAGATGCACTTGGCATATATAAAAGGTTGTTTAACAAACTCGTGTGAGTGAGGACAGAGCAAAAATTAAGCCCACAACATAGACGGATATCCTTTACATTTGAATTAAGTATTAAAGGATTCTGTATCTAAATCAAGGAAATTTAATTTTATCCAAGGTTTATGCCAGGGTTCTGGGAATTTGTCTTGAATGAATACAGTAATTCATTTTTAATTGTCAAAGGCTGTTTATGTAAAATACAATCTGTATGGATACATAAATGCTTGTGTGCTGTATTTGTGTGTGCATATATAAAACAATTGTAATCCAAACAGTAATCAGTAGATGAACTTGTTAGGTTTAAAGGCTTGGGGCATGGCATATACATTTTGAATGAAGAGTGGTTGATACTTTGAGCTTACAGGTTGGATCAGTTGTGCTGTACATTCCTCTTTAAACACTAATTGGGTTCTATACGCTTTATGCATCTCATCTTTGCTGTTTAAAAATACTTTTGAATAGAAGGCTGTGGTTCTGGAAGTGAGTGAATATTTCCAAGAATTTAACATAATTTGTGATTTCATAAGCAGATATTGACTTTTTCTTTTGAAAATTATCATTAGTGGTGTTGGGTTATCAGAGATAGAAAATGTTTTATTAAGCCAGGGTTCCTAAAGATGGGCTGTGACACATGTATTTTTATATATATAGAATAGATGGGCTTCAGTGAGTTACAAGAAAATAATTTCATCTACGGTTTCTGTGATGTCATAAATTACGAGACCAAAGGTTGAGTAACTTATAAACTGTCACAGAAACCTTGAAGAGACCCATCTATTTTTATTTTTTTTTTATAATACATGGATACCCTTTGTGATGCTAATATTGCAAAAGACGAGGTTCAGCAGGACAGGTTTTTTTTTTTTTTTTTTTTTTTAAATGGTGTTTTTCAGTGCTGTACAGACATTCTGTGTTATCCGTTACGTTTCTCTGAGATACGAATGTAACAGCTTTACATTTTTTTAAACTTTTTTTTATAAATGTTCTCATTTTGTTGGTCATTAATGAACATTTCTGTACTGTGGGTGTTGTCAATTGATGGAAAACAAGACATTTTGTGTTTGAATTGAAAGTGATGGTCTCGAGGAGTCGAATGGGTCAAAGTTCAAGTATATTTTCCTCTAGAGGAATTATCACTTTTTGACGTCACTACTGTAGTATTATCACTTTTTTTCGAATGGCTCAGGATGCAAATATAGCCGTCATCTATGTATTTATTTAGATGAAGATTATTTACAGGTTTAAAAATGTTGTTAGGGACTCCCAAGTTGCACATCTAGTGAAAGCACTCGCGTAGAGTGCAGGATGTGTCCTATAGTCCGGACATCGCCAGTTTCGAGTCCAGGCTGTTCCTTTGCCAACCGAGGACGGGAGCTCCCAGGGGGTAGTGCACAATTGGCCGAGTGCCGCCCCGGGGGAGGGAGGGTTTAGGTCGGCCAGGGTGTCCTTAGCTCACTGTGCACCAGCGAACCCTGTGCTCTGGCCAGGCGCCTGCGGGCTTGCCTGTAAGCTGCCCAGGGCTGTGTTGTCCTCCGACGCTGTAGCTTTGCGTGTCTTCATGGTGAATCTGCGTGTAAAAAAGTGGCCGGTTAACGGCAGAAACTTCGGAGGACGGTGGAGTCAGTGCAGGGGTGGTAGTGGTGAGCTCAGCTAAACAAAAATAATTGAACACTACTAAATTGGGGAGAAAACTTTTTTTTTTTTAAAGGATTTACCTTTTTAATGCAATGTGTGTTCAAGGTAGATGCACTGGAAAAACAATATTTGTATGTATGCTTTTTAAGAAGGTGGTTGTTTTTTTTTAAATAGGTATTTCAATGGTCTGTTTTAATCCTTTTTTTTTTTTTTTTTTTTTTTTTTTTTTTAATAAAAAAATACTGTATTAAGCATCCTCTAGGTGTGTTTGTAAATATGCCACTGCACTTTCAACTCTTCAAATTTAATTTGTATTAAACTGTTATATTCAGAAAATGCTGTGCCAAGGGGATGGTTTGTTTCTGTTGAAATAAACACTAATATCTGGTAAGTGTACGGGGTTGTATGTGAATCAGCTAACATTACAGCATGCAGTATGTTCACTTTTACATGTTTTTACAGAAGTTGTATTCAATTAATACAATAGAAATGTTTTCATTTTCCAAATTAAATGATTAGTTTCTTTTTAAAAGTTATCCCAATACCCATTAAACACAAACATTGTCTCAATCTAGTGTCTAAATATGCTGTAAATTAATTAAGTTTTATGGTATCTGCATGATGCAGTTGTTACTGTTTTTACAATAAATTATCACTATAAACAGAAACACTGTTATGCAAATTGAAAGCCAAAATTATAACATTTATATATTGTTTAATATGTCTGTTTTTGTGTTGTGTTGTCAGTCAATACACCATTTTCATTTTAAAAATGGTCAAGTTAAACAAGACCCAACTGGGCCTAACTATTATTATTATTATTATTATTATTATTATTATTATTATTATTATTATTATTTATTTTTTAGCAGACACCCTTACCCAGGGTGACTTACAGTTGTATAAAAAGACACGTCAAGAATTACAGCACAATTAAGATCACGATACAAAATAAAATGACTTCAGTCCTAATAAGAACAAATGCAGAACAGTACTATTTGATATCGGAGCAGTTCAAGAGCAGATAACAGTGCTGATAGTTACATTAGGGTTAGATACGAGTGCAGCTGAAATACAAAATACTACAGATTGGGTTCAGTGCAGGACTAAATACATTAAACTAGGGCACAGATAAGTGCCAGTTAAAGTGCATTAAAGGCAGAGTGCTATGTTGTCCAGAAGGGAAGAGTTGAGTTTTACAGGTGTTGCTGAAGAGGTGTGTCTTGAGGAGGTGCCGGAATGTGGTCATGGACTGGGCAGTCCTGACATCCGTAGAAAGGTCGTTCCACTACTGCTGGGCGAGGGTGGAGAAGGAGCGGGCCCTGGAGGCAGGGGAACATAATAGAGGTACAGCCAGTCTTCTAGTGCATGCAGAGCAGAAGTCGGGTCGGGGTGTTGGGAGAGATGAGGGTCTGGAGGTAGCTGGGTGCAGTCTGCTCAAGGCATCGGTAGGCGATTACAGGAGTCTTGAACTGGATGCGAGCAGTGATCGGGAGCCAGTGGAGTGAGCAGAGCAGTGGAGTAGTTTGGGAGAAGCAAGGCAGAGAAAACACAGAGTTCTGGATGAGCTGGAGCGGATGGGTGGCGGACGCAGGAAGGCTGGCCAGGAGGGAGTTGCCTAGTCTAGACGGGAGAGTACCAGGGCTTGGACAAGGAGTTGCGTGCAGTGAGGAAGGGTCAGAGTCTTCATATGTTGCTCAGGAAGAAACGTAGTTGCGCAACTCTCTTACAAGACCCAGCTTGTGCCACATTTGGGACAAACTTGCAACCCTCTACCTCACACCTAAAACAAATGATCAAATAAAGATGGAGGCTGTATTGTGGCCACTGTCACTGCAGTGAATGGCCCTCTGCTATGTACCTGTGTGAACAGAGCTGACCTCTATTTTAACATACTAATTGAAATGGCAAGTTGTGTGGTTTTTTTTTTTTCGTTTTTTTTAATCTAAACTGGCATTTAATTCTGATTCCACAATGACCATTTTGGTATTCAGCCATCAATAGATGGCATAAGCCTAAAGCAGCATCTCTGTATTTTTCCCTCGGTGCGCTGGATCGTAAATGTGCCATCCTTCAAAACCGCAACAAAACCATTCAGAGCACAAACAAAGAGAAGCCTGTGTTAAACTACAGTTTAAAAACTTATTAGATGATAACAAAGGGTTTAAAGTCCAGAATATGCTTCTAAGGCAACACATTTTTTAGTTTACAATGTGAGATTTTTTGCTAGACAGCCACTGCAAAAGGTCATATTTTGACAGCTGCAAATGCTTTCATTGTGAAGAGAATATTCAGACCACCTCCACTATTAAAAATTAAGGAAACCATTTGCACTTTCAAACAATATATTATGGCTAATATAAACTTGCCAACTGTAGTTTTAAAGAAAAAATAAATAAAAGTTGCAATTTAATATTCCCTTAGCTCATTTGGGCATTTGATTTAGAAATAAAATACTGAACTGACCCAATATTAAAGTACTGGAAAGAACATTCAAACAAACACTGCCTGAAACGTATTCAGTAACAAAAATGAACCTGATCATATAATGGAGTATTAATACCTCGATCAAACCGATATTATGCCAAGGAGAATTACATCTGAAAAAAGAAACACATTCTTCTGTGTTTCTCTACTTTCTTTAATAAGTCTGTTACTACATAAAAATACCTGTTACTTCTGAGATTTTTTTTTTTACTTTAATATTGTACTTTTGTATTCCAGCTAATTCAAGATTAAAGAATATTAAAATATTAATCAGAATTTTGAAAAAATATGAAAATAAAATGTTTGTTCCAGCACTATTACATGTTCTCACCATGTTTCTTTGTTCAAAAATAATAGCAAACAAAATCACTGTAGTACAATTGGGAAAATCTAAGCAAAAGTTGCAAAACCTGTTGGGCCTCCTGCATTAGTCATAGTGGTGTGGTTATTTTCCAAAAAAGCTTTGGAATGTTATCTTTAAATTCAATGCATGTTATGACAAGGACATGTCAGAAAAATCTAGACTAAAACATTATCAGTGGGTGTGGTAAGTACCTGAGTGTCTCAGAGGAAGAATTCTTCCGCTCCATCGGGATCAATGATGCAATCTGCTGTGTCGTGCTCTGAGCTACTCGGGAGGAACAGAACTGAACATGCTGTTCTGAGTGACTTAACGCAAACACTGCAAGAATTTTATACTGTATATTACTGTGTAGTCGACCAGTATCCTAAGTACATATATGGGACAACAAATAGTCATAATATTTGTTATAAAAATTTTTTTTTTTGGGGTAGTCTTTGTTCTATGTATAAGTAAACGTCTCTCTCCCGTCCACATAACACCAGTGACAGTAACACCACTTATCCGGAGACGAGACTACAGTAAAACTACATAAGGTTTGACAAGTCACACTTATGTCGATAAGAGATTCTATAACTATCCAAAAAAAAATATATTACGTATAATATATATATATATATATATATATATATATAGATATATATACAAAATATAGTGTAATAAAATTTATGTTGTTCATATATAATTTGGACGGAATAATGACAACTTCCGGCAAAAACATAACACATTTTTTTCTTAAATACCAAGTATATTTAACCTGCCTTATTACTGTTGAAGGCCGTTTTTGTATTCTGCCATCAGCAGATTGCATAGACTGCAGCTGTAAATCAGCATTATTGTATTCTTCCCTCAATGCCATTGGGAGCACAAATAAACCTTGGGTTCAGTTGTAGTTTAAAAGCTTAAGTTGTGTGAATTTCACTTTTGTAGTTTAAAATGTGGTTCAGGTAAACAGACTGTTCCCTTTCAATTCGAAGATGATGCCAAAACAATACTTTTGGGATATGCCTGCTTGTCAGGTATTTGAGGAGCATTTTATATATATCTTCAACAGCCTACACCGCATAGCGATCGTAGTTTGCTTTACTAACCTTGCAGCTTGCTGCATGTTTTCTATAATTTTCCTCTGCTTTTTGTAGCTATAATTATATATATATATATATATATATATATATATATATATATATATATATATATATATATATATATATATAAGGGCAGCAGCTCGCTCTCTGAGCTATACTCGTATATATATATATATAATTTTTTTTTTTTTTTTTAAGAGAAGGGAGAACCAGTGTTTCAACACCCTCAGTGCCTTGAGGACTGTTTGCCTCTGCGCTTTGACGCCTGCTTCATTTCACAGCTCCCTGCAGCGGTGTCCTTGGTGTTTTCAGTACCCTCGACCCCCAAAACCCCAGAGCCTTGGGGGTTCGACACCTTTGGTGTGCCAGGGCCACGGTGCATCGACATTGCACACAAACCCTGCCTTCCTCCCTGAGGTGATTACAGCTTTTCACTTGAATCAGTCAGTGGAACTAGAGGCCTTCCATCCCCTCCCTTTGCACAGGAGATAGATAGGAGATTGAAGTTTCAAGTTCACCCTTCTGTCTCCTCTTGTCAGTGAATTACCCACCACCCTTCCACAGATGCATACACATTTTTTTTTAAATTACAGTAAATGTCAGCAAAAACTAAAGAGAAAAAACTGAAATATGTTGATTGCATAAGTGTTGAGACCTGTCAACTCAATGTTTGGTGGAAGCACCTTTGGCAGCAAAAACAGCCACAAGTATTTTTGGGTAAATCCCTACCAACTTTGCACACCGGCTTGGTGCAATTTGTGCCCTTTTTTCTTGGCAGATTTCAAGTTACTTGGGGATTATTTATGGACAGCAGTTTTCAAGTCTTTCCACAGATTCTCAATAGGATTCAAGTCAAGACTTTGACTGGGCCACTCAAGGACATTCACTTTCTTATTAAGCCACTCCAGTGTAGCTTTGGCGTTATGCTTCAGATCATTGTCCTGCTGAAAGGTGACCCCAGTTTTAAGTCTTTAACAGTCTGAAACAAGTTTTCCTCTAGTATTTGCCTACACTTGGCTCCATCCATTTTTCTTTCTATCCTGACAAAAGTCCCTGCCAATGAGAAACATCCACATAGCATGATGCTGCCACAACTGTGCTTGACTGTAGGGATGGTATTGACTGGGAGGTGTGCTGTGTTGGGTCTGCACCAAACATAACGCTTTGCATTTAGACCAAAAAGTTCCAATTTGGTCTCGTCTGACCACAACACCTTTTGCCACATTTTTTCAAGGTGCTTTGTTGCAAACTCTATGCGGGCTTTGAGATAGCTTATTTTTAGTAATGGTTTCCTTCTTGCCACCCTGCCACACAGGTTACTTTTGTGAAGTGTTCTGGATATTGATGACTGATGCACATTTTCTCCCATCTCAGCAGTTGAACTGTAGATCTTTCAGGTGTCGTTGGCCTCACAGTGGCATCCCTCACCAGTTTCCTCCTTGCCCAGCTGCTCAGTTTGGAGGGATGGTCTGATCTAGACAATGTCTGGGTGGTACAATGCATCTTCCATTTCTTGATGATTTAGTAGACTGTGCTCACAGAGATATTTAGAGACTTTGATATTTTATTGTACCCTTCTCCTGATCTGTGATTTTCAGTGACTTTATCCCTGACTTGCTTTGAAAGCTCCTTGGTCTTCATGGTTGAGTCTTTGCTTGAAATTCACTACCTGACCAAGAAACCTCACAGAGGCAGGTGTTTTTATTCAGAAATCGTGAGAATCACTAATATTGCACATGAACAGAGGCCATTCAACTAATTGTGTGGCTCATTAAGGTCATTTTGTGCACTTGAATTAATTTAGGTTTACATACTTACACAATCATGACACCCGTTTTTATTTCATAATAATTATCTATTTACTTCTTATTGTTTTTGCGTTGAATGTGTGGAGTAGGTTGTGTATATAACACATATTAATTCCTACTTCAAAGTGTCATGACTGCAAGCTTTAAAGCAACAAAATGTGAAGAAGGGGGCAACAAAAAAGGGGGCCTTACAAAGTCATACCTATGTTATATGGGAGTCATTTCCTGATAAAAAATTAATAAATCGATAAATACCAATACAAAAAAATAAATAAATAAAAATGAAAAACCTTGCCACTCTAGCTTTTAAATAACAAAGCACCATGCCAGATAAAGAACATAGGTGACTCAGTAGTTGTTGGTCACAGCCTCAAAGGCGTGCTCACTGGTAAGAAATGAGTACCGAAATGGAAGAGGCCACATACATACAATGACACACAGGTCGAACCGTGTCTCCCCATCCCAGCCCGAGGAACCATCAGCAGCCCACGCCCCTGTCTCTTCCCAGTTCTTAAATTATGTTAGATAAAAAAAAATCTAATAATAATAACTTAAATACAATAATAATAGTAATTACCATTATTGTGTCTTCCTTAGATCCCTTATAGTAGGTCAAATCCACCGTCATTGCTCGCTTACTTTTGACATCGTAGGAGGGTACTAGGACAGGTAAACCTGTCAGTGTTAAGGTGCTATTTTAAAACAAGTGGATGCCAAAAAATTGGGGGGAAAAAATTGAATTTTGCAAGAGCTGCTGTTGTTTGTGATCACTCCATTATTTTTTAAGGACACTTGAAATAGAAAATGCTGCTTACAAAATAAAATTATAACTGGGACGTATTACTGAAGACATAGATTTCTCATAGAAACATTTTTCAAATAATTGTGTTTGCTGGTTTTCGGTATTTATATCTTATGACGGTGTTTACTAAAACAAAGTCTGTTATCAATTTACTTTGCTGAATGCTTGAAAAAGTTCAAACAAAAAAACAAAAGGAAGTTGAGATTCTCTTTACATATTTTCTGTGCTTGGTATTTGTCAAGTAGTATACTGTGTGCCTGAAGATTTTTTTTTTTTTTTTTTTTTTTTTTTTATATGGAAAGCATTCAATACAATGTTGAAAGCAAATATCTATACTATGCATTTGTTATTTCAAATGTGAATTAATTAATAATTTAGTAATATGTTGTAATCTGTTAATTTAAAATAGTAGTAGCTTAAATATTCCACTAGATGTCAGTCTTCACACACACAAAATTTGGTAAATGGTGACCCAATAAAAAGGTTTTTACTTGCTCAATGACAGAAGGCAAACTGCAAATGCTGATTTTGGAGCATAGATGTCGGAAAAGTATTGGGAGATGCTCATGCCGGTTGCGGAAGGGAATAAGGATTGCCACCTGAAAAAAGTAAAAACATGCACTGGCTGAGGGCAAGACCCACAGAGGGGCTAGGGAAGAGAAGGAGTTGGCACAGGAGGACTGAGAATGGAGGGAAGGCATTACCAGATGGCCAGTAGCGGAGGAGCGGAGAGGGCGAGAGGGGGTGTAGGGAGACATGAGGGATTGGAGGTAGGTGGTGGGCAGTGTGGTGAAGATAGCAGTATGCAAGAACAAGGGTCTTGAATTAAATGCAAGCAGATCGGTAACCATTACAGGGTGCAAGAGGGTACAGAGGGGTAGCATGAGAGTTGTAAGGCTGGGAGAATACAAGACAAGCAGCGGGATTTTGAATGAGCTGAAGGGGGTGGATAGCCAAAGCAGGGAGACGAGCAATTGTTCTAGTCCTTTCTATTTCATTCAGAATTTTAGATCTTGACGATCAAATTTCTTGGAATAACCATTGAGTGTTTTCTGCATCCTAAAACAAAGGAACAATCAATCCTGTGTTAACATTCCTGTTTATCCCAGCAAAAGGCCGGTTTAAACAACTGTAGATCCAGAAAAGATAACATACCTGCATTTGAAAGACTGTGTGCACTGTTAGAGAGAAGGAGAGAAGATCAGTTTCATTAAAGAAAATGGTTTTGCAAAAGCTGAACTGCTTTGTAACTGCAAGGAACATAGTGGATTGCCAGTTGAAAATATTCAGTTTGAGGATAAGGGAGTTCAAAATGAATAGTACATTGTGCAGACAAAGTTTATTTAGTCTTTCTAATTGTAGTTTCTTCATAGATGTTATACTGCTATTACAAATATCCGCTCTTCTATTCAACACAAGGTTAATAAAAAGAGTGTTTTTATCTCCCTTTGAGATAAGAGGAGGAAGCTCTACAGTAAGCCAGGGCGCGTCTATGTTGCTCACATACTGTATCTGTTTTACCTTTTTTACTGTGTGATGAGAGTTGCTATATGCTCAGATGTAATGGTTTCACTATCTTATTTATTTTTTGAAAACAGAGAACATCAGCTAAATGACTTAGGTCATAAAGGCGTGATGTGGACATAGATGCATTATTGTGGGATTTTAATAGCTGCCATAGTCTGCTTAATAATTAATCACCCTAATTCAGTACAGTTCCAGACCAACAACAGAAACTCTGTGTTATAATTTTAAAGTGAGTTAATGTTCAAATAATGTAAAACATAACAACTATATTTTACTGAACAAAACAAAAAGGACGAACTAATAGAATGTAACCATCAAATGCTTCAAATTAGGAATCAGAATCCAGGTTTTGGAGATTTTACTGTGATTTTACAATTTGTCACTAAGCCTCTAACACCTTGTAGCAGGGACAGATCTGTTCTGACTCTGCTGGCGTGTTCACGGGCTGCAGGAAGAGGACGGCAGTCGCTCAACAACCGCCTGCGAGTCATGGCAGTGACACGGGGAGGTGGGAAAATGGGTGTGTTGACTTTCCCCCTCTCTGAATGGCTGAGAGGCGAGTCTTGGGAGATTGTTGGTCCTATAAAATAACGTTCTGCTGTTTTCTCAGGTCTGCCCTGTTAAACGCGCCGAGAGTGCGGAAGCGCTGGTCCACGACCGAGAACCAGTGGGAGAGAAAGAAACGGAGGTTCAGAGCAAGACATTGAGGGCGGGGAACCCTTGGGCACACCCCTGAGTAGTATATCAGAGCAGGCTAGTTAGCCGGCAGAGTAGGACGGTGATCCGGGTCGCACGGGCAGTGGCGACTGGGATATCGTTGCAAAGTGCAGCACCTTTTCTTTGTAGTTTTGTTACTGTTTTATTTTCCCTGTTTGTTTGTGCCTTCTGTTTTGAATTATTGTTTCGAAGCACCTGCAAGGACGCCGGTATTGTGTACCATCGCTTGGTATGCCCGTGGTTCTGTTTACCATCGTTGGTAAATCAGACCACGGTCCCACAGCGCCATCTGCGGGAATAAAGAGAAAATAGCACCCTGAAATAAAACTGGGCACCTGTGCGGTGTTGCCAAATTCACCTGTTTGTCTCCTGTGTCAGTGAATTACCCACCACCCTTCCACACGTGGTGTTAGCTGTGGGATTCACTGGCACTGCACCAAGAAGTGCAGCTACAGAAGGAGCAGACTAGCGATGGATGCTACCCAGTTTGCCGCAATGATGGACCTCCTGCGACAGACGCTCACCGCGGCAGTGCAGGGGGCGTCTCTACCCGCAGCTCCAGACCACTCCCCACAGAGACCCACCAAGATGACGGCCGACGATCGACCTGACACCTACTTGGAGGTGTTCGAGGCCATGGCGATCTCAGCCGGGTGGCCCCAAGCCCAGTGGGCTAGCTGTTTGTTACCCCAACTCGCCGGGGAGGCTCAAGCAGCTGCGAGGACGCTGTCCCCGGAGCACATGCTGGATTACCCCCTGCTAAAGGTAGTCATCCTGAATCGTGTGGGGGCCACCCCGGAGGGCTACCGTAAGAGATTCCGGGAGGAGCAGTTTGCGGCGGGGGAGCACCCCCGAGCTATCGCCCACCGGCTAAAGGATTACGCCATGGGCTGGCTGAACCCGGACGCAGTCACCAAAGCTAGGTTGGTGGAGCTGATCGTGGTGGAGCGGTTTCTGGAGTGTCTGGCCCCGGGTCCGCGGCTATGGGTTCAGCAACAGGCACCAGGTACTCTGGATCGGGCAATCGAACTAGATTAGTGATGTGTTCGTAGTGATGTGCGTTACTGGGACCAGCTGATTCCTCCCCTTCTCTTTGCGATCAGAGAGGTTCCCCAGGCTTCCACAGGGTTTTCATCATTCGAGCTGCTGTATGGGCGGAGACCCCGGGGCGTGCTTGATCTGGTCAGAGAGATGTGGGAAGAGCAGCAGGACAATTCGACCAATACCGTCCGGTATGTGTTGGACCTGCGCAAGCGTCTTGAGTCGGTTGGGAAATGGGCGCATGACAACCTGCAGCAGGCACAGCACAGACAGGAGACCCAACATAACCGAGGAGCCCGGTTGCGCACATTTCAGCCGGGGGATAAGGTCGAAACTCTTGGCTAAGTGGCAAGGACCCTTTGAGGTTACACGCCAGGTTGGGAAGGTGGACTATGAGATCTGCCAGCCAGAGCGACGGACGGAGAAACACATTTATCATATCAATCTCTTAAAGCCTTGGTTGCAACCAGAGACGTTGTTAGTGGCGCATGCAGATGACGTCACGGACCTGGGACCTGATCTTTCTGTGTTGGCAAGAAAAGGATCGGTACAGATTGCTGAGAATCTGACACCAACACAGAAATGTCAGGCTCACGGTCTGGTGGCGGAGTTTCCTGACATGTTCTCTTCAGTCCCGGGGCAGACTCGAGTAGCCAATCATCACATTAATATTGAGCCGGGGGCGCTAGTTCGCCAGAGGCCGTACCGTATACCTGAGCGTAAAAGACAGGTAATAACAGCGGAAATTGACGAAATGCTGAGACTGGGGGCAATAGAAGAGTCCCAAAGTGACTAGAACTGTCCAATCGTTTTAGTTGATAAGCCAGACAGGTCAACTCGATTTTGCATTGATTTCAGACAAATCAATGAGAAATCGAAATTTGACGCTTATCCAATGCCCCGGGTAGATGAGTTGCTGGAGCACAGGCAGAGCTCATTTTATGACGACACTGGATTTAACGAAGGGGTACTGGCAGATACTCCTGACTCCGGAATCTAGAGAGAGGACGGCGTTTTCGACTCCCTTCGGGTTGTACCAATTTAGGATCATGCCCTTTGGGTTGCACGGAGCACCTGCCACTTTTCAGCGGATGATGGATCGCATCTTGCGGCCCCAGCAGCAGTACGCCGCTGCTTACATAGATGACGTGGTTATCCACAGTGAGGACTGGCCGAGTCATCTGTGTAAGGTAGCGGCGGTGCTGCAATCCTTGCGGGAGGTGGGGCTCACTACTAACCCAAAGAAGTGTGCCATTGGGAAGAGTGAGTCGGAGTATTTGGGGTATCGAGTAGGGGGCGGCCAGATCAGACCGCTAGTTGCTAAGGTGAAAGCCTTGGCTGACTGGCCGGTTCCTACAACCAAAACCCAGGTGCGCTCTTTCTTGGGACTAGCGGGCTATTATAGAAAGTTCATCCCGAGTTTCGCTACGCTTGCTGCTCCCTTGACAGACCTCACCCGGAAGGCTGCCCCAAATACGGTTCAGTGGACGGAGTCGTGCCAGAGGGCTTTTCTAGCGGAGGCTGTGTAGTAAGCCAGTGCTATGCAGCCCGGATTTTGGTAAGAGGTTCACCCTGCAGATGGATGCGTCAGAGACAAGTCTCAGGGCAGTGTTGTCGCAGGAGGTTCGGCTAAGCGAGCACCGAGTCCGGTATATCAGCAGGAAGCTCCTTCCCCACGAGAAAAATTATAGCACCATCGAGAAGGAGTGTCTCGCAGTAAAATGGGCAGTCGAGTCACTCCGGTACTACCTCCTCGGGGGACACTTCACCCTGGTTACAGATCATGCCCCCTTAGCATGGCTTCACCGGATGAAAGATAGCAGCGCCAGAATCATACGGTGGTACTTGGCCTTGCAGCCCTATGCCTTCAGGGTAGTCCACCGAGCAGGAAAGCTGCATCAAAACGCAGACTTTTTCTCTCAGGAAGGCATGGGGGTGTAAGATTTTCGAATGAACCGGTGGTGTCATTCTGAGGTAAAGGATATGTAGCAGGGAAAGATCTGTGCTGACTCTGCTGGTGTGTTCACGGGCTGCAGGAAGAGGACGGCAGTCGCCCAACAACCGCCTGAGAGTCATGGCAGTGACACGGGGAGGTGGGAAAGTGGGTGTGTGGACTTTCCCCCTCTCTGAATGGCTGAGAGGCGAGTCTTGGGAGATTGTTGGTCCTATAAAATAACGCTCTGCTGTTTCCTCAGGTCTGCCCTGTTAAACGCGCAGAGAGTGCGGAAGCGCTGGTCCACGACCGAGAACCAGTGGGAGAGAAAGAAACAGATGTTCAGAGCGAGACATTGAGGACGCTGAACCCTTGGGCATACCCCTGAGTAGTATATCAGAGCAGGTAGTAGTTTGTAGTTTTTGTTACTGTTTTATTTTCCCTGTTTCTTTGTGCTTTCTGTTTTGAATTATTGTTTCGAAGCACCTGCAAGGGCGCCGGTATTGTGTACCATCACTTGGTATGCCCGTGGTTCTGTTTACCATCATTGGTAAATCAGACCATGGTCCCACAGCGCCATCTGCGGGATTAAAGAGAAAATAGCACCTTGAAATAAAACTGGGCACCTGTGCGGTGTCTGTCTCCTGTGTCAGTGAATTACCCACCACCCTTCCACACACCTATACACACTCTACAGTGCATTAATAGTTTTAGTATTGATGTGCACTTTATTCCATTTTTCAGAGAAAGCTCATTCGTTTTCTTGCTTGTATCTGCTCCCGGTTTAGCAGCTTGTTCCTGCTTTTGCACAAAATCTGCTTTCTCCCAGACGTAGCAATTTAGATCACTGAACTTTCCTCGTTCTCATTGTAGGGTTGTGTGCCTTTCTGAAGATAAACTCCTAGAAGTGTAGGTGCCAGGGTGGGTTAAGCCACCACCCACAGCTCCTTGCTTTGTGCATTTGGATCATGTCTCATCAGATAAGCAAGAATATGATCCTACGCACTTTAGATTAGGAAAGCTGCAACGTGTGTTTTCTGAAACCAACATTTTCTGAATAAACAAGTCTTCCGATAAATGAGTAACACGAATAAGAGAAAGACAGCTCATGCTGTTTTGCAGAGCGTCAACATCTTCAGGACACAGGGAGATAACAATACTTGACCAAGAGGTATTTTATACCAGGTAATAGAAGAAAGTATTGCGTGAGAAGATCTGAGGCAAAGGCTTTGGCTTGATTTGGAAAAGGTTGCAGTGAGAATCATGGTCTACTGTAAATGAAATCAGTTTCATGTGTATTTAAAATATGGTAATCCTGTACACAAACATTTGCCTCATTTATTTCACAGTCACTCTCTGGTGATGAAAACATCATACTGTACACAGGCTGGTGGGCTTTTTCATAATTTAATTGATGATTTCATTGGTTTCTCATAGCAATTGCATTTTACAGGAGTCTTGCCCATTGTACAAGAGCTGCTTTTATTCACCTAGCCAAAATCAAGGAATCAATAGCTCTAACAGATGTGCTCTATCGTAAGACATCTAAGAATCCCTGTATGAGATGCCAAGCATCTGCTTCTCAGACCTTAAGGTTGTTTTGTGGTGATCCAACATTTATTAAGATTCTTATGTGTACTCTTGCTACTTACTATGAATTACAATGCTGGCAAGCACCTGAGCAAGCCAAAAATATAATTCTGATAAGTAAATTACTTTCCCACTTGTGACAGGGTTATTTAGTTCTATACAGGAAATGCTTGTTTATGATGGTATAAAAGACTAGACTCAGACTCGGCTCAGACCCGCCAGGTGGGACAGTATAACAAAACCGCCACCCGGATAGTGTTTAGTCCAGGGGACAGGGTCATGATATTGGTTCTCACTCCCGAGAGCAAGTTGTTTACTCGTTGGCAGGGGCCTTATGAAATAATTGAATCTGTAGGGGAGGTTAATTGTAAAGTAAGACAACCAGATAGAGGGAAAAAGGAGCAGATATATCACGTTAATCTTCTCAAACCATGGGTAGATCAGTAGGAGTTAGTAGCGGCCACGGCCTTAGTGTCCGAAACAGGAACGTCCGTAGCGTCCTGATCTGTAAATATAAGCCCCCCCCTTAGTCAGTGACAGATACAATTTTATAAAAATAAATCAGGATGTATTCTCTCAAGTACCGGGTAGGACCTCAGCTATAAAACATGAAATTCACACAGCTCCAGTATGTGTGATCGAGTGAGGCCCTACAGGATCCCGGAGGCCCAATGAGAGGAGATCATCCATGAGGTTGACGCAAAGAAACGGTTGGATGTAATTGAGGAGTCCTCAAGCCCATGGAGCAGTCCCATCGTGATGGTGGCCAACCCAATGGGACTTGGCGCTTTTGTATTGATTTTCGCCAGTTAAACCAAGTCTCCAAGTTTAACTCCAAGTTTAATGAGTTGATTGAGAGACTCAGCTCAGCAAAGTATCTGACTACCCTTGATCTCACCAAGGGGTATTGGCAAATTCTGCTTGAGTCAAAGTCACGGGAAAAGACGGCATTCGCCATGCCTCTGGGACTGTACCAATATAAGGTGATGCCGTTTGGACTGCATGGCGCTCCCGCCACTTTCCAACGGCTGATGGACGTCCTGAGACCGTATGCCAGTTATGAGTCTGCATACATATCATGATATTCACGGAAACCTGGGATGATCATCAAATGGAATAATGAAGTACTGCTAATTCGGTTTTGGGTACTTTGTTTTTACTGCAGAGTGAGCTGGGAGATTGATGTTACTGTGACGCAAACATGAGTTCTGGTGATGAATCTTCCTCCCGACCTGTGAGGGCGCTAAAGAACGAGAGGAGAAGTATTTGGAAGGGCTGGCCTGACAGTTCGTTTCCGGGTCAGGGAAGTGGGTCAGCCTGGAAAGAAGCGAGACTCTGTTGTAAGACCGTATTGATTTGAAAGGTAAAAGAGAGGCAGCTGCAAGTAATAAGGCAGCTGCAACCGTTTACCTAGATATCATGCGGGATTACATATAGGGGCCAGGGTAACGCTGATCTTTTCCTTCGTTTGGGTAACGTGAGAAGAGAAGGACTGAGAGAGCAGCTCTCAGAGCGTATTACATGTTGTGTGTTGTCTTTGTTTGTTTATAATTATCTGTCTTTTTCGCACCACTAGACAGTTAACGCACACCTCCGGAGCTGTCGCCACGTAAAGCACTATCCGGAGCACCACTGCACAGAGCACCTGCACGTTTGAATATCACCCAGGACTGGTGACCGTGCCTTTCTTTGTGTGTGAGACTGTACTGTGTTCTTCACCATCCCCGCGCTTTACACATTGTTGTGTACTGCCGGGGATTTATTATTTGACGGTCGCCAGACCTGGAAACAGCACAAATAAACACTTGTTCACTGAATCACTGTTGTCTGTTCATCACTCCTGCACCGCATCACTGTTACACCTGTTCCCCTTACCAACCACTTTGCCACAGTTACCTTTTATTCACGTAAACCTTGGATTATCATTTCAGCAAGGTGGGCGTCGTGCTTCAGGCTCTCAGGGCAGCATCTCTGACAGCAAACCCCGAGAAATGTTTCACAGGCCTTCAGCAGGCACAGTACCTAGGGTTTATAGTGGGGGGTGGTAAGGTCAAGCCCCAGACCAATAAAATAGAAGCCATTACCAAGTGGCCGGTGCCCCGCGATAAAAAGCAGGTTAGGGCTTTCCTTGGTTTAGCAGGGTATTACCAAAGGTTTGTGCCTGAATTCTCCTCCATCGCCACACCCCTGACCGACCTAAAAAAAATCATCCCCAGTACAGGTAAGGTGGACCCCAGAAACAGCATCGGCCTTCGATGTCAACAAGAAAGCCCTATGTAGTAGTCCGGTCTTAAGGGTGCCCGATTTCTCTAAACCATTTGTCGTACAGACAGATGCCTCTGACGTAGGATTAGGGGGGGTGCTGTCCCAAATGGACAACAGTGAAGAACACCCCATTTGCTATTTGAGCAGGAAACTATTGCCCAGGGAGAGGAAATATGCAGTAGTTGAAAAAGAGGTAGGGCTTTTATGTAAGGAATTCACCCTCATGACCGACCACTCGTCCCTTAAATTTATGAAAGATAATAAGGTGAAAAATGCTAGGGTAACTAGATGGTTTTTGGCCTTATAGCCATACAAAGTCGCCATTGAGCATAGGATCGGGACCAAAAACACAAATGCTGATGGACAGTGCTCAGTGCCCTCCTTCAAGGAATTGGCGGACAGAACAGTCGGGGTGGTCGATAGCTGCGTACTGTAGCAGTGTGTTGTAGATGTGGGGAACACCATCTAACTGTTCAGCGCGGAATTTCTTTTTGGAATCTTTTTCTCACTTTGTTGGCTGGAATTTTCAGGAAAGAAAAATAGTAAGTATACGATTTAGAACTATTAGTACCTCAAAGTATAAGTGCAGCTTTAGAAAAATCTGTTGTGAGACATGTTGTTTTATGTGTGTGTGTGTGTATATATATATATATATATATATATATATATATATATATATATATATATATATATATATATATATATATATATATATATATATATAACGTGTGTGTGTGCGTGTGTATGACATGCAGATTTTTAGAATTGTAGTGATTCAAAATGGGTTCTTTTTGTTAAAGTTCTGGTGCAACTTTTGAATGTAGATATAAACATAAACTTTGATTGTAAACATCTCTCTTTCCTACTTTCACCTGAAGAAGAGACCTTTGAGGTCTTGAAAGCTTGTGAATAATTATTATTAGTTAGTCCAATAAAACATATCACTTCTCCTTCTCTTTGTCTATCATCTCTGGACTAAAACGGCTACCATTTCATCTATCTATGACAAATGGAAATAGGAAACGTAAAGAACAAATGCATAAATACAATCAAATTTAAGGCTACATCTGTTTATTATTTCATTGTTATAACATTTTAATTATTGCCTGGAAAATATTTTAGATGAAATGTCATTGTTTTATTTTAAGAAATTATATTATTTAATCATCAATAACAAAAAAACGTACGTTCCCTTTAGTTTAATAGCTTCTTTCTTTTTAAAAGAACAATGGCATGTAGTTAAACCAGGAAATAAAGGTCTTGTCCAAATGTCTGCTGCTTCTTATTTGTTATTTTTATGCCAACACTAGACATGCTGTAAACATGTAGATTGGTTACATGATAGCAAGTCTGTTTCTTTGACTCATTATATTCAAATAAAGTTTGAAAAAAAAAAGGTAAGTCCTCCCCTGACATCAAGTTTGGGTGTGGATCAAGTGACGCTCCATTTAACGTCCTCATTCCATTGCTTTTTATAATGAACAGAGATCAAGTGGAGTAACCTTTGGTAGATGTGCTGCTATGCTTATAATTCCAGTCTAACTAGCGAAATTGACTTATAGCACAGGTATATAGACTTGAGAAGGAAATTCACCACTCTTATCTTACTTAAAGCATAGCTTATTGAACCCAGGTCCCATGTCTTTATCCTTGGCTCAGAAGAGGTGTCCTGAAGAGCCTTAGCGGAGTGGGGGTCACAAACATAAGAAAAGCAAAGAAACATTAAATTAGAAGTAGGTTCAGGGGGAGCTGATCAGGACAGTTTTATAAAGGAGTTACCTGTCATGGCTGGAATTTCATTTCCAGGGATTGGTTTGCTGTTACTGTTTGTATTAATGGTGAGTACGGAACGCAGTTTGCGATTTAATTATTTATTTATTTGGGGGGGGGGGGGGGGGGGGTCAAGTATATAGTGAGCTGGGAGTTTTTTGTTACCTTTTTAATTTTATTTGTAGCAGAACTAAAATGTAATATAATTCACTTAACTTATTTTAAACTAATATCAATAACATGATCAGAATTCACACCTGGAAATATCTCTGATGATGATAATAATAATAATAATAATAATAATAATAATAATAATAATAATAATAATAATAATAATACCTTTGCAAAACAATTTTTTGCAGTCAGCATATAGTTGTCTTTTTATCTTTTGCTTTTTCTATTTTTAAAAAATGTACCTAGCTCTATAGTACACTTTACCATTCGTTGACACAAGCTGTCTGTATTTGCTATAAAACTAATTATTACATGGGGAGTAAAATGTAACTTTACAAAACACATACTTTCTCATCCAAAGAAAATATGTAGCAGTTTTTGATGAGCGTCCTCGGTCTTAAGGGGGAAAAAAATCTGGGCATGTATAGTGCAGGGTGATAATAACCTGGGCATGCACAGTACGCAAAGTAAGAACATTTGATAGGGAGCATAAATTGACGTGACACTGGTACTTTTTTTTGCGTTGCTTTCTTCACTATGTTGCAAGAAAATGTAACAGATCGTGTAGGTGTAGATTCGGTGCAAGTGACTGACAAAGACAAAGACAACCAGACCATTTTCTCGCTTTAAGAGCCACTGTCTTTTTTCCCCAGTAAGAATAATTATTTATGTTGTTTTAGCACTAGGTTTATGCATAATACTACAGAGAGACAGATTATAAATGACATTGCTTGCTGTTTTTTATTCACAGGAGTGTGGTAAGATCCTTGTAAACCTCTTTCTTAAAATGTTCATAAGAACGTTTTATAATTTGCAGCTTTGTATTTTTTGCATTTCTTGAACTTTAAGAGTGTTTTGGAATTTAACATCTTGTCATGTTTCTGAACAAACACTAAAATATTATTGATGTTTTAGGGTGGTGATTTTTGTTACCATACTGAATTATTCAGCAAACGCTGGCATGCTCGTGATCTGAGGTTTTAACTCTACATGTTACCTACCAATTACTAAAAATCTATGATGTACTTGCACTGCCCTTTCCCCATTTTCTAACCTCTATATGAGAATCTGATTTTGTATCTTCAGCTCTGATGTTAATCTGTCTCAACCATGGATGGAAGTTAAGTCAGGCTTTTGTAAAATCGCAAATTTAAGTTAAATACACTTTAAAAAGCATGTTCAGAACACAAGGGGCAAGATTAGAAGGATCATCTTCTGTGTGTGCACAGGTTTTATTCCATATTGATGTATACAAAGAAAACTGATTGGTTTAGCTTTTTATTTTTGTGTTTCCAGGTTGTGGAAAGTCATGTGAAAGCAGAATGGATTATTCCACCAGTTAAAGTTAGAGAAAATGAAGAGCATACCAAAAATCCAATTGCCAAAGTATGATCCTTTTTATTTTGTAATTTATTGGAATGTATGCTTTATGTATTTTCTGGTTCTGTGGTCGACAAGCCTGACAGGAGAATATATACATTTCTTATAACGAAAGGCATGTTCAAAGTTGAAAGACACCGTTACTGGTTTTAACTTTTTGTTAGTTCATTATCAGCCATAGCAGTAGCAGGAGACTAAAGTATTTTTATAGCATTTTTGTATTTCACTGAGCTTTTTGTTAAGGTTTTAATACAACAAAATATCCATTTTTTAACCACAGTGATGATACTCAGTAGTGTTTTGCTTTCATTTTCAGATTCGATCTGATGTAAAAGATGTAGTTAAATACGAAATTGTTGGTGAAGGAGCTGATCAGAAACCTTATCACTTATTTATTATTAATCCAGACAATGGTGAGGTTAGCATCACATCAATGGTTGACAGAGAAGAAAAGGACATCTACAAAGTATGTATGTTTCAGCATTCATAAATATGGTCCATCTGAATTCTCCATATTTGTGAATTATATTTTCTGAATTTGATGTTGATATTGTTTCAGCTGAAAGGACGTGCTTATAACGCTGCAGGAAAACAAGTGGAAAATGATATTGACCTGCTGGTTAAAATTGAAGATGTTAATGATAACAGTCCCAAGTTCACACAGAATTTTTTTTCTGGGAGCGTTTATGAACTGAGTGAGAGAGGCAAGTATATGCACATACCAAGAGAATACAACATAATGTGACTAATTTACCTTTAACTCTTTAAATAACTTTTCACATTGCATGCCCCTTAAACTGGAATATATAACTAAAATGTAGAGGCACTTTCAACCAAACATAAAGGGAAAGTGGAAAATACAAGCCATTGTATTTATAGCGCTTTACAAGCATACCATTTAACCCTTTTAAATGAGGTTTGGTTATGGTGGTTTCGTTTGTGAGATTGATTTATTAAATGTGTGAGACATTTCTATTTACAATTTTTTTTTTTTTTTTTTTTTTCTTTTATGGCTTGGTGTTTCTCAAACAGTGCTCGTGTAAAGCAATTACTAATGGTCATGTCTCATCTGTCTCTTTGTTAGATACTTTTGTAATGCAAATAAATGCAACTGACGCGGATGAGCCAAACTCAAGAAATTCACTCATTGCTTACGAAATACTTGAACAGAGCCCTGCAGACATGTTTTATGTTGAAAGGAACACGGGCAGAATTATGGTAGCGGAGTCTACCCTTGACAGAGAGGTAAGTGTTTTGTAGAGCTTCGGTCTCAACTAAAAAGGATTCCCAATCAATGGCCAAAGATTGTTGTCAAATTATTGGTCCTGTGGCAGGGCGATTGCCCTGCACAATGGGGAATTATTGTTGATGTCATTTTCTATGTGGAAATAGGCTTATTGTGTGTTTATTTGGACTAGATTTGTGTGATTAAATTACTGTTTACAAACAGACGCTCGATTTGGGACTTGCTGCCTGCTAGGCTTGGTTGAGGGGAAGTGATTGGCTGTGCTGGTCCTCAACAGATTTTTGCTCTTTATGTAATTGGGTTCCTTTGCAAAAAAATGTGAAAACCTTACATTTAAATCAATAAAAAGTGTTATTTTAAATGTTTACTTATCTGTAGATGTTTGGCAGAAATTCTAGTAACAAATTAATTAAATCATTGCAAATTTTAAAATCAAATGCAAACCCACCAAAAGAACAAAAAAGCAACACGTTATGTGAATAACATATCAGACGTTTAGCATTCTTTTTGGTACAGAACTAAAAACATAAAAGTTCAAAATAAAAGTCTCAGAAGGTGAGAGTTGAAGTGTAATAAAAAAATCAAATCTAAATTTTCTGGGGTAAGACTAGCACAGAGAGAGCATGCAGCAAGTGTAGCTCCACTAAATACTCTTTCAGCAGATGTTAGTGCAGAAATATTCTCTTGTTTTTTCTTTTATTTTGATTTATGTTATTTGAAATACAGCCATTCAGTTATGATATACTGGTGTCGTCCTTGTAAACAAGACTTAAACACGGTTTTGAGTTTAAAAAAAAAAACCCAGAACAAAAGAACTGTCTTATTTCAGTTAAGATCAATTGAATCACACTTAAGATAAAATTCCTTTCACAGATGAAATCCACCAGGCACATTTTATTGTGGCAAATAAATTCAAGGTGCCTTGACAGTATTATCATTTTTAAATTTATTTTTGGAAAATATGCACCGCTTACCTATCTGCCTTCTTTTAATGTGCTCTGTCCAGGATGTTGTGCTACTAAAGTTTCATATAACTCCATAAGAGGCCTAAAATCCAAAACATCTTTTTTTATTTTTAAAATTAAAAATGTTTTTTTTTTTTTTAACATTATCAATGTTCCTGTACAAATTAATATTTTGTTTATATATGTATTAAACTCCTGTCTCATGCTGAAATTAAATAGAATAAAGAAAATAAGTTTAATGAGCAGCATTTCTAGGCTAAACTAACCATTACTGGAAAGCAGTTATTTGTAACATTAAGGTTAATAGTAATGTTAAGCCATTTATACTCTTTACAAAATAATAGCCGACAAACCTTAGTTAAAGAGTATGAGTCTGTTTTTTTTTCAACGGGGAGGGTTATTTTTTTCATCCGGACAACATAACAACAACAAAAACACAGTGAGATGGAACGTAAATAAGGGGCTATTTACAGTATAATCGTAAATCTCGAAAAACTACTCACTTCTAAATCTTTTGTAGTCATTTTTGTATTACTTTAGTATAAATACATGTTAATTTGGATTCATATGTTGTTTTTTTTCTGACTTTATGTGAACAAAAAGACACACATTTGCCCATTTTCCCATTGGAAATAGTGATATTTTGAAATATCACTGTCCTGGTCACAAAAGCAAAGTTTGTGGGGAATAATAGCCATTTTCTATACTTTTGAGCATAAGCAATTAGGAAATAACACTTACTACCCAGGAACAAAAATTGTGTTACACAGTGTTATTATTCAGTACAATGTTACAAAGTATTAATGCATTTTGTAGATGATGGTTTAAAATTGTGCTCACCTGATTCAAGATAAATCTTCTGATTTTCTCATCATTGCTTTATGATTTTAACTAAGATGGATACCTGGATAATATTTCATTGAGACAGTATGTATATGTGTATTTTTATCTTTCTCTGTTGATTTGCAGACACAGTCAAAGTATACTCTTACGGTACAAGCCAAAGATTTGGATGGAGAATTGGGTGGTTTGGCTACCACAGTACAACTTGACATTAAAATTAAAGATGTCAATGACAATGCTCCAGCACTGGAGTTTGAGCCTGTAAGTCACGTTATGTTTTTTCCTTCCTTTTTGTTGGTTATCATTTCACACAGAGATATAAAGTTAATGCCAATTAATAGTTGTTTATGCATTGAATAAGTTGTTCTCAAAACTTCAAATGCTGTCAACTGACCAGTCTATAACTGATTAGCTAATATTAAGTATTCATGCATTCATTGAGGAATAAACCATAATCAGATTTATTAGGGCAAAAATTTTGGCACCTGATCATTTTAGCAACACAATGATATTAATAAAGCAGAGGACTGGGTGAGTTTTCAATGTCATTACACAGTGGTACTTTTGGAATGAATGTGTCTGTACCCTGTTATAGTCTACACTACTGTATATACACGTTGAATAAATAATGACTGATTTATTATTTTAGTATGAAGGTAGTGTTGTTGAAAATACAAAAGGCGTGGAAGTAATGAGAATGAAAGCCCTTGATGCAGATGAAGAATTTTCAGAGAACTGGCTTGCTGAATTCGAAATTGAATCGGGCAATGAAGGGGGTTACTTCAGGATTGAGACTGATGTAAAGACTAATGAAGGGATTTTGATTCTACAAAAGGTAAAGTTCTACACCAAGTAATTAGCTTTGTGTTGAATATCAAAGTTAAAAGCCTCTGGTCTTAATATAATGATTCTGATTATCCTTTCTATGGTTAATGAAATTGAAATGTGATGCTATAATACAATAATGTATGCAACATTAAATAACATCTAGTTCATATTGTATTTTAGAAATATTATTTTCACTTAATGTAAACTACACTGTATTTAAATATTAAGCTTACATTGTAACTGTTTTCTGCCCTGTAACACCTGTAAGTCGCCTTGGATAAAGGTGTCTGCCAAATAAATAAATAAATAATCTAAAATATTTTTAGTTGTTGGATGTTAGTGTTTTAACTGTCAGTGCTAATCACTCATTTACACTAATCTGCCATCGCATGATGATGACCACAAGTGGTGATATCCTGAAATGTTTGTTTTTCTACTTTCAAGGAAGTTGACTATGAAGAATTACAGAGCATTATCCTCACTGGTGTTGTCAGAAACAAAGCAGCTTTCCATATTTCAAAGGGATCCTCATCATTTTCTTCAATTCTAAAATATTTTGAAGTTAAAATCAAAGTGAAAAATGAGCCTGAAGGTCTTAAGTTTACCCCAAAGGTAAAGGCAATTTACATTTCTGAGGCGACGTCAAAAGTTGATCTTACAAAAGTAATTGCAAAGTATCCAGCCATTGATGCAGACACTGGAAAAATTGCTGAAAAAGTCAAGTAAGTAAATGTTGTTGTTTTTTTTTTGTTGTTTTTGTTTTTTTTTTCAAATTTTGTTTTGGGGTGATTTATATGAAGTCTTTTATTTAACAATGTATTGGTTTTGTACTGTATAGATATACCAAACAGCCTGATATTAATTTAGTTGAGTGGGTATTGCAGTATATCTTCCAGTCTGTGGTTAATACATTTGTCCAGTACTGTCCGATTCTGAGAATCAGATTGATTAGAACAAGATGGTGCCACTAATAGTAACTAGTCAGAATCTATGCAGGCAGTGGATGATTGTACTCATAATTTATAGTTTTTATGTAACCAAATGTAATTGCACAGCCAATAGATGGAGAGAAGATACATTCACGTTGCAAATATGCAGGTAGTTTATTTAAGTTACTTCTGTACTAAACCAAAAAAAAAAAATGGATTTTGTGATTTTATTATCTTTATACAGGTATGTAAAGAAATATGATCCTCATAATTGGCTGATAATTGATCTGAAGACTGGAGATATTAAACTTGCAAAAGTACCAGACCGTGAATCAAAATTTTTGGTTAATGGCACATATACTGCAGAAATATTGGCCATTACAGATGGTAAGCATTTAAGCAGCCTCGTTGTGGATATAATTCAATAACTGTTTTGTGACAAAGCTGTTACTAATGGCACTGATCTCATACTTGCAGGGTTATATTAATATAAAACAAAAGTGTTAACCAAAACATAGAGCGCTGCTAATGTCTTGCATTTATTGATTTATAAAAAAAATTATCATTTTCTTGGGAGTTGCCCTGTATCCCTTCCTGAAATCATCCACATTCACCTGCTTCTGTCACTAAGTTGTGAGTTGTTCTCACCTTTTTACACCATTGTAAGTGTTGCGGAGCACTCACAATTATGTAAAAAGGGGAGTGTAAATGGGGCTTCTTAACTCATATTCTGACCTGATCTAACAATATTCTCGTCCACAGATTTACCTGCAAAAACTGCTACTGGTACTATTGCAATCCAGGTAGAAGACTTCAATGATCACTGTCCAGTTCTTACAAGTACCTCTACAGACATGTGTTCTAATGAGAAATCGGTGGTAGTCACAGCTGTAGATGAAGACGCGGATCCCAATAGTGTCCCCTTCAAATACAAGATCTTTGATGAACCTAAGGGTACAGCGCAGAACTGGAAAGTCGAACATCTCAATGGTCAGTAAATATTTGCTATTATATCCTTCTGTAAGCCTAGCTGTTTTGACATGGATGATATATATATATATATATATATATATATATATATATATATATATATATATATATATATATATATATACGTGGAATGGAATTTTAAGTTCTATAACACTTGTGTCATTCTGTTTTTGTGAGTGTTTAATGTATATTTTAGGTAATAACCACTTATTTATGTTGCTTTTTTTCTTTAACAGGAACTAGCATGATACTCAAACCCATGGAAACCTTTTGGCCTGGTCAGTACAGTGTAACCCTTTTAATATATGATCAGCAGGGGAAATCCTGTAGTGACAAGCAGGTTCTAAATATTGCCGTCTGCACCTGTGAAAACACCAGGGCCTGTGTACCAGTCACCGACAGACTTCAGTCAACTGGAGCTAGACTTGGACCTGCGGCTATTGGTCTTATGAGTCTAGCACTCTTACTGCTGCTACGTAAGTTACTGAACGCCTGGTATTTTGGGGTTTTTTTGTGTGATTTATTTTCTCAAGTGAGAAATATTGCAAAACTTAGACCTGTTCTTTCTGTGCCTGGTTTTGAAAGACCAATGAATGCATGCCCTCATTTCATCTAATATTATGTTTTCAGCTTGTTCTTAAGGCTGTAGCTAGGGTTCTAACACAGAACACTGAACATAAGAAGGCTTCCATGCATTGACAGGTTGTGCAGCTTAGAATTGAGTTACTGACCCTGTATGCTCCCAATAACAGGATTCTTGATTGTTGCCTTAGTTTTTATTTTTTATTTTTTCTTGTACTACCCTTTCCCTACTATACCTTTCTATATATTGTTACGTTAAATTATGGGTAACATGCAATCCAGAACAAAATCCTGGACTGGTACATGTGGACGCATTTGCTTTATTCATAAAGGCCAACCACTTGGAATTGATTGATATGTAACATTTATACTGGTCTCAGAGATCGGTTTACACTACAGGTATGTTTTTACCTGTAAAAAATGAAGTTGGTGATTATGAAATGCAATAGGAATACAAAACTAATGTACAATCTGGCCAGTATTCAATTGTGACTCTATAGAAGAGTTGAATTTGTAGAAAGTGCAAGGAGGAGGTATCTGATATACTGTAGTGCTAAGAATAAAGATAGTTTACAGAGAGACAAATGCTCAAATGAGAAGTTATAACATATGTTAAAACATGAAAGACATTTCCAGTGCTTTGTTAGTTATGAATAAAATACAAGTATATGGTGTTTTTTCTTTTCTTTTAATATGTTGTAACGTTACTTGGTTAGAAATGTATTTATTTTGTGCCTGATTACGTCTTTTTTTACAGTTGTGCCTCTTCTGCTGCTATTTTGTTCATGTGGGGCTGGAGCGGCAGGCGGTTTTGTCCCAATTACTGATGGTTCAGCAGGACATTTGATTTCATATGACACGGAAAAAATAGGTGAAGATAAGGTAAGCTATTTTACATTCAAATTATTTTCGTATTCAGTATTTTATCCCTTTACATTCTCTTGAAAATAGGTACAATAATAGTTCCCAAAAGTACTCCTACTGAATAAAATATGTTGCTGTCTCAGTGAGAGAACATTTGCCACTGTAAAGATAGTGGAAGCTCAATGATATGTGAAGGAATAAGCAGCCACTACTACATACATTTTCAGGTCACTCCTCAGGTCTATCCACATGCTGCTTGTGAATCTCAGGGATTTAGGACCACGTCAACATTCGTCCATGGCCTGCATTGCCATCAAATTTAATGGCAGCATGGAAATTGTAGAGCCCACCCTTAAATTCCTAAACTGCTCTTTATTTTTATAAATGTGTTCAAATGCAAATTGCTCTTAATGTTTGCATTTATTTTCTGAACAGGCAGTTCCACCTCTTGTACCATCAATGGTCAAGGACATCAATGGACAAATTTGGTGGCGAAGACCAGTAACAGCAGAACAGTGGCACGCCAAGGGATGGAGTGTAGATGCCTTTGAGGGTGTAGCTCTACCTGAAGCTTACTTGGAACAGTACTATGTGGAGGTAAACTACAAGTTAAACTTTTAGTAAGGGGTAGTCTTCTCTGTTCTGACATGTACATTATTGGTAACTGTAAATATGGAGAAATTGAATAATGATCTAATAGTTCACTTGTCAAATTATGCTTTATGTTTGATTGTTTTTTCCATCAGGAAGTACAATAGACTAAATGCATTTTTCTTTTCTTTTTTTATTGTAGAAAACTAAATATGTTTTAATGGAAGGTCATTTACAAAAAGATGCCATGTTGGTGTATGATTATGAAGGCCAGGAGTCACCTGTGGGTTCGACAGGATCTTGTAGCTTTACTGAAGAAGATCTAGACCAAAGCTTCCTAAATGAACTAGGACCAAAGTTTAAGACTCTTGCTGAAATCTGCAGGGGCACAGAGATGACTTCAGGAGTTTCAGTTGAGCAGCCTGGTGTTGCTGTTCAGCACACCACCGTGTCCACTAACCCAGTCATCACCAATAATTGTGTGGTGACCAACAAAACCGTTGAGGTGACCAGCCCAGTTCCAGCACCCCAGGTCCAAAAGAATGTGGTTGTCACAGAAAACGTGTCTCCTCCTCAGCCAACCGTGTATCTCCAGAAAAATGTGGTTGTTTCTGACCCTGGCTTCGTTCAACAGCCTGTATACTATGCCACTAACCCAATCATTCAGACCACTCGATACATTGTTGAGCCACAGATCCAAAGGAATGTCGTGATAGAAAGGTCTTCTGTCCCTGGCTTGCAAGGCCACCTTCTAATGAGTGACGTTCCAAGCACTCAGAATGTGATGGTGACCCAGAAGAGATTGGTGCATGGCTCGGGTAATCAGGGTGGCATGATGGTGGGGTTAGATCAGGGTACTCTGCGCACGAGTGAAATACCAAACTCACAGCATGTGTTACTGCTGGAAAATAGAGGTTTTGATCAGGGAAGTATGCACTTCAGTGAACCTGTTTCTCATAATGTGGTGTTGACGGAGAAGAGAGTGGTGTCTGGACGTAATGTGCAGGGTGACATGATGGGGTATGAACTAGGCAGCTTGCACAGGAATGTAATGCCTGGTTCACAGAATGTAATGGTAACAGAGAAGACCGTGGTATCTGATTCCAGTATGCAGGGTGGAAAGATGGGTTTTGGTCAGGGTACTCTGCGCATGAGTGAAATGCCAAAATCACAGAATGTGGTGCTGTTAGAAAATAAAGGTTTTGATCAGGGAAGCATGCGCTTGAGTGAACCTGTCTCTCATAATGTGGTGTCTGGACATAATGTGCAGGGTGACATGATGGGGTATGAACTAGGCAGCTTGCACAGGAATGTGATGCCTGGTTCACAGAATGTAACAGTAACAGAGAAGACCGTGGTATCTGAGTCCAGTATGCAGGGTGGAAAGGTGGGGTTTGGTCAGGGTACTCTGCGCATGAGTGAAATGCCAAACGCACAGCATGTAACAGTGACAGAGAAGAGAGTGGTATCTGGAAGTAGTGTGCAGGTTGGGTTAATGGGATGAAATAAGATGCACTTGGCATATATAAAAGGTTGTTTAACAATATGCAATATACACACACAGATGTAGTCAAAAGTTGACATACCTCCATGGAAATTTATAATTTCTAGACATTTCTCAAATAAATAATTATACCTTTGAATTAGCATTTTTTGGAGTTTGTAACTTGTAACTTTTTTTCCCTTATCCACCAAAAAAAATATTCTTTGTTTTTGAAAAATTTCTAGAAATTCTAAATTTCCATTGGGAAATTATATATTATATATTATCTATGTAAACACAGTATAATTGTAAATCTCGAAAAACTACTGCTTCTAAATCTTTTGTAGTCATCTTTGTATTACTTTAGTATAAATACATGTTAATTTTGATTCATATGTTGTTTATTTCTGACTTTATGTGAACGAAAAGACACACATTTGCCCATTTTCCCGTTGGAAATAGTGATATTTTGAAATATCACTGCCCTGGTCACAAAAGCAGTTTGTGGGGAATAATAGCCATGTTCTATAGTTTTGATGCATAAGCAATTAGGAAATAACACTTACTACCCAGGAACAATTTATTTATTTTGTTACACAGTGTAATTTATTTGTTCATATGGAGTTCTGAGCCATGCCTTTGATAACAGACTCGTAACATGTATTCATGTTTGCAGCATTATCAGAAACAAATGCAGCAATTCGTTCCCATTCAATACTGCACTCACAGAGTTTGGACAATTGACTGCGCTATTGTTAGTCCGTCTGTTTTTTCTTGGAACACAGATTGCAGAAGTTTGACTGCTAGACAGTTATTCTTGTGATCGATTTTGTAAACTACGGTATTCAGTAGAAAGCGATCTTCACTGTCTGTCATTTCGTCTACCAGTGATGCTGATGCTACGACTCCCATAGTTTTCATGTTTTGTTACAAAAATATTTTAAAGCTAGGGTTATCTACATTTTCCAGCGGGATATCTGCTTTTATCAACGCTTCTGTCAGCTGAAATCTGGCCGTCTCTAACTTCGCCAGCTTTGGTCGAGCAGTGAACAAACTTGAAAGAGTAACTTGCTTTTTCCTAGTCTCACCAGAATCGCTCTGCATTAACTGTAGCCGTTTTCTTTTCAGGTGTTTCTCGCTTTTAAGGTGCTTGACACAAGTGTAATGTGTATTGTGGTCTACTGCTTCGTTACACACTGAACAAAATAATATATCATCAGATGAGTGAAACTCACTAGAAGGAAAATCTTTTTCGCGTTGCTTAGCTGAAATGCGGGATGTTGATGCGCATCTAGTAACCATAGTTGCAGTTTGAAAAGGCGGGTGTTTTTGTTTGTTTGTTTGTTTCAGTGTTTCACTTCCCTTTAATCAGTGCTTAGCGGCAGGAATCATATAGTAAAAACGAAGTGCACCCAGAAATAATATTTTATAACAAGTGAGCATTCTTTTATATGACTAAATGTTTAATTATTACATTACGTAAGGCTTTCGCAATACCCTCCCTGAAAATGAAAATTTCGCATTTTGTCGTGATTTTTCGTGCTCGAAATAGAATCGTGGCCCTGCCTATAACCTATCAAAGATTAAAAAAGAAAAATCTTGCAGTGTAACAATGGAATTCAGTAAATTCAATTTCTAAAGAAAGCGGCAGGCATTTTTATTAAAGTGCATGTGTTTATTCGATTTGTCAAATCCTCGTTCTTAAAAAGCTCCACATGTTTATTGGATCTCGCTATTGAAAAGTAAACAAATGACACAATGATTTGGCTAATAAATTAATCTTTATTGTCATTATGTTATTTTTAAACACACTGGCTACCCAATTAACGTGTTTTTTACATTTCCATATTAAGCGTATGACACTGACTGTAAACAGATTCAGGGTAAAAACAAGAACACAATTAAATAGCAAAAGAAAATAACAGGCTTAGTCTTTTTTCCCACACTATGATGATAAGTAGGCTACACTATAGCTTTATAAATACGGTTTCTCATAAAGAAAAGATGTGAACATGAGGACCACAGTATGTTGCAAGTGTAGATTAAAAGTGGGGCGATGAATAGCCTACGCTAACATTGATCAGAAATTTACTTTTTACGTTTAGATTTTCGTTTACAGTTTTTTATTATTTTACTAAAGCATAGTCCTTACATTCCAGATGTGATATGGAAAAGATGTTGATAATATTAGTCTATAGTCTGTTCAAAAAGTCGAAACTAGCGAGTAGCCTACCACTGGTAAAACAAACAAAAACAAAGTGACGAAATAGGCTACTAAATAGATACTTAACTAAGGAGAATAGCCTAATAATATCTGTCCCCTCATTTTACACATTTTACACTAATGCCCAGTCCAACGCTGCTCGAGTAATCGTTTAACTTTCGCGCCTTTGTAGAGAACAGCAACAGCTGGTTTCCTTAGAAATTTGTACAATGAGTTTCACACATTGAAGAATTCTTCTACTTTTTCTTCTGAGGACAGGGGATGCACAATAACCAAGTGTAGCTGGTGATTAAAGCAATGGATGTACAGGACCTCCCGTCCAGTTTGTCCTGCAAAATCTTTTGAACCCCCTTCCGTGGCAGCCGGACATAACATTTGCTCCATGGTACCACTGGCTTAATATTTTAGAAGGGCAGAGTCCTGCTTCTGTTTTTTCGGTTACAATCAGGTTTGCAAATGCCTCTGCACTGAAACTGTCACGTTGTGGCTGTAGTCAAAAGCCTTTCCCAGTTCATGTACTGCAAGGAATTCAATAATGTCGATAATTGCAGCCATATAGTACCGATTCCTATAAAGCTGACCGGTATTCACAAGGGTGGATACAGCCTTTCCCAGAGCGCCTCATACTTTATTCCAAGCAGCCATACAGTGTAGATGTCCCTTACCTAATGCGTGTTTATTAAAATCTTTATTGGGTTCAATTGCGTGCTTCCAATGACAATATCCACTAACAGTAAAGGCAAGATTGGAATTTCCTGTTAAAGATCAAAATGTTCTGCATGGAAAACAAAAAACTAAATCTGACTTAATGGAGTACTCTAACCATTCCCTATTGTTATACCAAGCCAGGTTACATGATCTTTTTTTGTCTCCAAAACTGCGAGATGGAAACCTCTTAAGGCCTGGTTGAGCTGGGTTTTCCATACCTAAATTATCCGGGTCTGTTGCTGTGATGCGAGAAGATGGATTCGAGAGCCTATTGTCGTGTTCACTGAGCCTACCTGAGTGGAACCTGAGACCGAAGTGGAGTCCTGCTCGGAGCGAGCTGAAACCCCAGACATGGATTGGAGAATTTAAAATGAAATGTGTTAATGCAATAATATGTGTTATAATCCTTTGTATTGTTTGTATAATCTTTAGTTTGGAAAATTGTGTAAGTGTGTAATCAAAAGTAACGCGTAATGCTGTTTTAATTCTTAATTGTGAAACTTATGTATTTTCTTTATATAAAATCATGAAGTAGAAGCTGGTATAGTTTGATTCAAGTGGCCAGTTTTTAGGCAGTTTCTTATCAAGATGGGCTTGATTTCCAAATGTAAGTTTCTGCAGCACCCTTTTTAGCCTAAGAAAATGTTGTTAAATGTTGAAATAAGGTTTAATATGCTTGCTTTTTACTATAAACTATTTGTGTGTGTAAGACCATATGCTTAACACTGCCTGTTATAATAATATACATGAAATAGTTTCTCGTCAAGATAGGTTCGCATTTAAAATAGTTAATAATCGTGTTCTATAGGGAGTAAACTGTCTAGTTTGACTCTGAGTTAAAAGATGATGCAACATAAAGAGATGTTGTTTGAAATATAAAATAAGAAGCTTAAAAAGTAATTTTAAGAAAAATAATAGAAGATGGGTTTTAAGAAAGTAAAAACTTTATAACTTGCTGTGAGCCTGTCTTGAAGTCGTGCCAGAAAGTGAAGGGATAGTTGGCATGAATAGCGGAGTTCTCTTATCAAACGGCATCAAGGTTAGAGAGTGTCTTCTCCCCATAGAAAAATTGGAAAAAACTTTGATTATCGCTGGAAATTGGAAAGCTAAGCGCACAACTAGAAAACTGGTTTTAGCTGGTTTTTGTGCAGCTGAAAAAAATAGGAGGTCGTCCGCAGTTCAGCTGAATTCGTGCTGTTAGGAAACTCATAGGACAGAGACATTACAATCTTACACTTAAATAAAAAACAAATAGATTATCCATGAAGAGAAACTATATTGGGAAAAACATAAGATGGAAGCTCCCTATAATATCTGTTAAGCACACGCCTGTAAAGAGAGAAGGAAAACTAATTTGAAGAATAGAATGGCATGAGGGAATATATTATTAGACATTAATACATATAATCAATATAATCATAACTAATAGTGTTGTATATATTTCAGACAACACTCATATATTCAAAATAATATTATTTTCTTTGTTTCACCTAGCTTTTTAGATAGAGGAGGGGTCGAGAAATGAGCGGGTGAGATCATGATTGGATGTGTAGACCAGGTGTTATATTTTTATTAATTGTTGGCACAAGGCTCTAAATTTTAGGCTTTTGTGTGCCAAAGAGATAAGAGTTAGACTTGATAAAGATTCTCCATGTATTCCTATGGAGACGAATCCTATAAAAACTCACACTTTTCGCAAAAGGGTACCACATTCAAGACCTTTGCTTGACAGGGTGAAGTGGTCCATCACTTGCAGATCTCCACCAGACTGATTCCTTTGCTCACACTACTTTTCCTTATAATAGGAGGTAAGCATATTACTAACATTGTTATATCTTACATGTATTGGTTGCATTGCTATAAGGTTTTGAAACTATGTTTTGGTTTTAAGAGAGTGTTATATTGAATGAAACTGAAATATAGAAGTGGGTGCTTGTAGACTGCACCCACTTCTTACTTACTTACAGCTCGTCCAGTGCTCGAACATAAACCACTAGGAGTTTATAACATCTCTGTCCTCCTAACGTCTCCCCTGAGTTAAGAGTGTGTGCAGAGTAAACAGAAAATAAATAAGACCGAATAAAAAGAGTACATGAAAATCTGCGAAACGCAGCAGACATGACAAATTGTTTATCAAGGCTGGGAAGAGTCAAACTGGGTGGGCACCAGCTTGACTTTGGGCGGGCATTGCCTCCCCTCCCTCCCCCCGTGGCGCAGGCCCTGCTCCGAGGGTACTGCGATGTTCAAGAGAATAATACAGAGCAGCAGTATTTCATCCAAACAAGTTCTCTAACTGCCTAATGGTTATTTACTAACTTTCTGGCAATTGCGGGGAGTGGCTAAGGTTCACCGGCCTGGTGCTGTGACGATCTTGACGGACGGCAAGTGGATGAGTCAATTCCAGGCGGTGGTCCTGCAGCGGCGGCAATGACCAGTCACATGTTCGGGCATGATCGTGACAGCCAGCTGCGGCTGAATGGCAGAGGCAGGCAAAACCTGGGGAGACAGCCATGCAGGAGAAGACAAAAGGGGGGCCCCAAGGGAGGACTCTTCCTCCCGTGGATACACCGGGGGTACGAGGGACTCGAAGGCACTTTGACCTGCCTAACAGGGGCGCTCTCTCTCTGACTGACCCTCTCCGATGATGTCAAGGTGAAGGGGAGCCTTCCGGGAAACCTGATGGTCCCGGACTATAAGTCTAACTGGGTCTTCTACATCTGCGGACCATATAGGGTGGTGCATAGTTTGCCTGGCCACCTCAATTGCAAACCTGCCCTTCCTCAACATTGGAGTGACATCTCCAGTGACCGTACAAAGGTGTACAGTCGTAGGCTCTAGTCAAGTCCCCTCTGGCAGAACATCAGGACGGACCAGCATAACTGTAGACCTATATGTATCAGGACATGATAGGGTACTCCTTGAATGCGGATAGCAGTGTGGCAACTCCCGACAACTGTCCAGCCTATGAGCAGGGTGGGGCCGAGGGGCTGGTGACTGGTGACTTTTGAGGTGGGGGGGGGGGGGTTGTACTGTAGAGCTCCCCATGCGGTTAGCGTGGGCTTGTTGAACAGTGTTGCGGGGACTGAACTTGGGGCCAGCAGTGTCCTGCCTACACTGGACCCCGGTAGTTTCCCTGCTGAGAATCAATCGAGAAGGTAGCCGGGGTGGTGAGGGCCGAGCAGAAGCATTGGATGAGGCCTGGTTGACCACAGTGCCAGCAGAGACGGCCCAACAGGTCAGACGGGGCTCCGGCCTGTGGTCATGGTCGGCCTAGCGGTCCTGCTTCAGGGGTCCAGTTGAACTGGCTCTCTTGCATGAAAGCAAGTTCCAGGGAGGCTTCTGTAGCAAGCCTGACGTGGCAGTGCAAGGCTAAGTCCTTAGTGGCCAGGTCTTCCTGGATTACATCTGCGAAGTGTGGATAGCCCTTCCTGGTGAGGTAGTGGACCTCTGCAGCAAACACGGCCAACTTTTCCCCTGGACTGTGAAAGCGAGAGGCCAGGCGCTGGGTTGTAGCAGTCTTGGTGCCTCCAAAGCAGTGATCTAGGGCAGTGACAACAGCCTGATAATCCGTTATTTCCTCATCAATCAAATCTAGTAAGGCTGTCAGTGCTTTCCCCTCTAAGGCTGCTGCTATCTATACTGCTTTTTCTGGATGGTCCCAGGATGTACGCCCGTTAAAGTGCCCAGCCTTTACTCTGTCCCGGTGGGCCGGTGATCTGGTCCTTCCATCCTGAGTCACCGTGCTGCCGGCAGAGCAGCAGCCATGTCGGGCCTTATCCAAACTCTCATCTTTCCCATGTTCATCCAAGCATTCAATAACAGTCTCGTATGTTACAGTTTTTTCATTTACAAGTAATTGCATTTTTTTAAACTTGCTTTCAAGTAAGCAGTGATCAATTGCAATAATTGAACTTCTCTATTCCATGCATTCATTACAGCTCTATCTTCAAACTGCTTTTTGAAAGTTTGCCAGCTTTGCTCACCCGATTCATGCAGCTCTGAGCAGGCTCCATTGCTATTGTTTCGGTCTTTTTCAAAATGGCCACCCTTCCACCTGGCACCAGCTGTTCTTGCTTCCGCTTACACCGACGTCATCGTAGGTTCCGATTGTCCTTCTCTTCCGGCGTGGTATCCACAATGCTGCCTAGCGTAGCAGCCATCTTGTGTCGCACCATGCGCTTTCCAGTCAGCATTTCACCAACCTCTGTCCCTCACTGCTGCAGCTCCTCCATAGCTTCTGTTATTCTCTCCCCTTCACCCTGACGTCTTGGAATTGTTCCGGACAGCTCCGCTTCTGTAAACCCTGTATGATCCATTTTAGAGACCGGCAGTATGATTTAATCCCACTTTTTCTGACACCAGTGTGGTGACACGGGGTCTGTTTTGTTTTCTTTTAAACAGAATAAATGGACAGATTCTCACCTATCACTGCAGCACATCACTCTCACAGGCTGCCTGGCAACTGCGGAGCTGCACCATTCCTCAACAGGGTGTGATCCGACTGGACTGCTATAGACTCACAAACCTTCCCCACAGACAGACACAGACAGACACACACACACACACACACACACAAACCCTCCCTCCCCCTTCACTAACCCTCATGTATCTACTTCCCCTCCCCAGCATGGTCCCATCCTGGACAATACATGCACCTATTCAGTAACAGACAAACAACATAGAAGGGTGGCGATTATATATATATATATAATTTTTATTTTTAATAGAGAGAGAGCGAGAGAATATATGCATGTCTCCGATGTGGTTTACCATAGTCTTATGTTTTGTGACGCGACCTCCTTCATTGAGATGCGACGGTTGCATCGGGCAGTGTGTTCTGGATAAACATAGTTGATTTACTAGGACTGGTTAACTGGTCTGTAGAGTTATTTATCTTAGACTGTACTGGCAATCTGCCAGTGTCTGGAGTTAAAGAATTCAGTTTCCATTTAGGCAAATTATGATATAGGTGAAATCCACCCTGTAATTTTCTTAACAGCAAAACACCACTCCTTTATGATTAATGCCATACATGCCTTTTCATGAATTACTGGGGATGAAGTGGCAACATAGAATTGGACAAGATTGTTTTGTTTTTTTAAGTTGAGTGACGTATACATACATTTTCTGGAGTCTATTTGGATTCTCAGTGAATTATCTTTTAGTTGTTTTCTTGTACCTTAATTTGGAACATACAGATATTCTAAAGACACATTTCTGATGTTACAGAATCACCTTGTATTTTGGAGCTCATTATGTACTTTCAGTCTGTAAGTGAGGGGATTGGCACGTCAGTTTGTCATACACTGCCTCTGCTGACTTTCATGCTAATGATCACTATATGCAGGTAATCAGGATCTCTTGCTGCACACTAAATAATGATAATCAGTTTGGTATGTGATGTATGTTTAACAGCGTTGTAACAACATTGCTTTTTACATTTGGAACTGGACAGGAAACAGTGGTTAGCACAGTTTTAGCCCCTTTTATTACATTGTGTTTATTTAGTTTTTAAAGGTATACCATATATAAAACATAGATTATGATTACAAATCTTTTGTCTGTTTACCCCCGTCGAACCCTCACCTATCCAACCCCCACCCATAACGTAATGCAATAATAATACAACAAAAATAATAAAATATATAGATAAATAAAAACAACAACAATACAAATTATCTAGACTGGAATTGTACTATGTGGTAGCTCAAGAGCCAAGGAAGGTAAGAAATCCACCTCATCCCTTTTCAGATAGAGGTGGTTTCTTTTTAAAATTATACAGTATTTTTTCACAGGGGCTACATGAGGAAATCTCCCCAAGCTACATAGGGGGATTATCATTTTTCTAGCAAGAGCAATGCCTTTAAAGACATATCTCCAAGAAGTATAAGGCACAGCTCAGGTGGTATGGTGATATTTGTAATCTGGGAAATTGTTTGAATTATTGTCCTCCAGTATGCTGTCAATCGAGGGCACAACTAAAATATGTGTAATAAGGTACCAGTTTCAACTGGGACAGCACTCTGAGTATTTGGAGTTCATTGTATGGAGCCGTTCTGTAATATATTCTATGGATCAGATTAAATTGCAATAGTCTATGTCGGCTGTTAAGTGAACATTTTTGAGCATCTTTGCAAATTTCCTTCCAATCTCCTTCCCTGAAAGTATGAGTTAAATCTTCCTCCCACCTGAGCCTTGCCCTCAACAATTTGCATTTTAAGTAGCTCTGCAAGCCTGAGTATACAGAGGAGACAAACTCCTTTATTTCCTGTCTATTGTGCAATATGCTGTTTATCGGGGGTGATGTAATAGGTAGGAGACGTCCTCCTTGGTCTCTTAGTAGATATAATATAATAAAAAATGATCAAATGATGATCTATTCTGTTCAGGATAAGGGATCATAGCTTTCACCAGGATTCACCTCGTCAGTCTATTTCACGGAAAGAGCGGGTGTTCCTAATGTTTTGTACACTTAGTGTATACTGTACGTCACACTTTCAAGTTTTGCATATAAACGCTTGCATGCATCCACTTGTTCTATGTGGTAAGGACAATATGAAACTTGCTAAAAAATTTCTTTAGAGTATTTAGGGTATATATGTCACAGTTTTACTGCTTATCCAATTATGATGAAATTTGAAAAGGGTATTCTTTATCATAATTCCCATCTACCTTCGTGGAACAAACTTCCAAAGGTATATTATATATATATATATATATATATATATATATATATATATATATATATATATATATATATATATATATATATATTATTCAATTATGTGTGTGTGTGTGTATATATAGAAAGACTACAGCCCCTTTCAAAATTTTCACCTTTTGTTGCCTTATAGCCTGGAATTAAAATAGTTTTTTTTTTTTTTTATTTATCTACACATCCTACCCCCCCATCTTCCAAGTGAAAAAAATATTCTAGAAATTTATAGAAAATTAATTAAAAATAAAAACTGAAATAGTTTTTTTGGATAAATGTCCAATCACTTTCAAAATCACACACCAAGTTAAGTGGCCTCCACCAGTGTTAAATGGTAGTGATTCACTTGATTTCAGGATAAATTCAGCAGTTCCTGTAGGTTCCCTTTGCTGGGTAGTGCATTTCAAAGCAAAGACTCAACCATGAGCACCAAGGAGCTTTCAAAAGAACTCCGGGACAAAGTTGTTAAAAGGCACAGATCAGGGGATATAAAAAAAATATCAAAGGCCTTGAATATCCCTTGGAACGTGGTCAAGACGATTATTAAGATGTGGCAGGTGTATGGCACCACCAAGACCCTGCCTAGATCAGGCCGTCCCTCCAAACTGTATGACTGAGCAAGAAGGAGACTGAACAGAGAGGCTACCAAGAGGTCAATGGCAAATTTGCAAGAGCTACAGACTTTTATGGCCAAGACTGGTCAAAGTGTGCATGTGCCAACAATATCCCAAGCACTCCACAAATCTGGCCTGTATGTAAAAACACTCATGAGATTCTGTAGCCATCTAGCAAAAAGTTTTGTGGTCTGACGAAACTAAAATGCAACTTTTTGGCCTAAATGCAAAGCTTTATGTTTGGCTCAAACCCAAAGAATACCATGCTGGTAGCAGCATCATGTTATGGGGATGTTTCTCACCAGCAGGGACTGGGGCACTTGTCAGGATAGAAGGGAAAATGAATGAGGCAAAGTACAGCAAAGTCGTTGAGGAAAACCTGCTGCCCTCTACAAGAAAGCTGAAACTGGGACAGAAGTTCACCTTTCAGCAAGACAACTATTGAAAATTGAATATTTGTGGCATTACTTGAAGACTACTGTCCATCAATGCTCCCCAAGGAACTTGACAGCGCTTGAACAGTTCTGTAAAGAAGAATGGTCAAATATTAACAAATATAGGTGTGTAAAGTTGGTAGAGACCTATCCCAATAGACTCACAGCTGTAATTGTTGTTTTCAGTTTTGTGTTTTTAATATATAATCTTTTTCTCAATAAAATGTTTTTTCCCCTTAACAGTGTGGAGTATTGTGTGTAGATAAGTGGGAAAAAATCCTCATTAAATGCATGAAACTCTGAGGGAGAAACAACAAAATGTGAAAAATGTTCAAGGGGGTGTAGACTTTCTATAGGCACTGTCATATTATATATAATATATATATATATAAATATATATATATATATATATATATATATATATAATAGAAATGGCACATTAAAGTAAACATTTCAAAAAGTTTGTGCTTCAAAACTGTGTGTATACTTACTGAAGACAGCCAGCCAAGGACTGCATTGCAGACCTTACCAAATCTGAAATGAAGTGAGAGTGACAGCTTGTGGCACATATTTTTCTCCTGTTCATATAGTAGGGTTGGACGGCTTACATTTAACACACAATTATGTGATGGTGAGGCACTTCACACATTAAAAACATGTCTTTAACAAAGTTAATTTCCCCAATCACATAATTTTGTTTTATAAAATGTAATAAAAGTACATTGTTGCTACACTGTAGTTATTGTACATCCATTTTGAAGTATATTCAGTGAGAGCAGAAATACTTAGAACATAGAACCAAAAAAAGTGACGAGGTATAAATATTTTAATCTGTAACTTTATAAACAATAAAATTAAATATTCAAATTAAGACACATATTGTACAATACATCTGAAAACACACATCTTTCTTTTAGAGGTTATCACTGGTTTTACAGGTTTTATTAATCAGAAAAGAAAAAAACTAAAATACCTTCCATAAGACATTAAACTGTACTTATAACACATATTTTTACAAATACAATTAACTGTGATGGGAATAATTAACCAGAAAGTCAAACATTGTGCAAAGCAATATGCTGTGTTGGTAAAAAAACAACAACAACAACAACAAAAAAAAGATGGTAAAGATGACACTGATTTGCCCATGAAATAATTTTGCAAATACATAAGCCAGCTAATTAAGGGAATGTTTTTGAAAACAAACAGTGGAGGTACTTCGACTTAGTCATACATACGGTTAAAAGAGTATGAAGCATATGTGATTATTTCATATTTAAAATAGATACAATTTAAAAAATACACAACTGAAAGGACTGTGTTTTTAAGCTTCCATTTAGATGTACTGTAGTTGGTTTTGTTGGTACAATACTATATTTTCAACAGAAGTAGTATTTTAATTCAGAACGATATGATTCTGAAAATATCACTTGCCAAAAGAGACGACTGTGGACACGTGGACTGTAATACAGTAAATCCGGTATGTGCATAAGACAAAGGTAAAAATCCAAATTAGTTGCATAACTGCATATCTGTGTGTCTGAAATAGAAAAGTGAAAGAAAATAAAAAATAGGTTCAGGTACTATATATATATATATATATATATATATATATATATATATATATATATATATAATTTTCAAGCTTGTTGGTAATGTATTCACTGGTCCTTAATCATTTACCAATTCCCACATAATTATAATGTACATGTTCACATTTCATACTGCTTTTGGACTGGTGAACATTACACATCCACGCGTGTTTCGTATGCTGTGTGTCACGCTTTCAGTTTTGCGTATTTGTCGCATATCCACTTGACACAGTGTGGTTAAAACGTACTAAGGACAAGATGAAACTGGTGGATGTATGTGTCATCGCTTTTACTGTATATCCAATTATGATTAATTTGACTAAGACTGGCGCAATTACATTACACGTGAATTTTGGAGCAGAGTTCGCTTGGCTGGTAGCCCGACTCAGGAAGCAGCTTGTTGGTCTGTCTGTCTTCCTTCCATATATCACACAAGATTGTATGTAAATATAGAGAGACGTGCTTATTCAGTATATGTAGACTCCAAATCCATTAAAACGAATAACCTCAATAACATTATCTGTGATTTTTATGGGACGGTTGAAAATGCGAAATTGGAACAGTATAGCGCGTCAATCAGACATTTAAATTATGACTTGTAAACGCTAAATGTGTTTAAATAGCGGCTTGTAAGCTAAAATCCATATACTTATGCACTGCACTTTAAATTCAAATTTTCTAAAAAGTTGTGTCTCAAATGTGTATGTATGTTTATTTAAAACAGAGCCAATCAAAGACTGCATTGCGGAACTTACCAAATCTGAAACGACGTGAGATTGCCACCTTGTGGCAGGTATTGGTACTGCACAGGAACAATATACAGCATTTTTCTCCTTTTCGCATAATAGGGTGAACGCCATTCATTTAACACACAATTATGTGATGGTGAGGCTCATTACACATTAAAAGCATGTATTTAACAAAGTTAATTTCCAAATCACATATTTGTTAGTGGAAGTATGTGTATTAAAAATTTAATAAAAGCATCGATTTTGAAGTGTATCCATTGAGGGCAAAAATACTTACAACTGCTGAGTTTATCCTGAAATTGTGTGGAATCACTACAATTTAACATAGGTGGGGGCCACTTAACTTTGTGTGTGATTTTGAAGGCGATTGGTTACACCTGAGCTAATTTAGGATTGCTATTACAAGGGGAGTGGACACTTATCCAACCAGTTTATTTCAGTTTTTATTTTTAATTAATTTTCTACAAATTTCTAGAATATTTTTTTTCACTTGGAAGTTCTGGGGTAGGATGTGTAGATGCATTTTAATTCCAGGCTATAAGGCAACAAAATATTATTAGTTTTCAGCCTCCAGTTTTATAATGCTGAGCTGGACTAAACACATATTTTAGTCAGCAAGTTTAAAACCAACAAGAACATATTCCTGTCTGTAACGAAAACTTTAAGAAAAGCAGGTAAGGACAAGGCCAGATACCACCCATCTTGTCTTCACCTGCTTTTCTAAGCGTTTTCATCACTGGCAGAAATACATTATTGCTGGTTTTAAAATATGTTAAAACTTCTACTATTATGAAACTGTGGAGACTCTATACTGGTCCCCATTTGAACTTATTACACTGGCATAAAATTCCCTTAATGTTGTTGAACTTATTTCCTTAAAATGAATGCCCATGTTTTCTTCTTTCAGTACATTAACAGCCCATATAGAATTAATTTGTTACAGTACTGACCAACGGCCCAGGGCCCATATTTAGGTCTGCAACCTGTTCGCATTTGCGGTTTAAGGCACTTGCGCGTTCACATATGTGACTGAAAAGCAGGACTAAAACGTGGCAAACTGCTTGGGTTTTTTTATGGAACGGGAGCCTGCACCATAGAATGGAAGCGCTACTGGGATATACAGTAATCCTTTTGTAGTAGATGTTTTATTAATATTTTTTTTCAATGCAGCACAGTAGCAATTTTATGGTATATATATTAAAGAAAAAAAAAAAAAACATTGACTATTTTGACTTACTGTTATGGTGTGTAACGGGGAGACAATGGAATCAACTCCCATGTAATGTTGTTGAAGCTGACACCCTGGGATCCTTCAAGAAGCTGCTTGATGAGATTCTGGGATCAAGCTACTAACAACCAAAAGAGCAAGATGGGCCAAATGGCCTCCTCTTGTTTGTAAACTTTCTTATGTTCTTAAGACTGAACATCAGCATTACCCCTTCTCTTGGAAGATTACCGAACACATGGCTATATAACAAAACCCTTGTCCCACATGTAAACGACAACGTCATTAAGGGAAGCGCTGTAATCTAAAGACAGCAATACACCATCACACATCAAATACACTTTGCTCAACTCCATGAACAATACCTAATAAACCACTGCTCTAGTGGCAGTAGAATAAAATTAACAATAATATTCACAATAACAGGCATTAAAATATTACAGTGAGCACTGCAGCTCGTATATTATGTGAAAGAAACAACCTGAACGTTAATATTTTTAGAATTAAAGTTGTATGTCGTAGAAATAATTACCATTCAATTTTGATACACAGTCGTCTTAAGTAGCAGATTCAGCCTTCTATTTACCTTTTGCGCATGAGAGTTTGGGAGTGAGCTATGCAACCATATTGGTCATGTGATACGAAAAGG
The DNA here is from genome assembly GCF_017654505.1 of Polyodon spathula. NCBI lineage: Eukaryota > Metazoa > Chordata > Actinopteri > Acipenseriformes > Polyodontidae > Polyodon > Polyodon spathula. Next base: position 81,006,206 of record NC_054536.1, on the reverse strand, counting down.
TCTCGGATTGCAGGTCCTGGGCCACATTGAAACGGCTGCCTTTTTTGGAGCATTCACATATGAGAAAAGGTAGCCCTCAAATTGCAAGTGTGAACAGGGTCTAAGAGTGATTCATTTATCAAAGGATTAAAGAGAGGCGGATTAACAGGTGCTGACTGTACAAAAAAATATATAAATCATGTTAATTATTTGTACAATCCAGTTTAATCTTCAGCATAGTGAAAAGGTTAGATGTTAGCATGAGATTGCTATATGTTTAGGAATGATATTGCTACTGTACTATGACCTTAAATAGCCTTGTATTTCCTAGCTCTAGACAGAGCATGTAATTCAGAGTGTTTATTTTTGAAGTTCGCAGAGAATGATGCCAAAAATCTTGGCACTGGTTTCTTTGAATAAACCATGCATTGTAGTTTAAGGTATATTTAATAAGGTGTTACAATTAATACATGATGAATTTCCTTTACACTTAGGAGTACAGAAGAGGCGTTGATTTAAATAGCAAATGATATCTACACAAATGAGTTGAACCTCACTGGACAAACAGTGATATTGATTTTTTCTGTTAGACTGGATCAAGGGTCAATTGTAATCTTATTCAAAATCCACCAATATGCTGTAGTACGTTAGCAATCCATCCTATTCCAAATAAAACAGCAGTTTAAAATGATTGGGGGGACGGGGGGAGTAAGAGAAAGGAATTAAAAATAAATCAAAGAAACAGTTAGAGAGTTAGCTAAGAAAAGTTACTAAGATGAATAGCGATACTAGGAAATAGGTTAGGAGAGTGCCTTTAGTAATTGTGTAATTGATTTTTCCATGTTCCCAAAAACAAATATCAATACCACTTTCAACAGTTCTTGGTTTATTGAAGCGTATCTGTTCCCCAATAAGAAATAGCCATACGTAATACTTCATTCCAGTACTGAATTCCTGATACCGAAAAGATACCTTTTAATGCAACACTATTTTTGGATGGAAACGTTGATCACACACTTGTAACCACTATGGGTGAAAGGTAACTAACAGCATCACATGCAACACCAAGCTCCAAGGATGACTTAATCTGCAGTCACAACTGGTGCTCATTCTTTGGTAGAAGTAGATAATGCATGATTAGAGTTTTTTAACAAACACAAAAAATGTTACATTAAATCAAATGTTTATCTTTGCGTACATGCTTTGTTACTTGGAAGTTATTTCTGTAACATTCTCCAGTGTAAAAATATACTGTATTGTGGATAATGGTTTACATTTTTTCTTCTTTAATGCAATATTTAAAATAAATAAATAAATAAAATAAAAAAGCACTGTAAATTCATGTTAAATTGTTAAAAACTATACCTAACAATTCAGTTTTAGCAATGAGAAAGAATGTGAATTATTCAAATATGTGCAACAACACTGGGGATTATGCTTGGTGGATTATGTTGGAGGCTAAAGCTTTTGGAATGTTGTTACACAGCACATTTGCACAGGTTACTTATTCTCCTACTATTTACAGAGTCAATAATCAGTGTCAGCAGGTTTTAGGGCACATGGTCTACTGAAAAAAACAGACTAAGTTGGGGTATAAAATCAAAAAGCGAGCATCAGCACACAACAGTGAAGAACTTACTTAAAAGCAGAATGGCAACCTCCAGTTTCTTTATTGCATTGGCTGCTACTGCTTTTCTTTGTAATGCAGCACCACTGGTAAGTTTTTATATTATATTATTGTCTGGGATCTGTAACGCTGATGGTATTTTACCTGTTTTCAATGCAATCTGAGGTTGACTGGGAGCAATACATAATTATTTTAGATTTTCCAGTATTTCTAGTCAATCCATGTAAAGTGTATAAAATGAATGCCTTGAATAAAGATGGAGTTCAGGTACATCAGCAAGTTTTACTTTGTTAATCACTTCGACCTGTTCTAAACAAGCAGAAAAATAAAATGCAAATTGCCTAATAAAGGATTTAAATGTCCTGTTGTATCTTTTAAGTGATGATACTGATAATTAATTTAAAACACAAAACAAGCAACATAAAAGTAAGAAACATTTTCAAACTGTTTAAAATTTTTTTTTTCATTTGTACATTTTTAAAAGGGCCACAAAAGCCACGGTGAAACTGATAGCAAGTGCCCTCTCATGGTGAAAGTTCTTGATGCAGTCATGGGAATTCCCGCTGGTAAGGTGGCGATTAAAATCCATCGACAGGCACAGGATCAAAGCTGGCAGTCGATAGCTAGCAGGTGAGTTTTAAGCTATACGTGCATATGTGCATAATAAAGCAAACTGAGAGCATTGGATTTTGTATGTTCTTTTCTGTCTAAACAATTGCCCATCTGTACATCACTTACATTGCTGCATGTATCTGGAAAGCTCTGTATTAAAATTAAGATGAAATGTGATCTTACCATTATTTAGCACATTAAGTAGACTGAGAAATTTTTGGAGGTGTCTGTCAGTATGTCAGATTTATCCTGAAAACACAGGTTTTTACACATACTGTATGTAAATCAGTTATTTTAATATACAGTACAAGGATACAAACAGCTAATTTGCTTACTAATTCTAGGTCTATGTTATAGATAATGTTGATGTACATGATCAACATCTTTGTCATTCTGATGGCTCTAATTTTGAACTTACAGGTGTGGTGAGGAACATATGCTGCTCCCATCCCTGTTTTAGATGCTATCAGAATGCAACATTACTTAACATACATTGGCTAATTGCTTTTCATGCAATCATATAGAATATTTGTTTTTTGCTGCTTCATTCAGTGTCACAGATGACACAGGAGAGGTCCATGACTTAATCCCAGAGGCTGATTTCACTGAAGGAATGTACAAGGTGGAGTTTGACACAAAATCCTACTGGAAACCCATGGGTGTTACCCCCTTCCATGAAGTGGCAGAAGTAAGTAAAAGGAACTGTTAGAAATCAAACGGTTATACAAAACACACTAAAAGATGGGTACAGATTGTCATCAATATTAAGTAACCGCTAACTTGTGAAAATGTTATACCTCTACTAGCATAACACTTTTTTATGGAGTTTTTCATTCCAGTGAGCCCATTGTATTAACAGTATTTCTTTCCTACTTCATTAGGAACAATACATGTATGATTAAATTCAAAGTGAAAATAGTTTTTATATATTATTATATATATATTATATATCCCAGTACATATTGTGAATATGTGATGCCAGTTCATTAGAACTTCTTTCATTGGATGTCCCAGCAGCAATAAATAAATAAATATGTATGATGATAATCATAACATCCATTTAAGCTATTATGCTAAAATTAATTTTTGGCTTCAGCAACAATGAAATACATTTTACAAATATAGACTTAATGCCCAAATCCTTTTAAATGTTTACAGGAATAATGGATTAAATCTGTTAATTCCATTAAGAACTCATCTCATATATATATATATATATATATATATATATATATATATATATATATATATATATATATATATATATATATATATATATATATATATACACACAATATATACATATACACACACATACATACATACATACATACATACACACACACCAGAGATGTGTTAATAAACTGACTTAGATTTTAGAAAAAAAAGCATACTAAATTAGCTGTTACTATATTATAATTTTTATAAATTGTAAAGATGACACCTATATTTTATTTTCAGGTGGTGTTTCAAGCAAATAATGCTGGTCATCGTCACTATACTCTTGCAGTCCTCTTGAGTCCCTTCTCTTACACAACTACTGCTGTAGTCAGCAAAGCACATGAATAAACATGCATATCCTCCACTATTTAAAATCTGTTAATGGAAATATTTCACTTATTCCTGGTTATCAGCTTTTAGAATCTAGTACCCATTTTATAACCATTTAATAAATTATGTAAGAAATACAAAAATGCATGATTAAAAAAAAAAAAAAAAAAAAAAAACCTTATGGTCATTTAAAGTTTATTTTTGATATTGGTCAATGCTGGTCTTATGATTATATATATATATATATATATATATATATATATATATATATATATATATATATATATATATATATATATATATATATATATAACAAGAAACCTTAGCCAGCTGACACACCAACATTTACAAGAAAGTCACATTTGTTTTGCTAGCATTTATTTTCATAAGACATTAAATGATAAATATACAAATATTCTATAAACATAAATAAGAGGACTACAGTACACAAGGAAGTTCATTTGCAGCCATTCTACTCCACTGTTTCGTCACAATAAGTGTTACATTTACCTACATAAGGTAAAACTTATTACAGCATGGTGACAAACTGGTATGTAAAACACACATATGCAGATATGCCAGTTTTGATGTATGATTGTTATCTTAACATAGTAATATGACCAATGTAACAAACAAACAAACAAACAAAGAGAGAGAGACTGAGACTGTTTTACCTTTGGTAAAACAGAATACATGGTTTGTTACAAAATGTTACTAGAAATTCAAATACACCACTGGTGATTATGTCTCACTATAAAATAACAAAACAGACTTCAAGTTGTACCAAAAATTGTTACTGTTTTACTGCAGAACCTTCTTAACATGGACAATACAATATTTCGCCACATTAACTAGGTCTACCTTACAGTATTTCTAAAAGAAACCCATGCCATGTCCTAGGAGGCCTACATAATGTACTGAAAAGCATTTTGTTGAAGCCATGTTGTAACAAAGAGGTTACATTAGCCATCAATCCAAGTGTAAATAGTTTTATACTCACCACATATATTTGATCATACTATATACATTTACAAAGATTAAAAAAGTAAACACTGGTGATTGTGCAGTGTATTGTAAAATAGTTTCCAAATTGTGGTCAGCAGAACGAAACAGTCTTGAGTTTTACTGCAAATGTGTTTCCCTGGAACCAGATCAGCATTTTTACTATAATTACACTGCTTAAACTTGAAAATGCAAAAAATCTTGGAAAAGGTTTAATAAAAACAAAAAATAGAAAGTGCACACTGAATTTCTAGTCTAGAACTATTCCACCACTAGTTCACAGTCAATCTATTATACACACAAAAAAAGATAAATTAACCTCAAGGCACATAAATTTGAATACAACAAAAAGTTATGCTCTTCATTAAACTGTCTTTAAAAGGGATTATTCGACAAACAGTAACTTATGGAAAGCAACTGGTTTTTAAGTCAATTTATTTATTATTTACCTCCATCCTGTCAGTCAGGAATGTTTTGCAATAAACTCCCTAGCCATGCGATAAAACTATACAGCTACCAATGTGCATGGCAGCAAGATATATTTCTGTGGTATTCATAAATACAACAATTTTTTGTTGCTCTTTTGTGTTCCCTATATACAAATCTCATCATGAATTCATAATTTTTCAAAAAGCAAGTAGATTACTCATCCATTAAGATAATAATAATAATAATAAATAATTATTATTATTATTAAAACATACAGCTTCTACCTTCTTGGAACCAGGCCTCCTTTTTGCAATAGGCTACTCTGTGCCTAACACATGATTAGCATGCTGCTATTATTTTATAATCTTCTAAAGTTTCTCATAGAAATAATGTACTGCAATAGAGACACTATGAAGAAGCATTCGGCATTACTTCTCGCTTCTATTTTTAGATCTTGCAATAGAGACTTGTAAATTATGTTTACTGCAGTAACACTTAAAATAATGGCGGTCTCGTGATAGCTTCCCTAATTAAGACACGTTTTAGTAGTAAGATGTTTGGCTTAGCTGTCTAGAACAGTTTTGTTATCAGCACTTATTTAAACTCAGTCAAGTTTGTTTTGCATTATATATGGGAGCTCTGTGGCACATGCAGTACAGTTGGCAAATTAGCAAAATATATAAAAAAGCACCAAATTGGTCTGAGTTCATGAAATATATGAATTCTACAAAAAAGTTATTCCTGATTAAAACAAAACAAAAAAAAAGGTTTAAGGTACAAAAATAAAATCCTTATGTTTGCAATTTCATGTTGTGCTCAATCTCTATACAAGTTTAAAAAAAAAAAAAAAAAAAAAAAAACAGCAAATATGCTTCCACATGCCATTCAAGGACAACTACCATGTCCCCTCATTCAGGCTTACTTCAGATAATTTGTACAGGTTAAACATAAATGCAGTATCAAACAATACTTCAAGTTATAACTAAAGTAATCATTTTGTCAGAAACATTCTGGCATCAAGCAGCACTGGTACGTTTATCATCCCTCTCTATCTGTTCTCGAGCACCCTGTGACTAACTAATATGCCTTCATAAGAACCCTAGATTTTAAAACAGTGCACTTCAAAAATATATCCAAACCATTGTATGCAACAAAATAGGCAAAAGAAAAACACCTGAATTGATCAACTACGTTTGCAATTAGATATAAATATATATATATGTTATATATATATATATATATAGTATATATATATATTTTATATATATTAGAATAAAATTAAGGCATGCAGGAGTCAACCAAAGTCATCAAAACTTCTGCCCACATTATATGCATTATACCTTCCCACATGGAAGGCCACTCGCTCATCATTTTTATAGGTTATCAAATAAAAATGTGTAGTCATAGCTGCCAAAACATAAAACAAAAAAAGATACATTGGTATATTTCATAATTCTAGTATGCTAAACAATTGGTTTAAAAAAGCTTGCACTTACATATGTTCACTCATGCAAATAGAATCTGCAATACACTATACAGCCAGAACAATGGACAATACTTGTTACATATGACCAGGGGTGCTACTAAAACAATAATTAAAATTAACATGTACAATTCACATATACACACACAAAATTAACTACACTTTAAAAAGGCAAACAAAAAAAATAAATAAAATTAAATCACAAATGATATGTGTAGAACATAAGAGAAACACCTCTATTACCTCCCAATGTAACGTTAACTGAAGTGGCTTCACATGGTAACAGATAGTGATACAAAGCCTAAATGTATTTATAAAGGCTGTGCAGTAAACATTTTACTTTGTAACTGCTGCCACTCCTTCCTTAGTGTGATGTGAATTTATTAGCAAAAGCCAGCACTGACACTTAACATGCAATGACACGTACAATCAATTGTTAGATTATACGGGCCCTAAATTCCCTCAAAAAATCTCCACTTAAAAAAGAAACTTGGAAATTTTACACCATACTCCCATTGTGAACTGCCACAAGTTTCAGCATGAGATCTTCGTTATTGGTTCAATGGAATTCACTGAATCTGTGGCCATGTATATCAGATCAATAGTCTTCAATTGGAGCTAGTTCTGGAGTAAGGTTCACCGTTATGTTTTTATACAAACTACCCATTGTTATTTCTGGGGTATAGTTCAAGTTGTTCAAACCATCAAGATGTTGACGTTCTTTGGAGTACCTTAGTAACTTGTACCTGTAGAAGACAAAAACAACATTGTTTAGTAAAGGAAAAAAATAATGTAATGAAATTTATGCACACATCAAAAAAAGAGAAGTGTTATTTATTAGAAGTTAAACTACTATGCAAGATCAATTTTAAATGAACAACATGTTTGTGATCAAATAACTGAAATGCATGCTAGCATTTACCTTTTATAGCTATCTGCATGTTCTGAAAGCTATACTGCAGCTCCCTTGCATATTGTGCAGCTGGGTTCTTACGCTGTACACCGTCTGTTAGATTTTTTCAGCTGTTTTTGACATCCAACTGTTTTTTGATAAAATCGAATTGAACGTTTAAAAATCGAAAAAAATCGACTAAATTTGTACAGGCGGACATACCATTATCATGGGTGACAGTGGCCAACGATCATCTTGACTGAAACATCTAGTTCCCCTGAAGCTCTGGGGTTGTGAAGATGCATTCTGAGCCATTTTAGACCACTTTCAGAAGCAAATTTGATTTTGTAGAAAAATAAAATTCAGAATTTACTTCTTAAAAACATGCCATTTTACAAGATGGATTAACCTGATAAATAACATAGGAGGCAAGTTAAACATTTTAAATGTTACTTAACCTTTGACATGTAAGCCCATATTAATTCTATAAAACCTCAGCTGCGAAAATATACAATCTGTGCTTAACTCAATCAGATGTGGTAAATACAAGGTTCATGAAGTTTTTATATTACAAATTTCAGTGACCTTTAAAGACCACTCACAATTTTCAAAGACCAAATTTAAAGGAGTTACACGATTTTCAATGGCTTGGTTTACATGCACGTGAAAATCGACTCTCCCTGGTGCATTTCTTGTTCAAAACAAACGAATTGAGTGCTAGGTCCAGTAGAGATAACAATAGGCTTGTGTATGTGTGTGTACAATATTGTAGGTTATATTAAAAAAAAAAACATGTATTGTAAAAGGCGGTTCTAGTGTTAATGAAATTTCAGTTTTATATGATCCACAAATGCACACACAAATATAAATTCTTAGTAGTAAAACTTGCAGTTGGAAGAAATTATATTTTCTATAATTGTGGGTGTGTGTATATTGGAAAGGTATATAAAAACAAAACTAAACCAACAACTACCTAGACTATTTAATTAATAATGTATTGTCATCTCCACAAAATGCCCAGCATCTTCTGTTGCAGTCACACTGCTAACGTTAGCGGTTGTAAATAGTGCAGTGTGGCTTATGGGTCAAACAATTGTTCGTGTACGGCGAATTTTATTGTGTTTGTTTATTTTTTTTAATCTCAATGGTCGGACTTCTAGCATCTTCTGAATGTCTCTTTTTTAAACGACATTTTAAAATGTTTAAAAGGCAAAAGTATAACAAAACATAGAATAACAGTGTGTATACATTGAGTAAAAAAAGTACAGGGGCAAAATATATTGTTTGCCTCCCCTGTGCACTATGGGTTAGGCGCCTATGGTCTCAATCAAGTTACAAGTTAACGGGGGGGGGGGGGGGGGGGGGGGGGGACAAAAAAAAAACACACACATACACACACACATCTAAAAATGTCACAAAAATAAAGTAAGTGCAAAAACATTTTACAGGTCATCCAGGCGATTTTCAAGGAATTCCATCTACAGACAGAAAACTTTCACCCATGCATTATTAAATAAACTGACCGGCTTACAGAAGCATCTTCCAGATATTTGCATGAAGACTGCAAGCAGTAGGCTACAATGCCCCTGGCTACAATGCCCCTTTGCTTATTTTTCTAAATTATGGAATTGTACAAGTACAGTCTCTCTCTCTCTCAAATTACTGTCAAGTTGGTCCATGTCCTGAACATCCCTTTGGCTTGATTTTGGTTTTATCTTATAGTCGGTATTGGTCAGTTTGGTTCAGAAAAATCATAACTGTTGCATCACAACTGCAAGCTGAGGACAATGTTTCTTTGATTGAGGCTTCTCCTCAATTATTCTTCCTTTACTAAAAGCACGCTTTATTGGGAGGGGAGATGAACTTGCCACCATCATCCGCAATGAATATATAATTAAAACAAATTGAGGGACACATCTTTTGAACTTAACTTTAAACACTAATGAAAGAATCACCTGTTCTTATTGTAATTATACATCGTCAGCCTAATTCAAACTTACCATTTTTTAAACTGTCAACTACAATAGGATTCTTCTCTTGGGTGATTATAATATCCGTATCAATATTAAATCCAATTCTAAACGTTCTAATTTTCTGAGGTTACTGGATTCCTTAGATTTTGTCCAGCATCTTCAAGGTCCAACTCATAATCATGACCATACTTTAGATTTAGTAATCCCCATGGCCTAGTTGTTAAAAATATTATAACTACTAACCTTACTATTTCTGATAATCTTGCAATTCTTTTTGAGGTTAAATTACCTTACGATACAAACAGCCAAGAACATATAAAAATCAAACCTAGGGTAGTTAATTGATCAACTGCTGTAAAGTTCTGTGAGGCATTAAATGTATCGCTAGTTACTCCATCTAACATCAGAGGAGTTGGTCAACACCTACAACACTTCAGTGACTAACACTTTTACTGCAGCACCAGTTAAAACACGGAGAGTGTTTTCCAAAAGAAGCACACCATGGTTTAATGGACACGACTAGTAAGCTGAAATGTGAGGGTTACAAATTGGAACACAGATGGAATCAAATTGCATGTTCATTACTTTGCATGGAAAAGCCATCAAGCTAAATAAAGGAAGGCTCTCATCAGATTTTACAGACTCCTTTGATTATAGAGCATTCTTTCTTACCTGAACCTACTAGACCTGATAAAGCTACGTTGGAGGCTTTTTTCTCAGATTACCTTATAGCATTATTTCTGTATATGAGACCTACTACTTGTGCCTTTGATCCAATCCCTACCAAATTATTAAAATAAGTTTTCTGTCTTAATACAAGTATTTTAGCTATTGTAAATTAATCATTTCCCTGGTATAGTTCCATCTGCCTTTAAGGTTGCGGTGATAAAGACCCAGCCTCGACCCTAAAGCCCTTAGCAACTATAGTCCAATATTTAATCTGCCATTTTTATCAAAGGTTCCACAGAGTTGTTGCTAATCAATCACACAAGTGTGAAATACTGTATTTGAGAAATTTCAATCTTGATTTCATGCTGCACATAGCACCGAGACGGCCCTTGTTAGGGTAGTAAATTTTTTCTTTTGATAAGCTCCGACTCTGGCTTTCCTTCAGTTTTAATGGTTAGTGCTGCTTTTGATACAGGACCTTTCCATTCTATTGAATCGTCCTGAAATAATAGTGGTTTTGTCAGGAGCTGTCCTATCTTGCTATAGGTCTTATCTTTCTAATAGGTTCCAGTTTGTCTCTATCTGGGAGATGAAGACAGATTTGTCAGAAGTTGCCTGTGGTGTTATGCAGGGTTCTATCTTGGGTCCTTTGTTGTTTCCACTCTATATATATATATATATGCAGCCACTAGGTGACATTATCCGCAGGCATGGAGTGAATTTCCATTGTTACGCAGATGACACTCAAGTATACTTGTCTTCGGATTCAGGCAATCCTTCTACTCGGGTGCTATTAGCTGCTTGCCTTGCTGGCATCAAGCGTTGGATGTCACAAAGTGAACATACTACCCCTGTTCTGACCTCTTTGCACTGGCTCACTGTGGAGTATAGAATTGATTAACATTTTGTTGTTCACTTATAAAGCTCTGAATGGATCAGCACCATGTTTATGACCATGTGCAAATTCTGTGCTTTCCGATGGGTATTTTTTCACTTATGGGACAATCCACTGTTTTCACTTCTCACAACTGCAAGGGCTCTGGAATGAAGATCAACCCGGTGTCCAGTTTATTATCACTCAGCTGGTGGCCGTCATACTGCTTCCTTAAACTAGCTCTTTATATTACCTTAAATCCTAAAACTGTCAAACTGAAATGGCCCATCTCCACTTGTAAATTCAAACAAACTTACATATTTATCAAACCAAATAAAAATATTATTCCTTTTTTTTTTTTTTTTTTTAATTACACCAAAACACAGCTTAATTTTCCACTGACCAAAATGCAGCACAGAACACACTCAATGATCTAGTTGTTCAAATTCAGTTCCTACTACAACTGCATTACCTGAAATGCCTTGGTTTAATTTAAACAAAAAATCTAATATTCAATTAAGAAAAAAAATTAAAATGACCAAATCCAGAAACGATCAAGCCAAATGGCTTCCTCTCATTTCTGACTATTTTCAGGTTTTAATTATAATCTTTATCTATTTTTCCGCAGGGTCTAACACAAATAAAACTGCTATTGCAGTAAAACTGGACTATCAAATTTCTAGGTGGAGACAAGTAGCTATTTCAATAGATTCCTAGAGATAAATCAAGTGGATAAGTCATCAATATCAAACTAATGGCAAGACCTATCTTCAAGAGGTTTTAGATTATAGTTTAATATGACTAGGGCTTCTGTTCTTACTAATTTCATTTTTCTGTGTTATTTTTAGCAATTTGAGTTTTCTGTAAATGCTTTTTTTTTTTGGGGGGGGGGGGGACTTTCTCTTTTTATACAATGTATACAGGGCTAGACACTAACGGTTGCCCAGGGCAACCAAAATTCAGCATCAGATCAGAACATGTCTAAATATAAAAACAGAACTTAAAACTGACTTCTACTGTTACTCTCTCGCTCCCCACGTGCACAACCTGATAATCTGATTCGATGTGCATGACGTTGAAAGAAACACTGTTCGGTTCGCCCCAGTATAATCATGTATGGTAAAAAAAGAAAAAAAAAAATTGTCAGAAGAGGCTTTTAATTGGGATTCACCCCTTCCAAAAAAACTAAGGATCAACAAGATGACTGCATCCCCTCGACATCAGTCTCTGCTGTGCCACAGGCTGCCGGTAAAGGGGATGCGGCGATTTCGTATGAGGAGAAACGGCAACTTAAATTCCAGGTTAAGTGGAAAGAGGAGTTTTCGTGGCTTGGGTACAATGAGGATGATAACAAACTATTCTGCAACATGTGTCAAAGCTATCCTACATTAGCAGAGACTGGAGGTGCTTTCTTGATCAAAACCGAAAATATTACAAAACAAAATATCCAAAAACGCCATGCCTCCAAGCATCATCGTGAGTGTGCAAGAGCAAAGGAAATTTAATTGAGCGTCTAAAGTGCTAAGGACGAAACAATCCCTGACCATCTTATAAAAATGGACAAGAAGCTATTGGCTCGAGTTTTTTACTACAGCATACTTCATGGCAAAATCAGAACTCCCATTCACAAAATATTCTGAGATTGTTAAATTTGCAAGTGAACAACAGACCTGATGTGATATCTACTTATATCAATGACAACACATGCCGCAGGTACGTTTCTTACTTTAATTATTTGAAAATTAGCTAGCTATGTTTGTGGAAAAGCTATCTTTTAAACTAGCTAATTAATCCATGTATTTGTTAACACACCAAAGTTCATAGAATTCATCTACCAAGATCTGATCAAGGCAGAGTTGACAGCTATCAATCAGGCCAAGTATGAGAGCATTCTTGTTGAGTTGTCAGACGTAAGCAACAAGAATTTGGAGACTGTGTTCATACAGTACCTACCAACCTCTTCTTTGGAGTAGAGGAGCTTGAGACAGTTGATGCCACAGGCCACCGTGGTGTAGTCGAGAAGAGTAAGTAGCTAACTTAGCTTACCAATTGAAAAACATATATTTATATTTAACAAGTTTATTGTGTATACTGTACTTCATAGATGTTTGCTTTGCAAATAACTAGCTAATGTTTCAACAGAAAATGTCTCATACAATATCTGTATTACTGTGCCTATATAAATTTTTGTTTAGTTTGCGTGAATGGAACTGTGTTGACTTGCCTTCAGAAAATTGTTTGCTTGCTGAAACATAACATGCAAATACTGCTAGCTAACAAAAGTGCACAAATTAATTTATGGGCTGCGTTATAAAATGTCATAACAAATGTAGCTGGCTGCAGAGTATTGTTTTGGTGTAGATTTTTGAGCACTGATTATTTAAACTAGCTTAAGTGTCTAGCTATGTAACAGAGTGAATGGTTTCCCTGCCCCCACCAGGGGGAGTACTATTATTCTTATTTATCTGCCAATTAATTATTAGTGGATATTGTATTTCAAAATGCAGTGATTTTTTCAGTTATGTATTTGTAGAAAAGTACTTATGGGAATGCATGATTCAATGAATATGTAATTATTGTACTGAGTTAACTCTAATCTTTTTGTTCTGCTTTAGTTCTCTCCCGTGTTGGACTTGCAAGCTGGAGAGAAAGAATTATGGGGTTTGGCGCTGACGGTGCTGCAGAGCATGAACAAAGGTCAAGCAGCAGTTCTGAAGCAGGACATTCCATGGGTGATACCTGTTCACTGGCACACTGCCTGGTGCTAACAGCCACATATGTCAGAGAGGAGAAACAGGTCAAGGATGCAACTGTAATTGTAACTGGCACACATTCAGCATGCACTGCAAACATTGGCGCAAACATTGGTGCATAATGTTGCAGCAATTGGTGGTTCACCCCGAGAATGTTGAGAAGCAAAAGAGAGGGAGCACTGACATCCAAGACAAGGCAATGCATGTCTTGAAGTTTCTGAAAGACTTCTCAAAGATGAAGTTCATCTTTATGCTGGATGTCCTGGAATGCTTGTGCAGGTAGGGCGTTTTTTACAGCTTTTTGTAAGACCTGTCTTTGATAGTTCACAGATTAAAAGAAGGCATTTTAATATTCTTAACTGTTCCAGGCTAATGAACATAGCTACAATTAAATTATAGATCAAGATAGTCACTGGTCTAAATAAAGCAATAGAAAGAGATTTAATTAAAACAACCAAACAAAATGATTACTTTAAAAGCTAACATATGATAATATTTTTCTCTCGTTCTTTTCTCTCACAGATTTAGCCTGAAACTTCAGGAGGATTCGCTGCTGCTAGATGAGGCCATTCATGCCATGGACACCACTCTCATGACCCTACAGGACATGAACTCTCACAATGGGCCAAAGCTTCAAGAGTTTTTGCAAGAAGTTACAGGTAGTGGTCTACTTAAACTGTGGAAAACGTACTTATTTTTCATGGGTAGGTTGCGGAATAAAATTAGGACTTCGCGGACATTTCACAGACCTGTTTAAACATTAAATAAACCTAAATAGACACTATTTCAGAACACTATCAAGCCTAAAAGTAGTGGTACTTGCTTCCTTACTAAAACAGAGTGCTGTCATTTGTTAAAGGCAAGCAAGCGGCATACCCTGCAGTTGACTTGCCCATACATTAAGGACTGCACGTCTGCATCCACTGAATTGGTTGGAAGTGTAAGGCAAAGCTTTGTCAAGTTATACATATGTGGAAATCTATTATAAACAGCCCCAAAACCTGGTTACCCAAGGGCATCTGGCATAACTTTAATAAAGGCAATGTATGCAGCACGTTTGTCGTCATGTTATTTGTCTCATCCAATAATTTATTTTATTAGTGCAGAGTCGAAACAAAGAAAACGTGCCTATTTGTGTCTAAAATTTTAACTGCAAAAAGCAGCAGGTTGAGGCAAGGTGGCTGTGCTAGATCGCTTTAGTACTGATTTAACTTGCAGACAGGACTACTTTTTGTCTGGGCTGACTTTCCAGTTTGGTTTCTGAAAGCTGTTTATTTTATGTTCTGGTCAACAGCCTCAACAGTAGCCTTCTGTTTAATGTGTGACTCTGAACCTAATTAGCGGTCGATCGTATTTTCTCCAAAGACACATTAAGATATGCAAAAGAATTACCTCAATCTGCATATAGTTTCTTTGGGAAATATCTTGAAACAATCAGTCGAAATATACTTTGCTTTTTTTGTCTACTATTTTACCTCCAATGCTGAAAACTAGATTTTAGCAACCTAAATGTAAACAATGCAGCACCAGCTTTGTCCCACACTCTACTGCACAGTACAGGTCACAGAAAAGCATTACAGATGCGCCGATAGGCTAAAAACATTGTTGTCATTTGAATAGTAAACAACAACGTTAAATGCTTTGGATAATTTTTTTTTTTTTGTAAATTATTTGTGGACGTTTTTTGTTTGTTTGTTTGTTTTCTGCTTAAGTGCACACAGGACAGGGAAGGAATAAAAAAGCCTATCTGCAGAAGAAGGACATGTAGTTTGTTTTGCTTGCGTTGTGCACTAGTTCATTTCAACAAGGTTTATGTTTTTTTCTCTCTCTCTCTGTACTTGCCCGGTATGCACTGGCCCCTAAGAGGTGAATTTCGCGGTGACCCCTCAATTTCACGATTTCTGTGAAATCGCGATTTAGGTAGACCCCTAGTTATAGGCAATCAGTTCAAAGGGGTAGAGCTGAGTGTATCACAGGAAGATGATCAGCCATTTCTTAACCTAAGGTACTTTTAAATGTATCATTGTATTTTCTCAAATGTAGAAAAAGATAGCAAGGTCTGCACTCTGAAAAGTTGACTTTTCCACATATTTAAAATTAGGATATAATGTTTATGTTATCTTTAACAAAACAAAGAAATTCCATATATTCCATATGTTTCTTTTTTTTTTTTTAAAACAGGTCCAGAGTTATTAAGGCACTGACCAGCCACCTGGAGGAGAGATTTCAATCCCTGAAGAGCAAGGAGGTGCTCTCAGCAGCTGCTGTCCTGGACCCCATGAAGTGGCCCTCAGACCGAGACGAGCTGGTATCGCCTGGCAATAAAGCTGTTGCCTACCTATGTGACCACTTCAAACAAGTGCTCTCATCCAATGGCTGCAGTATGGAGGAGGTTGTGTTTGAATGGATGACAGCAAAAGTGCACATTATTGACACACCCAGATCCCAGTGGTGCTATGTGGGGAAGGACATGTTTGCTGACCCTATTCTGCAGAATCGATTTTCCAACCTGCGCCACCTAACAGAACTTTCACTGGTGATCCCTCTCTCTACAGCAGCAAGTGAGAGAGGGTCCAGTTGTATAAAGCGAGTGAAAAGTGACTGGAGGTCTTCACTTTCAGTCGACATGCTTTTAAAATGAACGTTCACATTCATGAATGAACCAAGCCAGAATAAATATGACGCTGCAGGTGCAGTTAACAGATGGTTGAGAGCAGAGGAAATGGCTCGTCGGCCAGACTATATGAATGCCTGAACTGATGCAACATAAGAACATAAGAAAGTTTACAAACGAGAGGAGGCCATTCGGCCCATCTTGCTCATTTGGTTGTTAGTAGCTTATTGACCCCAGAATCTCATCAAGCAACTTCTTGAAGGATCCCAGGGTGTCAGCTTCAACAACATTACTGGGGAGTTGATTCCAGACCCTCACAATTCTCTGTGTAAAAAAGTGCCTCCTATTTTCTGTTCTGAACGCCCCTTTGTCTAATCTCCATTTGTGACCCCTGGTGTTTGTTTCTTTTTTCAGGCTGAAAAAGTCCCTTGGGTCGACACTGTCAATACCTTTTAGAATTTTGAATGCTCGAATTAGGTCGCCGCGTAGTCTTTGTTCAAGACGGAACAGATTCAATTCTTTTAGCCTGTCTGCATATGACATGCCTTTTAAGCCCGGAATAATTCTGGTCGCTCTTCTTTGCACTCTTTCTAGAGCAGCAATATCTTTTTTATAGCGAGGTGACCAGAACTGCACACAATATTCAAGATGAGGTCTTACTAGTGCATTGTACAGTTTTAACATTACTTCCCTTGATTTAAATTCAACACTTTTCACAATGTATCCGAGCATCTTGTTAGCCTTTTTTATAGCTTCCCCACATTGTCTAGATGAAGACATTTCTGAGTCAACAAAAACTCCTAGGTCTTTTTCATAGATTCCTTCTCCAATTTCAGTATCTCCCATATGATATTTATAATGTACATTTTTATTTCCTGCGTGCAGTACCTTACACTTTTCTCTATTAAATGTCATTTGCCATGTGTCTGCCCAGTTCTGAATCTTGTCTAGATCATTTTGAATGACCTTTGCTGCTACAACAGTGTTTGCCACTCCTCCTACTTTTGTGTCGTCTGCAAATTTAACAAGTTTGCTTACTATACCAGAATCTAAATCATTAATGTAGATTAGGAATAGCAGAGGACCTAATACTGATCCCTGTGGTACACCATTGGTTACCACACTCCATTCTGAGGTTTTTCCTCTAATCAGTACTTTGTTTTCTACATGTTAACCACTCCCTAATCCATGTACATGTGTTTCTTTGAATCCCAACTGCGTTCAGTTTGAGAATTAATCTTTTGTGCGGGACTTTGTCAAAAGCTTTCTGGAAATCTAAATAAACCATGTCATATGCTTTGCAATTATCCATTATCGATGTTGCATCCTCAAAAAAATCAAGCAAGTTAGTTAGACACGATCTCCCTTTCCTAAAACCATGTTGACTGTCTCCCAGGACCCTGTTACCATATAGGTAATTTTCCATTTTGGATCTTATTATAGTTTCCATAAGTTTGCATAATAGAAGTCAGGCTTACTGGTCTGTAGTTACCTGGTTCAGTTTTGTTTCCCTTTTTGTGGATCGGTATTACGTTTGCAATTTTCCAGTCTGTCGGTACCACCCCTGTGCCAAGAGACTGCTGCATGATCTTGGTTAGCGGTTTGTAAATTACTTCTTTCATTTCTTTGAGTACTACTGGGAGGATCTCATCCGCCCAGGGGATTTGTTTATTTTAAGAGCTCCTAGTCCCTTTAACACTTCTGCCTCAGTTATGCTAAAGTTATTTAAAACTGGATAGGAACTGGATGACATGTGGGGCATGTTGTCAGTATCTTCCTTTGTAAAAACTTGTGAAAAGTAATCATTTAATATATTTGCTATTTTTTTTTCTTCATCTACAATTTTGCCATTTGTATATCTGTGACTGAAAGTAATGCTGTATATCACAATGAAATGTTCAATGTTTGTTGGCCTGGATAAGGGTGTCTGCTTGGTAAATAATACATTAAGAAAACAGCAATGTTTATTTTTTTATTTTTTTTCAGGCAACCTAAATTTCACTCCGGGCAACCTGGATTTTGTTTTTTTTTTTCTGGTTGCCCTGCAGGGCAACAGGAAACAAGTTATTGTAGAGCCCTGCTGTATAATAAGTGAACAATTTTGCAGGCATAGTGTGCAATATTATTTTGCATATCTACTGTAAATGCTCAGGAGCCCTAGTAGCTTGCATCAATACAAGATCCGAGTAAAATAGGTTGACGTAAACATTGAAAGGCTTCCACACTAACCTTCCCAAGAACTGAACTTCTCCTCTGTGATGATGTGGGATTGATTTGTAATTTCCCAAGTCTCCTTCTGGCCTTGTCACATTGAATCCAGCATAGTGAACTCTGAAACAAAAATAACTAGTTGTATGTAAATGTTACATTTAAACATCCCATATGCAGCATGAAAAAGCATTCAACATAACATAACTACAGAAACAGTTCACTGCAGCATTTGGAAAGAAGCTTGTGGTTATAAATTGTTATATATTTTTAAAAAAAAGCTAAATCAAGTTTACAATTATATAGGGCTTAAACTCATACAAGTCCTGCCCAAAAGTCCTCTGTTGTAGACTCGGAAATTATTTTTTTTTTTAAATTTCTTTAATGCACAGGAAAAAGGACGTAAAACTTGTCAAATAAATTGATCAGGCATGCTTGTTCTGCCTATTAAGGCAATACAACAGGTTTGAACTGCAACAGATGTTTATTTTTTACTGCATATTTTTGCCATGTGCATTTCAGAATTTTTTTGTACATTTCTGGAATCTAAAGCCCCTTTCACAGTGGCATGTTCTACCCCGGTCAGAACCTACCCGGGTCAGGACCCGGTGTCACACTGGTGGGGTATGCGATTTTATACTGCTTTTGATAAAGCAGAGTTGGCCTGGGTTACAGATGCAAGTGCACAATGTGCATAATAATGCCCCTGAAGCAGCTTGTTACTGACGCTTGCATCCAGGCTTCTCAGGATTGAATCGTCGGCGGAAATGTTGATTAGAAGTAATCTGTAATCTGGATCATGCTGTGTCTCAAAATCAACAAAAATATGGCTAAACAGAACAGATAGAAATGTTCCTTGCGCACGTGACTGTTTGTTATTGCGTCGGCTCATGAACGACCATCATGCATTTCATCTCGCACAACCCAGGTCAAAGTGTGTCGACCCACATCGAGGTGAGTCGCTAGGACCCGGGTACGACCCAGGCACGTGGTTTCACACTACACGGGATTGTGACCCGGGTAGCCAGAACCCAGGTAGGAGTGACAGTGTGAAAGGAGCTTAAACTGCATCACACTGCCCATCTCACATACAACAAGTCTTATTTGGCAAAGGTCTATATGCATTACACTATGTAACACAATTTTTGTTCCTGGGTAGTAAGTGTTATTTCCTAATTGCTTATGCCTCAAAAGTATAGAAATTGGCTGTTATTCCCCACAAACTTTGCTTTTGTGACCAGGACAGTGATATTTCAAAATATCACTATTTCCAATGGGAAAACGGGCAAATGTGTGTCTTTTCGTTCACATAAAGTCAGACAACATATGAATCCAAATTAACAAGTATTTATACTAAAGTAATACAAAAATGACTACAAAAGATTTAGAAGCGAGTAGTTTTTCGAGATTTACGATTATACTGTAAATACATACTTTTGAGGCATAAGCAATTAGGAAATAACACTTACTACCCAGGAACAAAAAAAAAAAAAAAAAAAAAAAAAAATTGTTACACTGTGTTATTTAAGCCATCTTAAAAATATAGTTTTTACCCCCCCCCCGACAAACGTGACAGCAGTCAGAATAGCTGCAAAATAAAAATAAAACTGCTTGCAGCTTTGAACAAGGGACGCACACAGATGTATCTAGTGTCTAGTGACAATTTAATTAAGGCAGCGTAGCAGAGATTCGGAATAAAACATAAAACGCATAGCAAAATTATGTACTTTTAGAAGTTTTGCTTGTCTCACCATCATAATAGTTCTGGGAGACTGGGCAGGGTTGAAAACCTAACCCCCAGACAAACCCCAAATGCAGTCTAAACCAAACAGAAGGCACTGCAGGAAATTCAGATATTTCCTGTTTGAAATTCTGTAAAGGATTGCAGCCTAGGATCAGGCTCAGTTTTTGCCCAAGAAATTTTTCCACCAAGATTTCTGCAGCCTTGACGATCCCTGCACATCGTATCTGGACTATGTGCCCTGCTCCTCGGAATTTAACTCAAGTCTGAAGTATAATTATTTTCTCTCTCCATTTGGGAATAGTGAGATTATTGTAGGTTCGCTGTGACTCGTGCATATGCTGGTAATAGTCAGTATTTCGTTGGTAAATTGTTGTCTAATGCTTTGTTTTATTGTAACATTGTTTAATGTAACAGACATTCTTGATTGTTAATTATTTTTACTGATTACACCGTGTAACAGATTTATTTATTTATTTATTTTGTTCCTGGGTAGTAAGTGTTATTTCCTAATTGCTTATGCCTCAAAAGTATAGAAAATGGTTATTACTCCCCACAAACTTTGCTTTTGTGACCAGGACAGGTAAATTTCAAAATATCACTATTTACAGTAAATTTACAGTATAATCGTAAATCTCAAAAAACTACTCGCTTCTAAATCTTTTGTAGTCATTTTTGTATTACTTTAGTATAAATACATGTTAATTTGGATTCATATGTTTTTTTTTTCTGACTTTATGTGAACGAAGAGACACATATTTGCCCATTTTCCCATTGGAAATAGTGATATTTTGAAATTTACCTGTCCTGGTCACAAAAGCAAAGTTTGTGGGGAATAATAGCCATTTTCTATACTTTTGAGGCATAAGCAATTAGGAAATAACACTTACTACCCAGGAACAAAAATTGTGTTACATAGTGTTACATGAACGTATCGTTATTGCAGGTTTAATTGATATTCTGCACGCATTGCGTTATTGCCCGTTTGATTTTCTGAACGTATTAAATTGAATGCATGTTTAATAAATTTGGTTTTAAAATAGATTTCTAGTAAACTTTCCTGTATAACAACCTTGACTTAAGTACCTTAAATGAAAATCAATTGTGTTTTTTTTTGTTGTTGTAACGTGTAAATCTGCTATCTTTTTCAGAGAACTATACTGAGAACAGGTTTATAAATTATAATAAAAAGTGGGTGTAAGAATATTAACTGCTTAAAATATAACCCACAATATGTTTAGTTAACAGAACTGTGACGATTCTTTGTTAGCCATTTTATTTTTCCATAACAAGCTCAGTATAGTGTGCTATTCTCCATTTGCATTTACTGGTTCATATCTACTGTATCTATACAAGTTTGCAGCAGCTCACCTGTTCCACAGATCATCATCTTCTCCACCCCAGCCCCAGAAAGCATTGGGAAATCCGTTTATCTTCCGGAACTGTTCCACTGTTACACCACTTACACCCCCAAAGAACTCGTTATATGGAAGACTAAAATGGCAAATGTAAACAGACAATCAGGCAAAACTAAAATCTTATTCAATATTAAAGGATTTATAAATAAATAAAACACAACTTACTGTACCTGTTGAATAACATTTTCAATAAAAAGTGTTAACTATTTACCAATTTAGTAAAAAATAATAAATCCCAGCTTACATACAGTACTACTATTCAATAGAACTGATGAGACAGCAAAGCAACAGACATTAGAAAATACAATGTCTAAATATAAATTGTGTGGACAAGTTATTACCACATCAGTGGGCTTGGTGTAAAACTGTAAACCCAACTCAAACTAACAATTCTAAAAACTCACATTTAAAAAAAATAACTACATAATACCATAACAGATTATTTATAAAAATCAGACACCTCATATTTAACCCTTTGGTAATACTTGTACAGAACTATTTACATTTTGTATGCAAAACTATTGGGTCATTCCACATCAAATGGACAACGGGTCACCCCCTCACTAGCTCAGATTCTTTGAAAAGGGGCTAGGTTTGAGAAATCATATCTTTCAACATATAGACATCAGCTTGATATTCACAGTACACAACTGCTCTTCTTGTTCAATATTGGCAACTATGAAAAAGCGAAATGACGGCAATACAAATACTGTATTGTACTTATGAGAACTCCTGAACTACTGTAGTTATTACCTTTGTTGTAGTTTCTTCAGGTTGTCTACAGAATAGAATTGAATTGTCAGTGTCGCATGTTGAGCCCCCAAAGTGGACATCAGGCCACAAATGGCATCCCTTCATCACCCCTGAACTTAAAAGGCATTTCAGAGACACACTTGTGCTTTTAATATGTCATAAAGCTATGTTTTTTCTAAGTTTAGCATTGTAAAATTCACAAGGGATGCACCAAATCATCAGACTGGAATAGGAGCTGCTTACTGATAAAATACCATAATCTGTAATTGTTGTTTCCTTGTCGTTATCTCCGATTATTATTAGCCCTCTTTAAGGTTAGCTGAAATCGGAGTAGCTGCAGTGTACGAAACAAGATTTGTGGAAATTCATTGGAAACTTGTTTTAAAGTATTTCAAATTGAAAAGCTCTGTGGCTATGATATTATACTTTAACACTGGGGTCAGACCCACAGTTTTCATCTCCAATCCACCCTCGACAATTCAAACTGTCATCCCATGCCTGTGTGTCTCCATAAATCAAGCAAAAGTAAGATGGTCCCGCCCCTCAAACAGAAGCATAAACTTGGTCATTATTACCCTGCTTTGACTTTACGACATCGATACGGCATTTACGACACGGCGAGACACAAGCCATGCGTCATGTGCACATGCTGTGTGTCCAAACTGCAGCACCTGTCGTGATCGTCCTGACTTAGAGTAGCGCTTTTTTTTTTTTTTTTTTTTTTTTTTTTTAATTTACTTGTTGTTAACAATGTCTGATAAGAGCAATAGACTCAAAACAAAACCTAAGCTGTGAACTCTGTCACGAGGGGCTTAACTTCAGGCGATCGTATTTCCTCCTAGGAATAGTGCAAACACACAATGAATACGTCATTGGAAAGCCCTGAGTCTACTTTTAAACAAGCCAGGTAGGTGTCTGACTGATATGCGCGTAATCACCGGGCTGAGTGTAAAGAGTTAAATAAATATTTGCATGAGTACAATATAATGGGTCATTTTTGCAAAACTATAATATCTGGCTGAAAAGTCAGGAACGTAACCCCAATTTATAACATTGTTCTTATGGGAAAATGTGCTTCGACTTACAACGCTTCAACTTACAATGCGACTTTCAGGAACCAATTGTGTCGCAAGTGCGAGGACTGTCTGTATGTGCAATAAATATAACATATCTTGTTATGTTATTTTTATTGCTGGTTCACAGACCCAGATTAGCACTAATCTTGGTTTACATTACCTAAATTAACATTGGGTAGTCCAGCACTAGTACTAAAATCAGGGTCTGTGAAACCAGCCATTTAAGTGCATGTTTATGGGGACATGATAAAAATGCTTACTGTGGATTAAATGTGCTTAAAATGGAAAACAAATGTTTACAAACTTTGCGAATATCAGGCTTAACACTTCCCAATACCTGAAAAGTCGTCATTTTCATTAACATAATAACGTTAAGCCCTAAAAATAACCTGCTTAATGTGAACCGCTCATAATGTGAAAAGTGCTTAATGTGCAAAATGCATTTATGTATTATGTATCCCCCCATTTAGTGAAATCTAATGGGATTCATTATTTTAAATAAAATGCATTCAGATGTTTTCTAATTAAAGACAAAAACACCAGTGACAAAATAAACTGCATCTGCGCAATTTAATTACAAAAGTATGATTTATGTTAGGATAATACTGGCAAGTGCTACGCTTCATGGCCAACTTAGTCAAAGCAATGAGCAATCCCCTCGCAAAATCTGGGCCTCACAAAAATTTGTGGTTTTGTACAAAATTTGGTAATTTCCAAAACGGCACAAGACAGTTGCGAAGTTGAAAAATAACTTTTTTGCTCAATTCACAAATGTGTTTGTTCCTCGCAAAACCACCTGCGCATTCGTTACCAATATAGCAGAAATACACAAGTGCTACACATGAATGCACTGAATTGGAATACTACACAACAATGGACTGTTAACAATACCCTGTCAAGCAGCTATCATAGGTGCACCGTACATACCAATATTCTTTAGACGAGTCTACACTCAAATGTAACCTGCACATGGAATGCAGAATCAAAGCTCAACACACATCGGTAGGATTGGCACCCCCACACATACATAAATAAACCACTAAATGGAGAAATGAAACAATGGACCACAGGATAATGTAGGCTATTCAACATATAACTTCAATACAAATATATTGTAGCCACTTGCTAACTGGATAAGTGTCAACATGAAGGAGACTGACAAAATATCTCTGTAGTTTCAAATTCCACTATTTTACAGAAACACGCCGGTGTTCTGAGTAGCTCCGACCCGTGTTCCTTACACTACACATCAACATATTTACAGAAGTGTGGACTGTAAAACAAACCAATGATGCTGAAAATACTACTCTATTTAGGAAGCCCCACAGACGGGAATCTCAGCATGGAGCCGGCCAAGAACACTGCCTGTGAAAATACAAAACTGAAAGATCATAACTGGATAAGTCTCCACCCCCAGAGTTAATACTTGGTGAAAGCACCGTTGGCAGCAATTACAGCTGCTGGGATAGGTCTCTACCAACTTTGCACACCTAGATTTGCCAATATTTGACCATTCTTCTTTACAAAACTGTTCAAGCTCTGTTTCCTGGGGAGCGTTGATGGACAGCAATCTTCAAGTCATGCCACAAGTTTTCGATTGGATTTAGTTCAGGGCTCTGACAAGTGCCCCAGTCCCTGCTAATGAGAAACATCCCCATATCATGATGCTGCCACCACCATGCTTCACATTAGGGACAGTGTTCTTTGGGTAATGCACTGTGTTGGGTTTGTGCCAAACATAACGCTTTGCATTTAGGCCAAAAAGTTCAATTTTTGTTTCGTCAAACCACAAAACTTTGCCACATGGCTACAGAATCTCCCGAGTGTTTTTTGCACACTTCAAAACGGGACCCAAGGTGAGCTTTCTTGAGTAGTGGCTTCCTTCTTGCCACCCAACCATACAGGCCAGATTTGGGGAGTGCTTGGGATATAGTTGTCACATGTACACTTTGACCAGTCTTGGCCATAAAAGCCTGTATCTCTTGCAAAGTTGCCATTGGCCTCTTGGGAGCCTCTTTGATCAGTCTCCTTCTTGCTCGGTCATCCAGTTTTTAGGGACAGCCTGATCTAGGCAGGGACTTGTTGGTGCCATGCACCTTCCACTTCTTAATAATCGTTTTAATTATGCTCTAAGGGATAGTCAAGGCCTTTGATATTTTTTTATACCCAACCCCCGATCTGTGCCTTTCAACAACTTTGTCTCAGAGTTCTTCTTAAAGTGCCTTGGTACTCATGGCTCAGTCTTTGCTTTGAAATGCACTACCCAGCAGAGGGAACCTATAGGAACAGCTGAATTTATCTGAAATCATCTGAATCACTACAATTTAACACAGGTGGAGGCCACTTAACTTGGTGTGTGATTTTGAAGGCAACTGGTTACACCTGAGCTAATTTAGGATTGCTATTACAAGGGGGGTGGACACTTATCCAACCAAGCTATTTCAGTTTTTATTTTTAATACATTTTCTACAAATTTCTAGAATATTTTTTTCACTTGGAAGTTGGGGGGTAGGATGTGTAGATAAATGAAAAAAAAAAAACTATTTTAATGCATTTTAATTCCAGGCTATAAGGCAACAAAAGGTGAAACTTTTGAAAGGGGGTGTAGACTTTCTATAGGCACTGTATATACACACACATACATACATACATACATACACACTTGCTTGACAAACCTGGGGGGCAATTACTTCAACATAAATAAAACAGACTGAATGGACAGTAGAAGAAGAAAGGAGCACCTTTTGTACATTTTACATTCAAAATGCCAACAATTTACCAATACAGTATAAGCAGTGTCTTTGATATTGAAATCCATGTGAATGCAAGGTAAACTATTGCTTGATCAATCTAGGGTTGATATAAAAGTAAAGCTTTCCTGCATTATACAGATAGTTGTTTAGTATCTGCCAGCTCGTCTGTTACATACCTACGGTATGTACTATGGTACCTTGTGGTACTCTTGATTCTGTTTTGGGAGTTATTCTTTCAGCACCAAGAAAAATGTGCTTGGGAAAGTAATTAGTTTTCTTTAGGTCCAAAAGAAAAATCACGATTGCAGCTTCCCTGTTTAATTTTTAAGCATGTATTAACACTAGCAATGCTGCTATCACAATTGTTCTTTTGAATATAATCATTATATAGATGTGGACGGAACCTTGCATGATAGCTGGGTGTTTTCGATTGTTGTAGTACCTCGGAAATCGCCTACATTTGACTTCAGTAATGTGCGCAGAGTTAAGGCTTGCTTTTTAAAAGCGTTGGTTGGTGCCTCGCAGAACTGGTTTTGTGTTCCTGTGCACATACTTTCGAACATGGTAGGACCTCGTAAATTGTCGGCCACTCCCACCAGATTGCGCTATGCATACATTATATTTGTGCACAGCACAAAAACAGATTGTGGAACGCAAAAGTAGTTTCGAATATGGCAGATTTTGCGCATAACTGCCACTTGCGACACGCTTAATCCTCTGCGTGGTGCACCAACCTTTCAAATATCTGGGGTCATATCTGCAAAATTAGATTTTCAGCACATTAAGTACTTTTCGTATTATATGCAGTTCACATAACAAGGTGATTATTATACTTTGTATGTTAATGAAACCCATGCATTGTTATTAGATTTCAAGGAAGTTAACTAGTTTCTGCTTGAGTGGGGTTCACTGTCAGATACTTTATTGTCCATTGCAATTCAAGTATATTTTTATTACGTAAAACATTGTATACATTGCTGTTTTACATTATGCATTTTATTCACAACTAACTTACCACCGTTTACAAACTCTATATCGATTAAATATATTTTTAGTTGATACATTTTAAATTTAGCCTATTTCTATATGTAAAATAAATGTATGCTGTAAACATCTTCCTTGTGCTACTATGATACACAGGCCATCAACTGTAAATAGTGTTAGCAAAACTGTAACATTACACAAATATATTTGTTTATTCTGTCATTGGTTGCAATTGATTAAATGGCGTGTTCCACTACCAGCAGCTCTCGCACACTTTTCTAGGAAGCCTGATAATTTCAATATTATGGAAGTTTTAGAGGTGACTCTTCCCACTTTCATCTCAGCTGTGCTCCAACAACATAAATGTGGGTACAGAATTATACATGTGACATGTAACTGTGCTCCCGTGTTTGTTGCACCTTCTGATACACGCAAAATTTGAAAAGTAGATCAAAAGATTCAATGCATTCTATGCACCCATCTTCATCATCCTAAATAATGTGTAAATGGGTGCACGTTACAATCCAAAAACTGTTAATATGGTATATCAGTAAATGGAATTCACAAAAATCCCAATCTGTGCATTTGTAAACGGCATCCTTCAGCATAAATATGTACACTCATTTGGTGTAGAATGACCCTATTAGTATGTCTAAAAAGTTTAACTTAACAAAACAAATAACGTACTATACATATGAAAATTTAAAGTTTAAATATATCCCAGGGCAACACAACAAACATCACAGCTACCAGTTGTGTGTGTCATGTACACACCCCTTGACTACACAACCAAGCTCCTGCTACTTACCTGGCAATCAAACCTCTCATTGTCTCTTTCAGCTCAAAATAAGTATGCACATAAAATATTAAAATGAGAAGTTTGCAAACAAAACATTAGGAACATATAAAGAATACAAAATAACTTAACAGAAGTTTGTGTCAAAATGCTGAAGAGAGAGAAAAAAATAGACAAAGCAAAAACAAATACAGAACGGGATTAAGCACAGATAAAACAAGCTATTTCAAGATAAGGACATTTCTCTGAAACTGGTGTTCTTTTTTGGTGTCTATTCAAATGATGCAAAAATGGTCAGAGACCTACATACTGCAGATGTTTTATTTCCATAAAGTTGGTATGCAATGGGCTTGGTAAGTCTGTGGTGGTTTTGATGTAAAAAATACCACCGCTATTTTCATTCCAACTGACAGGGTAAAACACTTACAGGCTTGTGGTAAAAAAGCTTGCCGTTGAAGTATAAACGTTTAAAATCATACATCACATACTGTATACCATGTAACTATAAAAACTATAAGGTGGAAACATTTTACTGACCAGTAAAAGAAGGGATACTTTGTCAGTATCAACAAGTCAATTAAATTACGTCAGAACATTACAATATGATAATATGTATACACACATTGCTCATGAACACAGGATTCCCTAGAGCAGAATTAAACTCTACTGGGCACAGCTGGGACAGACTGGACCAACTATACAAAAGATTTACACTACAGTGTCTCTACGTAGTTAGAAGAGGTACTGCCTTTTCCCTTTAAAATGCTCAAACAGAATAAAAGGCACAACTTACATATACATGTACTTGTCGAGTTTTGCAGCAAAGTGGCGAGGCATTTGTCCACAACCATAATAATTCCGATCGTTCTCTGGGATATGATCCACATCATGGAAAACAAGACAGTCCCAGTCTAGGTCCTTCATGGCTTCTTTAAAACCAACATTAAACAGCATGGCACGATTAAAGGGCTGGGTGCCACCCTAGAAAAACAAACTGGCATTACAAAGTGAAGATGGAGAAATTACACTTGTCTAGTATTTTGATAAGCAAAACCCTGAATGCAAGTTACATTAAAAAAAACACACCATAAAACACACATTTAGAGGAATTTTGCTTCAGTATTTATGTCTTACGATGGTGTGTTTTACTAAAACTAAGTTTTAATTCTAGAACCAAGTTTGTTACCAATTACAGGCAAGATCAATTTACTTTGCTGAATGCTTTAAAAAGTTAAAACTAAAACAAAAGGAACTTGTGATTCTCTTTCCATATGTTCTGCGCTTCATATCTGTCAAGTATACCATGTGTGTGTGCGTCTTACTGTAAAGATTTTTTTTACATGGAAAAGTAAATACACCTGTTAAACATATATACAAGTTATCTATACTATGCACTGCATAACACTTTTCAAATGTGGATTAATTCTTAATTTAGTAATATGATTTAATCTACGTTTTGCTTTAAAATAGTAGTAGCTTAAATGATACACTAGATGTCAGTTCTCAAACAAAAATGGTGAAAAATGACCCAATAAAAAGGTTTTTACCTGCTCAATGACATAGAAGGCAAACTGCAAACGCTGTCTTTGGAGCATAGGAATTAAATGTCGAAAAAGTATTGGTAGATGCTCATGACGGTTGCGGAAGGGAATAAGTATTGCCACCTGACAAAAGTAAAAACATGCACTGGCTGAGGGCAAGTGAAGACAAAACAAGAAAAATAAACAACTGCTTATTCAACTAAATGATTTACTTCCTTTGTAGAAAAAGCTCTGCAAATGCCCTAAAGCATGGGATGTCAAAGAGCCCTGGAACCTGTTTCATAAAGTGCTTCTAACGTTAAAAGCTAGAAGACTGCAAAGGTTGTTTCTGTGCTGCTAGCTAGTATGATCCTAGGTGATGGGAATGATAAATGTCATGGTAACTGTACTCATGTGCACGACATTTAAAAAAAAAAAAAAAAAGTTACAGGTGGAGTATAGTTTACTAAAAGATTATTATTTTTTTAAACCCAGATGTTCGACTCCCCCCAGGGGAAATATTACAATATACAGAATATATTCAATTAAAAATTAAAATTTTAGAAGCAAATTGAGAGAGAGAAAGAGATATACGTTGCACACGGGTGAGCTATTTAAGCAACACATACCTGTAAACTGTTGCTGTGATATCCCTTTCTGTTGATATTACAAATGCTCCTTCTGTGGTGGTGGTGCTAGGATTGTGAAGGAGGTACAATCTATCCACCCTAGACCATTTGGGATGTTTGCACATTTATCGAAACCCTGTTTAAGCCTTTGATCTTCAAGATTGAAGGGAAACTGGATGTATTTCCTATCACTGGCATGGCTTAGGGAGACACAGGCACTGATTCCTGAAGCGGTCACCTTACTATTGCCATGTAAATCACCAACATTTCTTTAGCCAGGTGCATAAATTGCCAAAGCTACATTAACTTGTGGCTTTACTGGTATTCAAAATGTCAAAATTCTAGCATTAAAATTTAGACTAGTTTGCATCACGATGATCGCATTTAAATCTAGCAGATTTATTCTGTTCCAAAATATTCAGTCAAAATTCTGTTGACTAAAAACAGTAGCTAAGCCATGATTAAAAGTTTGCTATCATCGGTCAGTGGAATATGGTATTTATTCATAATTGTCAACTCTTTCTTTTGATGTAAAGTTAGCCACTAGAAGACCTCTAGGTTTAGAATGTACTTAACAGTATCAGAACGCTTACCAGCGTGTTTTGCGAGACTCTCTGGAAAGCCGTTAGAAATGTATTAGCAGCATTCAAAATATGTAGCTAGGGCTTCAAAATTACTGATACTTAGAATTCAGTGAAAAGTATAGAAGGATGCCAACTAGTCATTGCATCTAGTTCTAGAGATATTGCATCTGTAAAGAATTTCTTTAAAAAAAAAAAATAGAACTAAGCCATGGATGAATAACAAAATCCTACAGAATTAGATTGAAAGATCAATTCCTAAATATTTTTTAAAAAGATAGGAGTAAAATTAAACTCAGACTTTTGCAAATTGAGGAATAAAGTTCAAAGAGATTAAAATGTCAAAATTCAAAAAAATGTATGGCAAAACCTGAAAAGCTTACAGTGAAAAATCTAAAAATCCATTTTATGTGGTTTTGGAAATTGATGGTGAATTTTGTTATGATTCTAACAAGGTGGCTAACATTATGAATACTTTCTTATCGAATATGGCTTCTGAGCTGGTTAACAAATTACCAAGTGCACCTGAGAAGTTGAATACCAAGACTGAGATATGTAAATACTTTTATAGTACTAAAGCAGTTACACTAAATAGTTTTAAATTACAACCTGTATGTGACAGTTTTATATATGAACAACTTTGTGGTCTGAAGCACTGGGCTAGATAACATTCCTGATCGATTTTTAAAAGATGGTGCCAGTGAATTAAAATTTCCTATTGCACTTATTGTAAACTTATCTATTACCACAAATATTGCACCTGACGACTTTAAACTAGCAAGAAGAACAAAAGAGGAACTTGGAAATTACAGACCTGTTAGTATTCTCTCATCAGAAACCAAAATATTAGAAAGATCAGTATATACTCAAAGTTATTTAATAGTTAACAAAATATTGCATCAGTTTCAACCAGGATTCATTGGTGGATTTTCTATAGATACATCACTTATTCATCTTACAGATTATATTAGATCTGAAATTGACAAAGGTAACTATACAGGTATGGTACTTGCAGACCTACAAAAGGGCTTTTGACTATTGATCATAATGTTTTATGTGAGAAACTAGAAAAAGTGGGTGTATGGTCGATTATGTGGTTCAAATGATATCATATCTTAGTAACAGGAAACAGTTAGTCAATGTCAATGGCGTTGAATCAAAGTTTGGAGTATTTATTGTAGAGTACCACAGGGAAATATTTTAGGCCCTTTGTTGTCCTTATGTTATATTAATGACATGCCAATAAGTGTTAAATGCAAGCTTCTATTTTATGCTGACCGTGCTATATTAGTATCAGATAATGAGCCACAAGAAACTGGCAAAACATTAAGCTCATAATTAGAATCATGTAATCAATGGCTTATAGACAATAAATTATCATTGCATTTGGGAAAGACTGAAGCTATCCTTTTTAGCTCAACCAAGAGAAAAAGAAAACACGCTGTGAACTTTGTCATGTCATGCAATAATTTATACATATAAAGAAAAAGCTCTGTTAAATATCTTGCTGTTATCCTGGATGAAACAATGTCAGGTGATTTTATGGCACATGAAATTATAAGGTAACTCATCTAAAATTTTTGTATAGGCAAGCTTGTTTTTGTACTAGAAAAATATTTTAAAAATGGGTCGGTCAAGCTTTAATTCAATGGCATTTTGATAACTTTTGTTAATTTTGTATCTTCTTCATATATTCGACAGAAAGAATTGATTAGTATCGGATTTCAATGTCAACGACAGAGTCAATCAGTTAAAACTAAACCATGGTTTCAAAATTCATAATCATTTATCAAGTCATTATTTACATAACAATTTCAAGAGGGTAGTAGAACAATAGCTATTCTACTAGGAACAGTATTTAAAACTATTGTGCCAATGGTAAATAACTTGACATAACTTGAAAGAGGTAGTAGGACAAGTATTCTACTCACTATTGTCCAATGGTACAGAGATCAGCTAGGATTCATATTTCTCACTGGCAGAACAAAAGTCGAATTACTGTTACCCAAAATTGTCCTGAAGGCAGTTTTGCAATTAAGTTTAAGACAGGAGTTAAATAGCATTTTTATCTAATAGGAACTTCAGATGGAAGAAACAATGTCTTCCTAAATGCCCCTGTAAAGTAAAGTTATACAGTAAAGAAAAATCTGTCAGACCAAAGGCGATCTGGGGTCGAATTCGCGCATATTCTTGTTATTTTTATATATATATATATATATATATATATATATATATATATATATTAGATATATATATATATATATATATATATATATAATAACAATCAGAGCATGGATCACACAACTTGTAGTTAGCAAGTGGTACGATATCAAATGGGGTCTTGCTCTGGGATTATATAGGATTTTCCCCTCATTGAATACATTAGAAGTCCCCAAGTAAATCTAGTCATCACTTGGCCTTGACAATTTTTAACTTCTTGCCAAAAAATATTAGAACATGATTTCTTCGCTGTCTTTTTCCAACTCCTCCTTCTTCTAAAAAGTCAGGTGGACCAAAGTTCACAGAATCCTTGTTATAATATAATACAAGTATATGTGTATATATGAGAGATGTTTTTAATATTTAACAGCAGCTCTATTTGATTATATTAAGCTGGGTCAAAAAACATGCTGCACTTAGCCGCATATTATGTTCCCTTTTCAGTGTGTTGTCAATGGGCCAGTTTAACTTCATATACAAATGTGTGTTAAAGTATGGGACAAAGACTGCCTTTGAATAAGCATTGTGATCAGTTCAGTTATTTTCATTTAAATTCAGGCTATAATAAAACATGTTAACTATAATGTTAACATGTTAACTTCTACTGCCAGGTTTTCTTATCATAGACCTTGGATTCAAAACTGCAGACTACAAGTAAAAACTGCCAAAAAGAACCTTCCACATCTAGCATCGTTCTGCTTGCAAGCAGATAAGGGCAAGGCTATTTTTCTGTAGGTTTTTTGTGTACAAATTTTTGAATACAGTATAAACTTTATTTGTCTAATATTCCTATAAATCTATATATAAACTAAACATTTATATTATTTAATTTAATGGATACTGTAATGTCTAAAATATGTTCTGTTTAGCTGGAGAAAGAAACTGAACTAATTCTTAAACCGATTAAATTAAATGCTCACTCCTGCTTTTACAGTCTATTTGTATTACAGGAGAGCCTTAAATAAGCAAAAACACTTGTTATTTTAAATATTATGTTTCTTATTAGACTTAACACATTATTTCTCTTCAGAGAGTTTTGTCACTTATTAGATCAGAATACTTTTTATTTCAAACTTCTATCCTTAGTAACAACACAATCAAATAAAGTCAAATAGGTCTTTTTAGTTTAAAAAGGATTACCCTTTTGTTTTTGCAATACCTAGCCTCCGTGTTTAGTTCCCACAGATGCCTGCTTCTTTCAAGGTTACCGGCTTCCACACGCAATAGACTCATAAGCTTCCAAGAGTGTATGTGCACTAATTACAAAGGCACATAGACAAGTTTTTTTTTTTTTTTTTGTTTGTTTGTTTTCTAACATTAACACTTGTCCAGTTTTCCAAGTTCAAATCATCGTAACCGGTTCATAATTTGCTGCAATATTATATATGCTGGTTTTATATTCTTTAAAACAGAGTATAATTATTACAATATTCTGACGGTGTCAGTTAGTACTGAACTTTTCATTTTTAACTAATATGTTTTCAACAATAATACTGTTATTTGTATAACAGTTTAACTTTAAATGATTTTATAACATGTATTTCTAATTCAGTTACTTCAGTATAACAGTTGCTCCTAGAAATGGTAATATTATTTTACTGAATTAATTGACCCTTTTTTCTCTGTTCATACAAAATCCAGTTGAAGCAGGTTGACATCCTAGCCTTTTACCAATTTTTTTTGGTGCCGATTAGTACGAGACACTTCCGTATTTCCGAAAGTAATGAAAGTATCAAAAGAAACTGGCTACTTTTTTCTCATAAAACTGGAAAATGTTAACAAGGTCTTATGAGAAAAACCTGCCAAGTATGACTCCTTCCAACAGGCTCTTTCATAGACTGCACATAATATTTTCTAATGGTTTTACAGATCTATTTGAAAGGAGTCTATACAGTATTATTACAACCATTGACAAAGTATTTCATATTATTTCAACCAATACAGGAAGTTTAAATCATCCAATTCATGTCTAATAACTCAGCACGTTCAACAGGATTCGAACTCTGCCAGGCTCAGCTCGGACTGGTTCTGTGAACACCATGACAGGCCTGTGCATCCAGAGTTTTACATCAGAGGTGTGAGCAGCCAGGGCCATTACCCTGATACCTGCAAAAACTTAAATTTCTATATTTCCATCATTAGTGGGAAGACTTCAAATAAATTAAACTGTTTCTAACAAAGAGTCAGACATCTCGGCCGCATACACCTTTCACTCAAAAAAGGTGCTCGCACCTTGTACAAGGGAAGACTGGTTTTAAGGTCACTCCGTGACACCACCCTTTTCATTTCAACAGCACCCCAATGGAAACTAGAGTTACGAGCAACTTTACGGCTCCCAAGCAGTTATTGTGAAATTTAAGCGCATTGGTTGTTCTAGATCAAACGTTACTGGACGCAGCTGACTGTCAATTTTGGCAAAAATATTGGCAGCAAATTAATGTTATTTGAATGCAAACAATATTCTAAATAGCTTTTATAGTGAAATGTATTCAAGCAATCGGCTTCATTCAATTGCTAGCAGCTTGCAGGTGTAGTGAAATCTAAACCACTTCTTAAAATATTTCAGCAAATCTGCTTCCCTTATAGAGCAAAACCCAAACATCTGACTGGGATGACAAGTACAAACTTCATGTTTTACCTTGGTAACTGAGGGCATACTTATAAATGATCAGAACACTGGGTTGAAGTTCAGTAGGTCATGTATTTGTGCCCAGTGCTCCAGATAAGGTTTTGGGCGATCAGTAATTTGACACTGAGCAAAATGTATTTTGGATGACTAAAATGCACCATTACCTTGAAGTCAAGTACTTTCAATAAACACTGTACATCTTTAATGCTAACTTACCAGGAATACATTAACTACAGCCTTACATTAAAGTTTACTTTAACTACTGTACAAAAACTTGGTCTTACAATAAAAGCAATTATTTGCTTTACTGACCATAAACATTGCGGCTGTGAAGCAAATTAACAGAACACAAACTGTACAATACTGTAGTAATGCAAATAAATAAATAAATAAACTATTGCTACAGCAATATAAAGCATTACATGCAAAAATTCAGTTGACAGACGGTTAAATTGGTAGGTTAAGTCGAAGGGGACTAAGTTAGCACAGAGAAATCCTAAGGATCCCAGTCGCAGACATGCATTGCAAATGATCAGATTCTAATTTATATTTTTTCAATCCGTAAAACAACCAGTACACAGCTTATCTAGACAGCTGTTTGTGTGTGTGTGTGTATATATATATATATATATATATATATATATATATATATATATATATATATATATATATATAATATATAATATATATATCACACACACAATTATAATAAGTGCCTATGTATACGTTCATCAAAACTGCTGGTTCCCAATATATAGCCTTTTAGTCACTGTGTGCTACGTTCATAGTACAGCTTGTAAAATAACTTTAAACACTATCCATATACAATTTCTTTAGAAAGATGGCCTGTCTAAATTGTTTAAGAAAAAAAATGGAAGATTGTGAACAATATAGTCTACCAAACATGAAGGCAGTTATTTTTTCTTGTAAGACACCCACGATCAGACGTGACCTAGGAAATCCCAATACATACAGAGGTTTGCAGAAGTATTCACCCCACTGCAAAGGTTTCACATTTTTTTGGCACCTGAGCGTATTCCACGACGCTTTCAAATTAGACTTTACATGTAGAATCTACACAAACTCCACATTGATAAAGTTGAAAAATGCATATAGAATATAAATAAGTAAAATTTACAGAGAAAAACAGATTAATCTCAGTTGCATAAGTATTCAACCCCGTTGCTACTGCAGCCCTAAATCAGCTCAAGTGCAAATGATTTGTTTGAAAGGTCACAAAATTAGTGAATGGTTTCAGCCTGTGTGTACTCGAAGTAGTTTAACTTGTAGATAATTTTCCTCAGGTATATAAAGACTTTCAAGCTGCAACTCACATATTGATCCAACAAAGCAACCATGAAGACCAAAGAGCTTTCGAAACAAGTCAGGGATAAAGTTGTAGAGAGGCACAGAGAAGGATACAACAAAAATTTCAAAAGACAATGATTGTCCCTCTCAGCACAGTGAAGTCCATCATTAAGTGGAAGACGCATCATACCACCCAGACACTACCCACATCAGGTCACCCTCCTAAACTGAACAGCCGGGCAAGCAGGAAACTGGTTCGGTATGTCACTCTGAAGCCAAAAATGACCTTGAGAGATCTGAAAAGTTCTGTGTCTGAGATGGGAGTCAGTGGTCACATATCAACAATCAGCCGGTCCCTACACAAAGCTGGCCCATATGGACAGGTGGCAAGAAATAAGCCATTACTCAACAAACCTCATCTTAAAGCATGTAGATGATACTGCTGACATGTGGAAAAAGGTTTTGTGGTCAGACGAGACAAAAATGTAACAGTTTGGTTTAAATTCCAAGCCCTTTACTGCACATCACCCAGTCAACACCATCCCAACTGTCAAGCATGGTAGTGGCAGCACCATGTTATGGGGATGCTTTTCTTCACCAGGGACTGGAAAGCTTGTCAGGATAGAGGCGAGAATGGATGCTGCAAAGTACAGGCGAATCCTTGAGGAAAACCTGTTTGAGTAAGCCAAGACTCCCTGAAACTGAGGAGGAAATTCACACTTCAGCAGGACAATGACCCGAAGCAGAAAGCCAAAGCCACACTGGAGTGGTTGAACAAGAAGAGAATTCATGGTCTTGAGTGGCCCAGTCAAAGCCCTTCTTGAATCCAATCAAAAATTTATGGGGAGACTTGAAGATTGCAATCCATTGACGATCCCCAACAAACTTATCAGAATTGGAGCAATTTTCCCCGTGAATAATGGGCAAAGATTTCACCACCCTACTGTGCAAAGCTAGTAGAGACCTATCCAAAAAGACAGTAGTTGCTGCAAAAGGTGCTTCTACCAAGTAATGAAAAAAAAGGGGCTGAATAGTTACGCAACCAGTAAATTTCATTTTTTACATTTTCTTTGCAAGTTTTGCTGACATTTAACCTCCTCCTTATATAATAGTGTTCAGTCTAAACTACACCTTTGAATTAAAAAAAGTTTGTTTGAAAAACTGCAGACATTATTTGTAATTGAACAAAATGTGATGTTATTGGTACAGGGTGAATACTTCTGCAAACCACTGTATGTATACTCAGTAAGAAGCATAATATTCTGATGCATTAGGCCTTTATCATCCATAATCCAAAAAAAACATGGCAGAAACGTTGGGTAACCAGTCAAAGTGAAGGGTGTTAAATTTTGAAAGGGAAGTTTCCATAACACTGAACTATTTGAAGCTGACCGCTTAAATGGTTTCTAAAATATCAGTAGTAAAGGCGCGGCAGCTATAGATTGATACTCGCTTAACAACAGTTGCAGGAAGGTGCCAAAAATATATATTTGTTTGGAATTCCTTGTTAGATCTGTATCATTACACTGAAACTGCAAACTTTTTTCTGATTGATTGGTTTGGCTCACACCTTTAAAATCTCACTCACAGATCAGGTGTGAGTATCATTTAGAAAAACAAAAACTATACTTACACCTGGTACTCACTGTTTTTTTATATATATATATATAGATATATATATATATATATATATATATATATATATATATATATATATATATATATATATATATATAATATATCACGTGTCAATTATATATAAATTCTGTGCAATAAATTTACTAAGGAGTCTCTATGCAACTTTTAAACAAATTAAATCAAAAGATAAAACCTATATTTGCACATGGGGACATTCATCCCCTGGATACTTAAAAATGAAAATGTTATGTTGCCAACATTGCTGTCTTGTCGATAGCTGCAGATTTAAGTCTGTATCAACCTTCATCTTGGTCTAAAGAATATTGATTTGAAAGTATTATTTTTACCTTCCATCGAGGTTTGCAGTCTTTAGGCTTCCAGTGTCCTGCAGGTTGGATATCCAGATACTTTGAAAAGTTCTGATGAATTTCATCCATTGTTATTTCAGTCATATTAACATCAATAACACCCACTGAAAGGCAAACACAAAACACGTTTCCCAAACATTTGTAATATCATCAAGTTTTACCTTCTGCTTATCCCCAAGCTGGAACAACCACTGCACAAGGAGTACCATCCCTGTCTTGCCCATGCATATTAAAAGAACATGCAGAGTATTAGAAAGACAGAGAATGGAGAGATGGATTTCACATCCTAATATGTTCTGGATCAGTATTTCTAAAACAAGCAAAAAAAAATGTGTGCATGTGTATATATGTATATTTATTTATCAACAGGGCGATTGGAAAGGAAGTTTACCACATCAACGCACCATATCTCACAAACAGTAGGGCATAGGAAGGTGAACTTGCATATGGTTGTTAATTTTTTATCACTAGGGGACACCACTTTGGTTACTGCCGAGTACTTCCACACTACAGTACTGTGGGTATAAATAGTCCAGCAAGGCAGCTCAGTCAAGCAACATGAAGCTGACAAGTGTGCAGAGAGGCGAAATGTATAAAATATATTTATGAAGCAGACCACTGAATATGTTGGAAGCACCTGTCCATCCAGTTTTACTGTCCTGGGCAAACAGACAAGACTTAAATTTGAACCCTATGAATAATTATTAAAACTATTATTCATGTAGCATCACAAACTGTAGCAAACACCAAGTATTCAGAAGTATAAAGATGCAATTATTTTCTTAAGTCTCCAACCTTGCAAGCAAGGATGCAGTATGCTAAACATGACATCAAATTCTTTAAGAAGGAAATTATCCCAGCTTACACCTATATACCTAGACAAGCGATAGTTTTGTCATTCTCATTTTGTTCTGAGCTTTACTGCTTTGTAAATCAACCAGCCATGTTTGAACATGGGTGCTGCAATAAAACTGTAAAATGGTCACGGTATAGAGGAAGTCTTAGAAATATTATTCTACACTATTCAAACATAACAAATGTTAAACACACATTTTTTATATATGATCACTAAGCATAATACTGTTATAGTATTACTTTGCGGCAGGTTTCAGAGTATTGCTTTACTGAACAATTTAGCTTTCTGCTGCAAAAATTAATTTAATTCCTGCCATTATTTTACTTATCCTATTCCAATAGTACAAGTGGTTACATAAGTTAACAAAAGCATGAAAAATACAGCTATTTACACGACAAAAAATCATATAAAATGCAACTACACAATTTAAATAAACAGAAAATTGTCTAAAAAATGTTGACAGCCTACTTACTCATAGAAGGTAGTTTTTCAGGACAAGGGAGGTTTGGAGCGTAGGTAAAATTCTCTGGAAGGTATGCAATTGGTTGAGCAATGTATTCACTGGTGTTATTGCCATCAGGATAATCTAATGAAACAATGATATAAAATTGTAATTAAGAACAGAATAGGACAGCAGTCCACAACAATCCATTCTGTAAACAATGGAGTAAAACAGGTCTCATCAATTGTTTTAAACCTTCCAAGCCAGCATTAAGGCCGCTACACACCAGATACGATGAAACAAGCGAAAACCTGCAGCTGTGTGACAAAATTAATAGAACCTACAATTTTGCAATGCGAACAAGCAACATGAAAAATAGGATTGAATCCTATTCAGCAATTTTGTCACGTGACAACTAGAGAATTGATCAATCAGAGAACAGCTTCTAGCACGTGGTTCAGCAGGGTGAAACAGTATCCAAAAAGACAAGAAAAAAAAAATTCTTGCCGTGGAAAAATAACCAGCGCTTTATGACAAAGATCACCACAATTCTAAAAATAGAGATTTAAAAGATAATAGCTTTGTCAGCAGTAATTTGAATAGTTTTATAAATCTGGCAGTTTTCAAGTCTGTCGCATCACATCTGTGTCGCTTCTGGTGTGTGTATGGTCATGTTGCTGTGAAAGTATTTTGTCATCCGATGAAAATTTCTATAGCGTCTGATGTGTAGTAGCCGTCACCAATTATATTTTGGCTAAATAAATTGAATTGAGGGTCCATTTTATTGAAGGGACAGGTAGCTTTTTCTGCTGTAGTCCAAGCAAGGGAATAGGAAGTAGGAGGGTTTTAAATCTCATTGCTTTAAACCAGTGTACTTAAATTGTATATTGGTTTAAAAAAATGAGGAATAGAAAAAAAAAAAAAAAAAACACAAATGTAGTACTATACTGTAATCCGGACTAAATATCGTACCAGAACAAAATAAGCCAAGTCAGCCATTATAAAAGATGGGATATAAAACAGTCCTGGGTTTTAACCCTTGCCTCCAGGGATACTAACACTTACCTGTACCATTAAGGGTGGTGTTCTTGTTTGTGTACAATCTGATCATATGTCCTATTGTTCTCACATTGTCCCTTAACATTATACCTCGTGCTTGAACCATGAAGAGGTAGGTGTTTGCTGAAATACATAGATAAAACACTTATATTATTTTACTCATTTAAGACTTTTACATCTCAATTAAAAGAATAAACAAATATAAACTACAGTCTTGCATTTAAAACTAGATATGGTAGATGATCTAAACTATAACTTTCAGATGTTTTGTAATTTGACCGTTACAATATTTTTCACACTTACTTTGCTTAAGGTGGGTATAAGGTTTAAACGGTACTACATTCATCTGACTTCGTATTATACTACATTGTTGCGTGATGTAGTATACTACAGTTGTACATAAAGTACTACAGCTTCCTACAATATACCATACTATTTATATGGATTTGGGTTATACAGCTTTTAATACTGTAAAGGTCTGGTCACACGGGCAGCATTTGTCGACAGCAACAAGGGGACGACAGATGTTACCGGCTTGTCACATCAAGTGACCACCCTGGGCAACATGTCTCCCACTTAGGACGATGTTCTATTTTTCAGGTAACATGAGGGCAACAGTTTCAATACCAACCAATCAAATTTGACAGAAGTGTCACATGATAAGGCTCAACGCACAGTGTACACGATGCATTCGGACTCCTGCATTTCATCCAATTACATGGTCTATAGATATGCAATACAGTGTGTAGGTGGAGAAGCGAATGTTAATGCCCACGATTACAATAACATATTTAAGCTATGAATACAATTCTACAATAATAAAATACACATGTAGTGTATTTTTTTTTAAATATGTTTTATTTTAAATTAATTTGCCATGTACGCAGTTATGGAGTATAATTTCTGCCAATATTAAATAAATACATAAATAAGATGCAATTTATTTTGATTATTTATGTATTTATTTTGTTAATGTAAACTAGCACATTTTATATCGTAGTCTTCCTTCGCAGCATGTTGACATCTTGTGACAAAAACTTGCATTATGATTGGTTTGCACTACGTTGTTGCCAAACGTGTTCCTCTTGTTGCCGTCGACAAAAGTTGCCAGTGTACCAGGCCTTTAAATGTACTTCTTGTTTTAAGGTCTGTTCAAAATTACCAACATTTGCAATTTACATTTCTCACAGCATACTCTTTTTGGAATGTTCTTTTTCTAGAATTCACGTAAATCGCACCATTACCGTACTACAGTTTTCCAGAGTTTAGAAATACGCGTTCCAAGGGTGGAACCCCTGGAGGATAAGCCAGTGCCAATTTGGTATAAATAACATTGTTCCTTGGATCAAAATGCGTCAAATTCTAAGGAAAAATTGAAGAATCATCTTACCAAGACAGAAATACTTGTTGCCTCCTCATGCCCGTTGCCATGATTGCAGTTTGTGTGAAGATGGCAATGGTTGCATACGTCACACGTGATTAACAGTACAATAGGTTATCTACGAATTAGCCTACCAAGGTCTTTATTTTCACCAGGAGAATAACACATTCACACTGGACAAAGTTCAGTGGTCAGTCAATACCGAAATTCTAATAGGAATAATTTCCATTGGGAAAAGAAAAAAAAATTCTTGCTCCAAGGATCGTTAAAAAAGGGGGTTTGTTATAGTGAAGTTAGACTGCATATTTACTCCGAAAATGCTGGGGTTCCCCGTTCCCCATTCCCCCCACCAGCAGCATAGACAGGTCTAGACTAACCTTTTGTCTTAGGCCAAAAAAAATTTGTCACCAAATCCCATTGCTGGGGGCCACTTTAGGAGCAAGTTGGTTGC
Organism: Polyodon spathula; assembly: GCF_017654505.1. Lineage (NCBI taxonomy): Eukaryota > Metazoa > Chordata > Actinopteri > Acipenseriformes > Polyodontidae > Polyodon > Polyodon spathula. Next base: position 80,962,937 of record NC_054536.1, on the reverse strand, counting down.
TACCTTATTAACTACACAGCTGTTGACTGCAATGAACAAAATATTCTGCAAATGTTGTGTATGGAATTGGTGGCCGCACCTCTAATTGTGTATAGTTGTAATATGGGAAACATGTTGCAGCTCACATGCCGTGTGATAGTCCTGATTGAAGAGCATGTAACACAGCCAGCGCTGATGTATTTCTCTATTTTTTTTTTACTCAAAACAGCAAATGGTTACAAGTTTGTTGCACGTAGTTTGTTCTGATTACAATACTAACTACACCACAGTAAACACAATATCGTATTTTTGATATTTTCAAACCATTCTTTCATTACCACAATCTGAAAGCAAAGTTTAGTGAATGGCAGTTTTTCTATTGCAATCAAGTAAGCTGCAGTACATTTCATTTTAATATATTTATTACTGTCCAAACTATTTATATGGTGACGGCAGAATGCATTCTTAAATGGTCAGTGACAAAAACAGCAGCAGCTGACCCTGCTTTAGTACAAAACCAAATTATGGTAATGTCTTAATTTGGGTTCCTGTTTCTTTGGCTGAAGTCAAGAGATATTATCAGCTCATTGTGTAATTAGGTACAGCGCTGCACAATTAAATCATCCTCAGACTCTACATGTGGGATAGATGCGGCTGTTGATGAAACAAACGATAAAAATCTGTTCATGTTAACTTAAAACTAATTTAAACACACTATTATTCTTATTGTTTATTGGAGTTCACACAAAGAAAAACAGCTTGATTTGGTAACTGATTCATTTGTTTGTTTTTTATTGTTGACCTTTTTGCTGTGTTTTTATTTTCTATGTGTTTTTATTTTAGTTTGTGGGGCATTTTGTCAATGGTACATGTGCAACACACAGACCTTAAGGGTAGTTTAATTGATGTTTTTCATTGAATTTCTTGAATGCAGAGTTTCATTTTAAGTAACATTTTTACAAAACTACTCGCACGTTTGGTCAACACAGCTGCTGCAGGAACCTGTGGTTACCGTACTCTGCTGGTGTTATTTAGCACCTCTATTTGATCAGATTGTTATTGTCCCTCTTGCAAATTTTATACAACCTTTAGGTTGGCTACATCACATAACAAGATTACTGTTGGTTGTTTGGCTGATGCACACTACAAAGAATAAGGTGCTGTATGCAATAGAAATCGTTCCTATTCCACACTACATGATAAATGTAGCATTTGACCTCTAGTAGTGGCAGCGATCATTTCCCCTTCAGTGGGATCTGTACAGACTTGCAGCACTAAGACAAGGGCAAACTTTAGTGCTGAAAACACTTAAGCCTTTCTCAAACAGTAGAATAATTTACTGCTTTGTCTTCTTTCCAGTGGTTGCAATGTCCCTCTGTGCTGCCATTCTTGAAGGAGAACTATCCTCCATTACTTATTGGTTTCTTATTTTAATTTAGAGCCACATGAAAAGCTGTCACCAGGCTGGCTGTAGTGGTGACATCAGACCTGCTAATGTTTTAACTTAAATCAATATTTGGTGGAATAACCCTAATTTTCAAGCACAGCTTTCATGCGTCTTGGCATGCTCTCCACCAGTCTTTCACATTGATGCTGGGTGACTTTATGCCACTCCTGGCGCAAAAATTCAAGCAGCTCGGCTTTGTTTGGTGGCTTGTGACCATCCATCTTCCTCTTGAAGTACAAGGTTGTCCTGGAAGAAAACTTGCTTCCTTCTGCTCTGACAATGTTCCCCAACTCTGAGGACTGGGTTTTCCAGTAGGACAATGCTCCATGCCACACAGCCAGGTCAATCAAGGTGTGGATGGAGGACCACCAGATCAAGACCCTGTCATGGCCAGCCCAATCTCCAGACCTGAACCCCATTGAAAACCTCTGGAACGTGATCAAGAGGAAGATGGATGGTCACAAGCCATCAAACAAAGCCGAGCTGCTTGAATTTTTGCGCCAGGAGTGGCATAAAGTCACCCAACATCAATGTGAAAAACTGGTGGAGAGCATGCCAAGACGCATGAAAGCTGTGCTTGAAAATCAGGGTTATTCCACCAAATATTGATTTCTGAACTCTTCCTAAGTTAAAACATTAGTATTGTGTTGTTTAAAAATGAATATGAACTTGTTTTCTTTGCATTTTGACCAGTTGTCATTTTCTGCAAGTAAATGCTCTAAATGACAATATTTTTATTTGGAATTTGGGAGAAATGTTGTCAGTAGTTTATAGAATAAAACAAAAATGTTCATTTTACCCAAACACATACCTATAAATAGTAAAACCAGAGAAACTGATAATTTTGCAGTGGTCTCAATTTTTTCCAGAGCTGTAAGTATATATACATATATATAATTTTTTTTTTTTTCCTGTTATAATACAGTAACTTTTATAATTGTATCCATCACACATTCCAAGGCTTGTACGTTGTTGTATCATGTTAGTGTACAGACCTTTTTTTTCTGTTTTCATTTTATTATGACTCTCGGATGGGGATACGCATGGACTACATGTTTTGGAAAGTGGTATTTAGCTAAGAAATATTGAAAACCCCTGTTCTAAAGTGATCTGGTACAATGAATATCCTTTACTCAGTGATACACCGGCATTACTGTGACATTTCCCAATGAATACTGTAGAGACACCTTGGTTGTATCTACAGCGTTACAATTTTATTTTTCTTCAGAAACAAAATGTCAGCAAACTCTGTCGGCATATGTAAAACAAACAAATAAGAAATGGTGATTGGTTCTGAATCAAACAAACTGACACCCTCACTGAAGAAAATATCCACCTAAAATTCTGAGAGTGGGCCACATTGACCCTCTGTCTGTAAATCCTGGCACAAACACTGCCTAATGAAAATAACAAGTTGCAGGTTGATCCACATTTTCACAAGGTCATATCGACAGTTTGAGATTACTAGGTATCTTATAAAACTAATTTGAGAATTTGTTTACCATATGTCTGGCACACATCCAGATGTCTGACATGGAACTGCCCAACTGAAGTTTAATTTGCAATCCTCACAAAATGTATAAGTTCTTTTTCCAAATTGACCAAGATGTTGTAATAAAATACGCACTCAGGCATGTTAATAATGCTGGCAATCGATGAGTGCTTTTGCTGGTCAGTATCTGATTAGCCTTTTGTAAAACTGATATCATGATTCTAGAAGAACGAAACCTACTTAAAATTACAAGATACTGGAATATTTCCAAAGATTTAGATTAATGTCCTTTATGATAACTATCAGTTTCAGAATATAGTGCATTTCATTTATAAAAAAATTATAAGTCCTGTTTTTAAAACAGAATATTCTGCTGGCAGCAAATAAAGTACTTTAGGCCAACTTCTACTCTCAGGCCATTTTAAAAAGAGCTTTGTAACAGACTTTAAAGTTGAAAGTATAAAAAGAGGTCAGGTTGTAATGAAAATAAATTAAAGATACACTATTTAAACAGTTGAATCCACACATCAGGATGTACAATGCCATTCACTTTTTTTTTTTTTTTTTAACTCATTGTGCTAATGAAAATATCGAATAACGTATATGATAATGTGCCTGCTGCTGTGTATTTCATACTGTAAATAGCAGAAGAAACTGCAATTTAAACTTGTTTTTACTGAAATAAAACAGAAACATGATACTAATAAGGCAACAAACAAGTGAGTACAGACATTAAGTTACTGTTTTAGTACCACTTTAGTGTCTTACCAAGTTATTATATTTTAAGCAGTTGAATATGACAGACAGCAGCCAACTTGCTCCCGAGTTGGCATCCAGCAACTGCATTTGTTGACCAATTATTAATTAATTGATAAATTAAACTATTTACGAGACACTATTATCCAAAGCTACTTGCAGAAATTAAACTAAATATAATATGTTACAGGCAATAAAAATGCAAAAACACATATACAAAATAAATAAAGGAAAATACTATATATGTGTGATGACCTAGGAGCAAGGTACTCCATTTCTATGGATTCTTTGGGTGGGGGTCCTCAGTAAGGAAGACAAATGTAATGGGACGCCTTGAGCCACAAAAAGTTTGGGAATCCTTGTTGTACAGCATGAGGTGTTGCTAATATGCAAACAGTGATGGAAGTTAATAGGTTGAGCCACAACTGAAACCAGTTTGATGCATGACACGAAGAGACACAAGACTTTGAAGAGGTGTGTTAGCTGGAAAACACCAAGTTTCTATTTGCCACTGGGAATGACCTGTAATCTGTTATAAAGTGAAACTTTAATTTCCATCAGATGAAGATGGGTTTCAAAACTATTTCAATTGAGACACTGTCAGCCCCAGTTAGAATTAAGGGCTGGTATAACTTTTTTATCAGTTAGCACTGATATTACCAAATAGCTAAGCTAAAAGTGAATTCTGTGAATGTGTTATACTCTCTGGGAAATGTCAGAGGTCCACTAAATTAATTTACAATTATTATAAAAAGCATGACACAAAGGGGTTATTTGACTGGTGTGCAATGTCCGGTTGCAGACTGGATTGAAGACTGTAGACTGCAGATGGTACTGGCTGCTGCCTCATTTGACATACTAATTTCATGGTGCAAACAAAAATGTAGCTTTAGAAGGAAGAGCAATAGAAGCCAATTCAACAAATCCAAAAACAAATAAATGGGATAGCATCAACTTTACACATATGGAACAAAATTAACAGTAAAAATAAAGTTGGTATGGAGGTATAAATATAGTGTACACAAACAACACGAATATTAGAAGTTATTTTTTGTATATACACAAAAAAGTGTTTTTTTAATCGTTGAAACCTATTTCAGTGCGCTTCTTGCATTGTTTATTTTTACAGTTAAATACATGCGAAAGAGTCAATTCCACACTTAAATATACAACCAGAGTTCATATTTGATAGACTGTAGGCTCCTTAACTGAACCCCAATCCCGTTTGCTTAGTCCTATGTCACATGTAGCAGTGGAACTGCATGGTTTCGTGTAGCTCTGTTCAAGTAATCCAATACTAGTGAAAGTCGGGATTTTACTAGCATAAAACGTGTCCACAATGCAGCAGATAAGAATGTTACCGAATTATATTTCCTTCCATAGCTGTATACACTCACGTTCGTAAATAATAATAATAATAATAATAATAATAATAATAATAATACCACGCTCTCACACACACACTCAATGAGGGGGGGGGGGGGATTATGTATTGACATTGTCAGTGCAGCACACCATTGACCGTTTTGTACACACAGCCGTCACAACACCCGGACTCTGTCTTTTTATATAACAGAACATTACATGTTAATACTGAAACCATGCAGAATTACGCCTTAAATTCAATTCAGGACGTGAATATTGCGCTTGGGATAAGGTGTAAAGAAATGCAGTAGTAACGTAGACTACCTCGACTTTTCTTTCTAAATCTCATATTCCAACATTATAGAAAAAGCACCCTTACCTATTCCAGGGGCCACGTATATGAAGTAGAGACATGATGTTGACAAGGAGAAGAAGAAAATGAAGGCCAGGAAGGAGCGGTTTGAGACCCGCAGTAACCTTTTCAGATGCAGCATCTTCGCTTAGGTTAGACGAGGAAAAATAATACAATCCCATAAGAAAAAAAACAAAAACAAAAAAGAAAAACACTTGAAAATGTATCAGACCAAGGTCCGTAACTGTGTCAATATCTTTATTTAAAAAAACAAATCAGTCTTCATCCTTTATCCTGTGGATGTAGTACAAATGCAATGTAGTCAAAAAAAAAAGAAGCAATTTTTACTGAGCAAAAAATTTCCAGACTCAAAAGCCAGGCCCTGACAAATATTTTAAATACCACAAGTTCATTATCAACAGTGAATAATATCGGTAATTACCAGTTTGTTTTTTAAAAAAAATAATAATTTAAAGCGTAAGGTACAGTAAATCCCTCCCTAATTATATTATATATTTTTCGCCGACAATAAAGCCTGGTTTGTATCCCTCGAAAAATGGTTCTGCACAGCTTCCTCCCACTCACAGACTCGCTGTTGGTTTTCAAAACTGTCTAGTCTGAATCTAAACGGCTAAATGTAATGTATAACATAACAATACCAGATAAACTATGTGTTTCTGAAAATGGTATGTTAGTATTTTTAAAGGAAAAATTTAAAAACAGTCAAGTTTCGTTCCAATTCATAGCTGCTGCTGTGTTGCGGACCTTGTTTCCGGTGGGTGTAACCAGTCCACTTTCTCCCCGGCCCGCCTTCTTTCACTATGACAACCACTCAGACTGCAATAGAGCATTGTGGGAGGAAGGGGCGTGAGTCACATCTTTTGAGCCAAGAGAGGGGGTAAGGGGGTGGGGGCTGATGCTATGGGGCTCCGTTTGTGCCAAAACTATTCATGAATTAATTTGTCAATTAATTAATCAATTCGTGCATAAATTCATAGATTAATTCGTAAATTCGTCCATCAATTCAGAAATTAATTCGCCAATGCATCAATGAATTGATCAACTCGTGCAGCAATTCAAAGCCTTGACTGTCATCTGTGTGAATCGATTGCTGCACGATTCCCCTTCCTGTGAATTCATTAATTGAAAGTTGAATTGCAAACTGTCAGTCTCGCACTGTGCCAAAAAGGCGTTACCATTTGTAGCCAATTGGAGTAGATTCTACAATTGCAACCAATGATAATTCAGTCTCAAGCAGAACTGCTTCAACCAATAACCTTACAGCTGCTAACGAGAAGGCGTTTCAATCAGCCCAGCCACAAAAAAAGCGATTAACTTCGGTGATAATATCTATGAAAAGATCTTGATGGATTTCCATATTCTTCTTCTTCTTCTTCTTCTTCTTCTTCTTCTTCTTCTTCTTCTTCTTCTTCTTCTTCTTCTTCTTTTCTATTCACACAGCAGAAGTCTTTATCCAAGGTGACACAGTTTTACTACGAAGTGAACAATACAATAAATAAACAAATATTGTAGAATTACAATAAATGAATAATAAAAAAAAGATATATCAGTATAAATAACAAGTTTGCAGAATGCATCAGTCCAGTGGGGTGGCAGGATATAGCTGGTAATGCAGTGCTGGATCCAGGCTGCCATAAATCACTGCTGTAGAGTGGGGTTTGTACTAATGATGTGCAGTTCAGTTCTATTTACTGGCTCAATTTGTCAGATTAAATTCAGATTGGTGAATCGCAGAGGTTAAAGTAAGTCGGTACAACCGGTACTGAGTACCTACAAAACGTTTTGTCAAGGTCATTTTCTATTTCAAATTATCAAAAAGATTGTTTAGGCTACATCATTTTCTCTTGTATTTAAGCAACAGAACTCCCAGTACATCAGATCCCGTTCATGTCACAGGATGACAGAGCATGTGATCACCATGGTAACTGTCACAGGGTAGCTTGATGACATTTGTCCAATAGGTATATACAGCGCCTATAGAAAGTCTATACCCACTTGAACTTTTTTTCACATTTTATTGTGTCAGTGCCTCAAAGTTTCATGCATTTAAATGAAGATTTTTTCCACTTCTATACATACACCATACTCCACAATGTTAAAGGGAAAAAAGTTTTTATTGAGAAAAAAATTATATATTAAAAATACAAAACTGAAAGATCATAATTGGATATGTCTCCGCCCCCCTGAGTTAATACTTGGTGGAAGCACCTTTGGCAGCAATGACAGCTGTGAGTCTGTTGGGATACGTCTCTACCAACTTTGCACACCTAGAGTTGGCAATGTTTGACCATTCTTCTTTACGAAACTGTTCAAGCTCTGTCAGGTTCCCTGGGGAGCGTTGATGAACAACAATATTCAAGTCATGCCACAAATTTTTGATTGGATTTAGGTCAGGGCTCTGACTGGGCCACTCAAGGACATTTACCTTTTTGTTCCTTAGCCACTCCAATGTAGCTTTGGCTGTGTGCTTTGGGTCGTTGTCATGCTGAAAGGTCAACTTCTGTCCCAGTTTCAGCTTTCTTGCAGAGGGCAGCATGTTTTCCTCAAGGACTTCTCTGTACTTTGCTCCATTCATTTTCCCTTCTATCCTGACAAGTGCCCCAGTCCCTGCCGATGAGAAACATCCCCATAACATGATGCTGCCACCATCATGCTCCACAGTAGGGATGGTGTTCTTTGGGTGATGCGCTGTGTTGGGTTTGCTCCAAACATAACGCTGTGCATTTAGGCCAAAAAATTGCATTTTAGTTTCGTCAGACCACAAAACTTTTTTGCCAAATGGCTACAGAATCTCCTGAGTATTTTTTTGCATCCTTCAGATGGGACTCAAGGTGGACTTTCTTCAGTAATGGCTTACTTCTTGCACCCTACCAAACCATACAGGCCAGATTTGTGGAGTGCTTGGGATATTGTTGTCACATACACATTTTGACCAGTCTTGGCAATAAAAGCCTGTAGCTCTTGCAAAGTTGCCATTGGCCTCTTGGTAGCCTCTTTGATCAGTCTCCTTCTTGCTCGGTCAGGGACGGCCTGATCTAGTCAGGGTCTTGGTGGTGTCATACACCTTCCACTTCTTAGTAATCGTCTTGACCATGTTCCAAGGGATGTTCAAGGCCTTTGATATTTTTATACCCATCCCCTGACCTGTGCCTTTCAACAACTTTGTCCCAGACTTCTTTTGAAAGCGCCTTGGTGCTCATGGTTGAGTCTTTGCTTTGAAATGCACTACCCAGCAGAGGGAACCTACAGGAACTGCTGAATTTATCCTGAAATCATGTGAATCACTACAATTTAACACAGGTGGAGGCCACTTAACTTTGTGATTGGTTACACCTGAGCTAATTTAGGATTGCTATTACGGGGGTGGACTCTTATCCAGCCAAGTTATTTCAGTTTTTACGTTTAATTAATTTTCTACAAATTTCTAGAATATTTTTTTTTCACTTGGAAGTTGTGGGGTAGGATGTGGAATGATATACTGTGATATGCTGCTCCTTTCAATTGCTTTTAAAAAGGATATAAACAGAAAAACAACTATGAGGTGCCAACTATGCAAGGTTACACCACTCAGAAGTAAACATTTCACCGTAGTTTAGTTCATGTAGAGCAAAAACAATCTTCATTTTTTGTCCCGCTCGGAAAATTGTTAAATCGTCCGTTTTATGATTGCATCACATTTATGTAAAGTACAAAACTGCATTGGTGTGCTCAGTTAGATAATAACAGAGCAATCGTTTAGGTTGTGTTAGTGTTATTAAAAAATAAAAACAATCTTATAATAGTGTGGATTATTTGTTTGATCATTCTGATTATATTTATCACGTTACAATGGCAATAGTAATAGCTGACCTATATTTAAATCTGGATTTTTCTACATTTAACATGTTTTGAGATGACAATATAAAGAAAATAAATACACCAGATGTTTAATTGTTAAACTGCTATTGTGTTATTATACTGTTATTTCAACGGCTTCGGAGTTGGTATGAATGATCGATAGATTCGAGAGTAATTATGAACCATTTCACGAGTTGGGCTAGTAACTCAACGCATGTCATGTGCTGTGTTTGATACGGTGAATCAAATGAATCGATTCAAAGGGAATTCTGATAGTATTTCTATGATTCATCATAATGCGTCGTTCAAAAAGAATTAATAATTCATCAGTCAGCCGTAAATAACACTGCGATACAAAAGCCTAAACAAATGTGTTATGCTGGGTCAAACGGACGCGATCCCTCGAACTATCCGGACTTGTTTCGGAACTATCAGAGGACTTTGATTATTGTTGATTATTGTGTTGTTTTATGTGTTGTGTGCAGCTTGTAATCTATTTTGCTGTGAATGTTTGACGGGCTCATGTCAGAGCAAGACACCGGGCATGACAGAAGACAGCAAATTAGATATGAGAATTTGAACGTGTGTGCTGATTGGTCACGAGTCACGCCTCAACTACTGCACTGCACTAAAGCAGTACAAACACCTTCCGAACAAGACAAAAACAAGACTGAGCAGTTAAAAAGATGTGCCCCTGAAGAATTTATATTTATACTATTTCTTAGTGAAATGCAATGCTAAACACAAAGATATGTAAACAAATATTGAACTAAAATAGAAAGAAAAATAATGTGTACAAATAACAACCACAACCAAATCAGAAGAAAAAGAAGCAAACCCACCCAGGATCTGCAGAGCTAAGAAAATAAAACAAAAATACACACATGGAGAGATGAAAATTAAGGAAGGAAGAAAGAAACAAATAAAGGAGAAAAAGAGAAAGCAAAGAAAGAATAAAGAGGTAAAAGGCAAGCCTCTTACAGCTACTACAGTTAAAAATAAATACAAAAATAATATGTCTAAAAAATAATAATAAAAACAATAAAATAAACTAAAAGTTAAACTGCAGTTACTCTAAAAAGTATAGTGATTATAACTGTTCACTTTCAAAAAAGCAGTGGCAGTTGGAAGTGACTGTTTGAAATTGCAACTTCTATGTACACATACAGGCTAAATGTGGTTGTGAGTTCACCTTGCCAGAATTCGCACATACTATATATATATATATATATATATATATATATATATATATATATATATACACACACACACACACACATACTGTAAGCACACTCTTATACTCGGGAGACATTCAAGAGGACGTAGAGATGTTTCGGACTCCTGTAAGTGGATCATTCTTGTGCTGGGCTTGCAATGTATCCAGATGACTTTTAATAATCAAGAAGCTCACACAGACTCATTCGATTTGAAGTTTTTAAGGAATCAAGAGTAACAGCAGTACTCTTTCAGTTTATTCAATGCTTTAAAAATGGATTGAGTAGTTACAGACTACGACGAATCCCAGCTAACAGGCAATCTGGAAGGTTCAGTGCCTTAACAGGTATAATAGCATTAACAATTAACACTTCAATACATTTATGGTTACAACATGTTTTGCTCTTAAGCTACGCAAAACATCCACCAGTAAACCCTATAGCAGCCAATATTTCACATCTTCACAGCTAAATCATAACACCTATACCTTACAGCAATGCATCAATATAAAAGACATATAAATTCTAAATAGTTCTTACCTCCCAAAAAATATATATGGAAGTGTAGAATATACTGTAAGGACAGGAACTGTCTTCAAAGGCAAAGACTTCTAAATATGACACCAACAGCAATCAGCTCAATCAAAGAACTTCAGAGCATGGATCATATCAGCTTGTAGTTAGCAAGTTGAGTGACACTTGACTAGGATTTTACCTCAATTTTTATAGAGTTATTTGCTTCGCTTTTTACGTCAGAGATCTTAATTAAATCGCAAACATTATTCTGCCTTGACACTTCCTGTCCTTTAAGTAAATAACATTTTTAAAACACTTGGTAACTCCTTCTATATGATCAATTAGCCATCATTCCACAGTACACCTCTCCCACATCACTAAACTATGTAAGGTGAACTCTTGACCTAATGTTATTGTTTTCGGGAGTAGCTGAACACAACATGCATGTGAAGTATATGAAGAATACATAGAAAGATGTGTTTAATATATATAATGTGGTAAATATATATATAACATCTATTTTGGTTTAACTATTCCAATCCTCTGTGCTTCTACAAAAATCATGTTGAGGCAGTTTCCAAACTGCCTGCTTCTCTGTCGAGTTCACCATTAACAGAAATGCCTTCTGTAAGCACTTTCTCAGACATATGGTAGTCTTTCGAAATCTAAACACAGTCTCCCGACTGTTTTTTTTTTTTTTTTTTTTTTACCAGATCTTCATTAATTTCTATGATTTAATGAAGCCATATACAGTTCATCACTGACTCCCCTTTCCTGCACCAGGAGGTATTTCCTATATGTAAAACTCACTATAGAAACCTTGGGTTTCAACACCCCCCCCCCCCCCCCCCCCCCCCCCCCCCCCCCCCCCCCCCCCATTCATTCTAACTTGCATTAGTAGCCAAGAATCCTGTAACTACCCCCACTTAGCCCTTCAAACAAACAAGGTCACCAAAATGAATTACCTTCTCTTTGTCAAGCCTACTATAGCCTGACACAGACTGGCACCATTATGCTTTGATTGAACCTATCTCCCTTTTTACTCAGACTTACAAATATACAATAACATTTTTCACTGTTATAACAATAAACAGTATATACAGAATATAGAATATAACAGAATATAGAATGTTCTAACATAACTATAGGTTAATACAGAGCATATTATAACTTCTTGTATAAACAGTGTGTTTTAACAATTTGTTTAGCATTTCTGCTGGCTTTATATTCTTTAAAACAGTAAAGTCATTACAACATTTTAACACACATGCAGTTTCACAAACATTCAATTTGCATCCCAAAGACCAGCCTGCTTCCAATAGCTGTCACAGTCTTGTGTCAGTTTCTGCTCTCAGTGAGTCTGTCAAAGCCACCACAGCTGTGTCTTTAAAAGCCTGATACCTGCAAAAACTTAAATCTTGTTAGCATAGCTTCCATCTCTACAGTCTCATTCCCATCATCAGTGGGAAGACTTCAAATAAAGTAAACTGTTTCTTTCAAAGAGACAGCTATATCTGCCGCATACACCTTTCACTCAAAAAAGGTGACTGCACCTTGAACAAGGGAAAACAGCTTTTAGGTCCATTTGTGACAACCTTTTGCTCTTAACCTTTTAAACCTCCAGCCACCCACAGTTTCGGCAATTTTGGCCTGGGGGGCTGTGGCCTTAAATAAATCACATTATCTTCCAAAGTATAGGCAGGCATGGTTTAGAGCTTGAATTCAAGGTAACCCCTTTGGGCATCGCTACTAAAATGTTTTGAAAAAAAGTCTTACTCAGTACCACACTAGAGATATCCAGAAGAAATACATTAAAAACAACAAACGCTTTTCATGTATTTTCTGTAGTCATTTGTTCAACTTGTAGCACAAAGTAATCAAATTCTACATGAGTTTTTATAAAGCTAGACCCAAGGGTCCCTGAACCTCTCCATAAATTAATACTGTGTAAATCTTTGTGGCCAGTCATACACTAGTTTCTTGAGCAAGTTCTAAAAAGGATGTTACCTTCTGGCACCTCACATGCTATACATTGCAACATGAATTCGATTTTGTAATCCTCTTTTACTTTTTTGTCCAATATTTCATTCAAAAGGTGGCCTTTTTGGAGAGCTTTGGGGTGCCCGAAATGTATCCATGATGAGCATGCATGACAACAGTCAGGCACATTGCTCACATAACTGTGTTTGTGCAGGAGAATGTTGCTACTGAGACTTTTTGTAGCTCTGAATTTTTAGTACCTGACTCTATTTTTGGTACTCACTTGCCTGAAAAGTATGTAAATGTCAAGAAGCAAAATAATATTTTTTTCAAAAATAAAGTGTTTACTTCAAATGAAATCAAATATTTTCCTTTTCAACATTGAATACAACTGAAAAAAACCTAACAACACCACAAACTGTACACAATGAACAAATGAACTATTTACATCCCTAAATTGCTATAAGGTCTTATTTCATTTTTTCCTAACGCACGTGCCATTTCTTGAAGCAGTTTCTGTCCACAATGACACATAATGGCACATCACAGGCTTCACATTTCCAGGGTGTTTTGTTCCTCAGTTTCCCTTCATTACACAAAGCACAGTGTCTACGCCCGACGGAGGCCTTCGTGGAGGGGTTGAGTTCTTTGCCCTCTGTAATGGCTACAGGGAGACAGAGTTTTTCTGTCCTTGCACTGGCCTCCTCCTGCTCCACAAGCCTGATGTCCACCAACTGCTTGCATAGCACCTCTCTAAATGTTTTTTGTAAAAGTGCTTTTTTATTCTGAACCTGTGCCAATTCCTTATGGAGCAGAAAACTGTTGACAACAGCAATTTCAATGAAATGATAGAAAAGCTTCTTGTACCACTCTTTGGTTTTCTGTGCCATGCTGTAGTACTTTATAAGGGCATCTGATAAATCCACCACTCCCATGTGCTGATTGTAGGCCTTCACAGGAGTAGGAATAGAAACATCCTGCACCCTCCAGGTCCCATCTTCATTCCTAACACGTCTCTGGACTTTGTCTCCTGTGTACACCTTATGGATGGAACTGCACATCGTCACTTCACATGTATCCATCCATTTGGCGTACAGCAGGGTGCCACTTCTTATCCAGCGAATTGTCCCCCTATCAGCTTTTTTAGGGAGGACATTTTCTTTCTTTTGTGGGAAGCCCTGACAATTTTCTCTAATGGTGCCACATGCTCCAAATTTGAGTGTGTAAAGGTCTTGAAACAGTGATGTGCTTGTGTAGAAATTGTCAACGTACACATGGTACCCTGTGCCTAAGTATGACACCTTCAAGAGGTTCATAACGGAGTCATAACTCAGTCCTTTCCCAGAAACTGATTTGGATTTTCCTGTGTAGATGTTGAAATTACATGTGTACCCGTTGTGGGCATCAGCCAACACAAACAGCTTGAAGCCCCATTTTGTCGGCTTTGCTTTCATGTACTGCTTGAACCCGATCCTGGCTTTTGAGGCCACCATGCGTTCATCAATTGAAAGGTTCTGTCAGGGCTGGTAGTAACTCTTGCAGGATAGGAACAGGGAATCCAAGAGGGGTCTGAGACGGAAGAGGCGATCGTATTGCGGAGTTCCTCTCGTCCGATCATTCTCCTCATCTTCCTCTGGGTCACTTATGTGCAGAGTCCAGGAGATGGCTTCATATCTCTTCCTGGACATCACAGCATGGCAGAATGGGATTCCATAATGCCTACGTGGACTCCAGTAATCCCTCACGTTGTGAGTTGTCAGTAGTCCCATGAAAATTAGGATCCCCAAAAACTGGTAGCGGTCCTTGAATGAAACTGGATCCCACTGGTATTTTTTCTCCAGGGTCTGCTGCTTTTCTCCATTTTTATTTGTGTTTGTACACAAAGATTGAACAATGTTCATGCTGAAGTAAAGTTGGAAGAGGTCTAGTGGGGAATACTTTTTTGAAGTATCCAGTTGTGCTCCAGGTGCTCGTGCAGGACAGAAGTGGTGCTGCATAGGTTCTATGTCTTCTTCAGTTACAAACTTCCACCTCTCCTCTGGGTCTGAGGTTGTGGGGGTGGGGGTGGGGGTGCTTGCCCCCCTGCTCTCAACTGGACTTGCAGGCATGTCTGAGGTGCTATAGGGGAGAGGGGTGGGAATGGATTGTCTACCTTTCCCCTGAGAAACGTCAAAACTCTCACTTATTGAGGGGGGAGGGTTTTATCCAGTGTCCTCACTGAAAATAAAAAGTTAATTGAAATTAATTGAAAATTAGCATTAAATGTCCATTATCAGTATCAATGATCAACAGATTCAAGCACAGTAATTGCACTGCTGACAGGTTAACATATGTTGATTATTGGATAAAGGTGTGTGCTAAATGTCTACAATAATAATAATAATAATAATAATAATAATAATAATAATAATAATACCAATAATAAGTTGATTGACATGTGGCAAACAAAGGAACTGAATGAGTGATTTGGACCAGGCAGACAACTTTCCTTGAAAGGCTAAGAAAACCTACACTGTCTCTAGGTGAGTAACATCACTCCTTGTAATCATGGTTGTTTTCATGTGCCCCTTTCAAACTTTGCATACAAAACATACTGAACCAACACAAAATGACATGTGGCAAACAGGAACAAAGATGTGCATTTTTGACCAGAAACCAGGAACCAACACAAAATAAACAGAGAGGTGGAGTTTGGTGAAGCTGAGCGATTGGTCTCGCTCAGCATTTAATAAATGAACAGACAGAAAATAAAAGGTTGCAAGACAAACAAAACACAGGACACGGCACTTTAGCCAAAACAAAGAGACAAACAAAACTGACTTGTGAGGCGAGAGTGTATTAATGGAATGTCCAGACAGTAATTTGTGTGTACAGAAATAAATTGATTTATTATTATTTACTATACACAAAAAAACAAAATAACAAAAGAAAACAAAACAGTGTGAGGGAGGGAGTGCTGAAGTAATAATCCCAAAACAGGTAGTGAAAACCGCCCTTATTCGTCTTCCCGGCGTACCCGGACATAAACAAGAAAAAGACAAAAGAAATATTAGTCAAATTTTCAAAAACCCTGCTGCTTAATTTTCGTCTCTCCCTCCGCCCGATACTCCGCCTATTTTCCTTCGGACCAGCCCTTAACACAGACGTACATTCCCTTTAGTATGCAACGTCCCGCCTCTGTAGTCAGTGGAACACCAATCCCCAACTGACAAGTGTCCTTATCCTTCACTTGACTCCAATGGCTGGAATTTACATATTCGTACTTCCGCCCCTCACCAAGGTACCGCCCCTCATAAAGATGACTTTCGTCATGGTCACGAGATCTTGGTAAGGGAAGTCCCGAGTTGGTTGAATCACAGACCGAAACCCCTTTGACTCATCACAGGACTACACAGACAAACACGGTGAGCTGAAATTATGATTTACTTTACATTATTACTCTCTCCTCTCCACACCCGTTCTCCACTCACCGAACACAACACCCAGAGTGAGTGAAAACATGCTGCTTTTATGCAGCTGGAGTCTTGGTACAACTGCACGTGAATTAATAAAGTGCAATTTTCCGTGCTCGCATATTATCCCAAGACCCAGTATCAGTACCCGTCTAAGCGTGTTTAGTCCCCAATGTGCCAAGTTTAAAATCAGCAGCTTCAACAGATCCACATAAGAAGATTTTGAAAGTTTTTTTTTTTTTTTCAGAAATGCGTCAGGTGGACATCTTGTTTAACGCACAAATGCCATTTTTGAAAGTTTTACCCACACAGGCATGATAGTTTTCAAGTTTGGAGTTAATCAAGTGAACTGTTTTTAAACGGAAGCAGTTTTAAATATAAGAACATGTAGGAGTGGAAACCATATTGTTTTATGAAACATAACCATTTTGACATATTTATATTCCGCTGTCACCACTTCACTGGTTCCCAAGAAGATGATTTTGAAATGTTTTATCAAAAAAGGCGTCACGGCGCCAATTGCAGGGACGCAGCAGCACAATTTTTGTAGCATCTGACAGCAAATGTATCCAGCTTGTTACCTGTGAAGTAACCTGATCAGTCACACAGCTTCGAAGCAGCAGCAGTTTAAAGTTTTAGGAATAATAATAATAATAATAATAATAAAAACTTTAACAATAACGTTAGGTTATTATCATAACCCTGGTTTCCTGAAACGAATGACAAACATTACCGAATGGGAAGAGCCCTCTCTGACCATCAATCACTGAGCATATATAAAAAAGCTGCCAGGGCCCTGCTGTGAGGAGGAAGTCCCTCCAACCTCCTGTTGAAGAAGGTTGTCCTCACAGTAGCATATTGCCATTTTCTTTCGAAATCGGAGGTCAGCTGGGGACACGACCTCAAAGGGAAGCTGTACCAAAGCTGTCGTGGCTCCAGATTAACGACAGTACAGCCTCACGGCGATAGCCACCGAGTCCACATGACGCCTAAGGGCATGCCGCCTGCAACACTCTAGAGCCCAGAGAGGGCCTCGCTCGGTTTGCAACATCAAGACGGTAAAAACGTGCAAATGTCTGACTACCTGTCCATGTAGCAGCATTGCAAAGCACATCCAAGGAGGTGCCATGAAAGAGAGCCCACGAAGTCGCTTGACCCCTGGTAGAATGGGCCGTAATGTCCCCCGGCAAGGAGGTTGTCCGTCTATTCATACGCCAGGAGGGAGGTCCTTGCATAGCGGGAGCTGCCACGGTTGACCCAACAACATGTTGGAGAGGAGAGCCATCTGAGCACAACCAGCAAAACCTGTGCTCTCTCCACCCTGAAGCTCTCTAGTGTCAGAGGTAATAGCGGTAGCGGAGGGAAAGCATACAAGATCCCCTGTGGCCAGGCGTGAGCTAGCACGTCTACTCCCAGGGGGCTCCCGTCTCTCTCCATAGAGAACCATAGGGGGCAATGAGTGGACTCGGCTGTGGCGAAGAGCTTGACTTAAGCAGTACGAAACCTCTCCCAAATATGTTTCACCACCTGAGGGTGCAGTCTCCATTCCGAGCTGTCTGGAGCTCCTCTGGAAAGGAGGTCTGCTGCCTTGTTATCCTCACCGGGGAGGTGAACCACCCTGATGGAGTTTCTATGCATTCAGGACAGGAGTCTGTGCGCTGCATGGTGAAGGCCCGTGAAGTTTGTGCGCTAACTGCTGCTGAAAATGAGAAAGCACCAGTGCTACAGCTTGCAGCTCTTGAGCATTTATATTCGCTTGTTGCAAAATGGCTCTTCCACTGACCTCTTATTCCCCTCCCATTCCAGACTGCTCCCCAGCCCAGGCTGGAGGCGTCCGTAGTGACAATTTCCCTTCTGTGAGGGCATTTCTGGGCACTTGCACCAACCGGTATCGATTGGGGAATGGGTGCACCTTGAGCGTATTTTCCCAGGCTTGAAGAGGGCGCATTCTCAGCAACCCTAGGGGAAGGATTCTCGAGGTGGCTGCCATCAGCCCTAACAACCTTTGATATGTTCTGATCTGTAGAAGAGTATCCGCTCTGAATTAGGAGAGTGTGACTTCCAACGACCGAATCCTGTCTTCCGACAGTGAGGCAAGCATGCTCACAGAGTTCAGTTTGATCTCCAGGAACACTGTGGACTGAGACTGTACAAAGTTGCTCTTCTGTTGATGTATGGAGAGCCTTAACTTCGTCACATGATCTGTGACCTGTCTGGCATGTGCCTTGGCACGTGTTTTGGAACATGCAAAAACTAGCCAATCGTCCAGGCAGTTCAAGATCCGAATACCCCGCAGCCTGAGCGGAGCCAGTGCTGCATCCATGCACTTTGAAAATGTGCGCAGGACGGATCGGGACATGGAAGTAGGCATCTTTCAGGTCGATCGATGTGAACCAGTCGCCCGGGTGGACCGTCTGGAGGATACGCTGTGCAGTTAACATGTTGACTTCCTTTGTTTGAGGAACATGTTGAGGACTCTGAGGTCCAGAACAGGTCTGAAACCGCCGTCCCTCTTGGGCACCTGGAAGTACCTGGAGTAGAAGCCGCTGAGGGCATCGCTTGGGTTTACCAAGCATACAGCATTCTTCTGTTGAAGATTGGCGATCTCCTATTGAAGGAGGATCGCATGCGCTGATTCGATGGTGGTAAGGAGCACACCCTTGAAGGGTGGCGTGCCTAAGCAGAATTGCAGAGCGTAACCGTGTCTTATTGTCGATAGCACCCAGGAGTCCTGTGTGCAGCCTTGCCATGGGTCGTGTCCAGAGGTCAGTCCGGTTGTGAGGAGGGTGGTGGCAGCTGTAGCCCCTCAGGGGCGGTCTCCCTTGGGTTTGGGAGGGGGCAGATCTTTTTTAGGCCCCCGGCCTCAGTCTCCAGCTGGAGAACCAGTTACCCCTGGCCGGCGGTGGTCCCTTGCCGCCCGCTCTTCCTCTGCTTGCTTGTTCTGGGGTGGAGAGCGGCGTTCAGGCTCAGTTGCCCTGCAGGCTGTGAAGGCCAACTTGGGCACTGGCGGTAGGCAGGTGGGACCTTGTGGGACCTCTCAAGGCTCACATCAATGATCTCTCCGAACTTCTGCCCCGGTGTTATGGGGCATCCAGTAACGCCACCTTCTCGGTCTCCATGACCTTGGCTTGTGTTAGCCATAGATGCCGGCGAACGGCCACCAGCGCCACTAGAGACCTCACTGATGCCTGACCCGACTCCCCAGGTCAGTCATCGCCCCCATCACTGCTTGGAGCTCCTCTGCATCCATTTCTGTTGCCCTTTCCTGCAGCCTCACCGCTAGATGTGACTGATAGAGCACCAGTATAGCCATTGCGTTTGCCGCTCGCACTGACAACGCTGCTGATGCATATGCTTTTTTGAGCATGGCGTCAGCAGTTCTGCAAGGCGTAGATGGGCAGTTCGGGTCTTTGTCCCCTCTGGTGAAGGTGGATCCCTGCACCAGTACTGTGACCATGTCCCAGATGGTGGGGAACGTGCCTAGGCCCGCTTCTTGGGCTCCTGCAGTGTGTAGCTGGGACTCTGCTGATTTGGCACAAGGAGAGGGCATGTTGTGGGTGCCCTTTCTGCTTTAAGAAGCGGTTCCCCTTCCCCTCCTGTTCTGATGGCCAGGGAACGATCGTGACAGCAGCTGCACACTGAATCAGGGCCTGGAACTCCTCCTTCTGCGATACATGCAGAAGGGGCGGTATGAAGCCCCAGCTGTAGTCTGCCCGACTGACATGGCAGGGTCAGACACGTCCGACCTTGATGCTGTAAATGACAGCTCATCTGGGCTTTGAGGTCTAGGTGCCGGGGCTGGAGAATGGGACCGTGGTTAAGCTAGGGCTGCCCAGTGGTGGGGGGCAGTCTGCACTGGAACTTGAGCAGGGTCTCTAGTAGTCTGCTGTGCCTTCACTGTCTCAGCAAGCTCTTGAAACCGTCGCTTGGCTGAGGTCTGGCGTTTCAGTGGCGGCTCAGGTGGGGAGTGCCTGCGCCTATGTGGGGACCATGGGGAACGCCCCCTCAAGTGACCATCTCGCCTCCACAAAAGGGCGCCTACGCCTCTGCACCAGTGGTGGGGAAGGTGAAGGTGACCCTAGGGTATGGGGGAGCTCCCTGGTCACAGTGGCGGGAGGGGTCCTAGAGGATTTTTGTGAAGGGCCTGGGACCACTGATCTCATCCTCCCCTGTCCTGAGGAGAGAGACTCCGCTGGGGAGTGGGTTGCTTCCTGCGCTTTTTTCATTTACAGAGCTTTCTGCATGGAGAGCTGTCCAACTCACCTGCCAGCGCCCAGGCCGCGTGGTCTGACCAAAGGAATCTGGCGCAGGACAAATGTTCATCCTGCCTGGGAAGCTTCGCCGTGCACTGGTTGCATTGGTGGAAACCAGCTAATGACCCTGTGGAGTGCACTGACGTTGCGCGGGGCGTCGGTACCGAGCAGTCAGTGCCGAGTCAATCGGCACTGCTAAGGAGTGCGGTAGGTGCTGAGCTGTATTCTGCGCTGAAAATGTTCTCACCGGTGTCGGGGTCGGCACCGAGGACAAGTGCGGTCGATGCCAGGCTGGTGTAGCCAAGTCAATCGGTGTCGGCGTCAAGGGAAAGCGCAGATGCACGAGGAGAGCCCGAGGCTTGAGAGGGGCACGTAAGCCCAAGCTGGAAGGCACTGAGGCCGAGTAAATTGGCATAGAGGATGGCGCCACAAGCCCAGCTCAAACAACGGTAATTAAACTACACTAGGTAGTAGAAAAGAGAAAAACCGCTGCTTGCCAATCTCAAAGAGGGATCGAAACCAGCTCTAATCAATAAATTTACACGAGAATAAGGCAAGAGCAATCTCAACAAACACTCGAAAGTGTATCTTGCCATGTATTTTTAAATTTGTAGGCCCAAGAACCAAATTCCAGAACAAACACGTGCAAGGAAATCAGTGATCTGACTCAGTGGAGTGAGAGAGAAAATGGCAATATGCTACTGTGAGGAAGACCCTATTCAACAGAAGGTGGGAGGGACTTCCACCTCACAGCAGGGCCCTGACAGGGCAGCTTTTTTATACACTGAACAAAAATATAAACACAACATGCAACAATTTCAAAGATTTTACTAAGTTACAGTTCATATAAGGAAATCAGTCAATTGAAATAAATTCATTAGGGCCTAATCTATGGATTTCACTTGACTGGGAATAAAGATATGCAACTGTTGGTCACAGATACCTTAAAAAAAAAAAAAAAAAGGTAGGGGCGTGGATCAGTAAACCAGTCAGTATCTGGTGTGACCACTATTTGCCTCATGCAGCGCGACACAGCTCCTTCGCATAGAGTTGATCAGGCTATTGATTGTGGACTGTAGAAGGTTGTCCCACTCCTCTTCAATGGCTGCATGAAGTTGCTGGATATCGCACATGTCGATCCAGAGCATCCCAAACTTGATCAATGGGTGACATGTCTGATGAGTATGCAGGCCATGGAAGAACTGGGACATTTTCAGCTTCCAGGAATTGTGTACAGATCCTTTTGACATGTGACCGTGCATTATCATGCTGAAACATGAGGTGATGGCGGCGGATGGATGGCACGACAATGGGCCTCAGGATCTCATCACGTTATCTCTGTGCATTCAAATTGCCATCGATAAAATGCAGTTGTGTTCGTTGTCCATAGCTTATGACTGCAACAATGTTGGAGGCAGCTTATGGTAGAGAAAAGAACATTCAATTCTCTGGCAACAGCTCTGGTGGACATTCCTGCAGTCAGCATGCCAATTGCACGCTCCCTCAAAACTTGAGACATCTGTGGCACTGTGTTGTGTGACAAAACGGCACATTTTAGAGTGGCCTTTTATTGTCCCCAGCACAAGGTGCACCTGTGTAATGATCATGCTGTTTAATTAGCTTCTTGATATGCCACACCTGTCAGGTGGATGGATTATCTTGGCAAAGGAGAAAGGCTCACTAACAGGGATGTAAACAAATTTGTGTACAAAATTTGAGAGAAATAAGCTTTTTGTGCATATGGAAAATTTCTGGGATCTTTTATTTCAGCTCATGAAACATGGGACCAACACTTCACAGGTTGCGTTTATATTTTTGTTCATTTTTTTGTTTTATATCTGCTCAGTGTTTCACGGTCAGAGAGGGCTCTTCCCATTCGGTAATGGTTGTCATTCCACTAGAAAGGGAACAATAGGCTTCCCAGCCTTGCTTGGAAGCATAATATAATAATAATAATAATAAATAATAATAATAATAATAATAAATAATAATAATAATAATAATAATAATAATAATAAAAATAATAATAATAATAATAATAATAATAATAATAATAATTGTAGTATGGATCTACTATACTTACAAATCCTGGAGAGGATCCGATCCATCTTCAAATGTTGCTTCAGACATTGAATCAGCGCTCTCCAACCCAGAAATTTGATCATTTTCGCCGTCACTTTCACTCCTATCCATCTCCTCCAAAACGTCAGACAGACAATCTAATTTTATTGGGATGCTCTGAAAAATGATCACACAATGGTAAGAAATATTGATCCCCTGACATGCGCACATCGATTACTTTTTAATGGCTTAGGCTACAAACATATGATTGGACAGCTTGTGACCTCCACTGGCAACAACATGTTCGGGGAGATTTCACTATCAACAAATAATTATTAATTAATAAGTATTAATGCCAAAGGAGCAGAACGCACAGCTTGTCGATCGGAGTTGAACCGTGAAGTACTAGACACATTGTGAAGGGAATATCTCAGCGGTGAATGGGGAATTCGGAAAATTCATTCGCTGTTTGACGATAGGAAAGCAAGGTTTTTGATACTGAGTTAGATTTTTTTGCTATTGTGCTTTTGTAATAATCTTACAGGTGAGTGACAGGGGGTCGGTCTGTCTTTCTGCAGGTCCGCCTCCAGTTCTATTTTTTCTTGCCTTTTGCTTCAGTTCTTTCCATGCAAACTGCAGCTGTTTTACCGACCTTTTTGTAACCCTTTCCTCCTCATTAAACTGCTTCTCTATTTCAACCCGTACTTTTTTCCTTCTCTCCTCAGTTCTCGCGTTATGGTGTCTGTCCTCTGTACTGTCTCTTTAAACTGCCTCATAATTTCTACAATAATTTTTATTTTTTTCAAAATCGCTGTAATTTTTTTCCAGCTTTATCATTTTGTGCTGGCTATTTCCATATCTCGATACAAATAAATAAAGGTAGGTTGCCATAGTTAGTGGAATGCTATTTATTTGTCAAAATGTGTTTACCTGTATTACAAAGTTGTTTTTAAGACATTTCCTTTTTATTACGAGTGTAATATAACAAACAAAGGTAATCTTTACGAAGTGTAATTATAAATGCTAGACATTGCATAGGCTACAATGTGTTGATATTATTAATTATTATTATTACCTTGCGCATATCTGTCCGGGATACGGGGACTAAAAGACAGGTGGGAATGAAAGGATGTTCCCGGCAACTAATTTAAAATATATGATTTTAATAAGTTTTACGTTTATTTTTTTTAGTTCACATTTACTATTAACCTTCATACAGTTCCTTGCATTGATACCGGGGTGAAAAAATATGGTCCACCGGATTGAAATGCTGCCCTGACCCCGCCCCCGCCCCCAGTGAACTGGGCAAGATCAAGCAGCTCCTCAGCGTACTATGCTCCAGACTGCTGAACTGAGCTACACCACCCGGGTACTGTACTGCCTTTATATATACCTACATCTGTATCGTTTTATTCACATTGAAAATATACATGACAATTAAAACTAATAAATAAACAGGTAGTATCTATAACTCTGTATATACATATATGTACTTATATACTGTACGGAAGTGCCCAAAACTATTTTTGTGTTTGCATTCTATTTGATTATGATTAATTAGTATAAAAACAAACAAAAAAGAAAAAAAACATGAGGTCTTTTTCAGTCAGTTGTTGGACCATGCAGCATTTGTAATAATAATAATAGTAATCTTTATTTTTATATAGCGCCTTTCTTAGTGAACCACCATCACAAAGCGCTTTACAAGATACGAGACTAGGTTGTGTGAACTATGCATCAGAGTCACTTCCAGCAACATCTTGCCTGAAAGACGGAGCACAAGGAGGTTAATTGACTTGCTCAGGGTCACACAGTGAGTCAGTGGCTAAGCTGGGATTTGAACTAGGGACCTGCTGGTTACACAGCCTCCTATTTATTCCTCAGTTTTCAGGCCGAAGAGCACAGACCCTGAGTTTATTAAATGTAAATAACTTAGATGACATCATTTTGTTAGAGACATGGCCTCACTATAAATTGGCCTCAATATACATGACATGGAAGCCAAGTCCTGCTCTATGCAGATGACCTGGTCCTGCTGTTGCCCACTGAACAGGACCTGGCTCTGCTGGAGCAGTTCTGTCAGACATGGGCCCTGGCAGTGAATTTGAAAAAACAAAACAAATCATGCTCTTCTAAAAAAAGGCCAGAAAAGGAAAACAGATACCACTTTACTCTAGGCAACACTGCCTTAGAACACACATTGAATTACAGTTACCTTGGACTAACAGTCAATGCGTCAGGGAGCTTTGGCCTGGAAGTGAATGCATTAGAAGAAAAAGCTCACAGAGCTTTCTATGCCATCAAAAGAAGGCTATATAAAATAAATATACCCATTAGAATCTGGTCCAAAATTTTTAACCTCGTCATCCAACCCATTGCGCTATGTGGAAGTGAGGTATGGGGTCCACTCAGTCAGCAGAACTACACAAAATGGGACAAGCATCCTGTAGAAACCCTGCATGCAGAATTCTGCAAAAATACATTACAAGTACAGAGGAAAACACCTAATCATGCATGCAGGGCTGAATTAGGTCGTTACCCACTGCTCATCCACATCCAAAAAAGAGCACTAAAATTCGGATTGCATCTCTGCACAAGCCCCCCCCCCAGAATTACTACAGTACAAGGCCCTGCAAACCCAAGAGCTCAGCTCAGTAAAGAGTCCCCTCCATCATCTGGCCCTGAAGCTTAATGCACTGACCCCCACTAACACTAACCAACTTCAGGTCAGCACTGCTAACTAGTTGCAAATCAGAAACTAAATCCCAAAATAAACTTGTTTGCTATCAGGCCCTAAACAGAAACTACACCCTTGCAGAGTATCTTTACACCGTTAGAGGTACAAGGCAGAGTCAGATCATGACCAAGTACAGGCTCAGTGACCACAGCCTGGCCATAGAAAAAGGTAGATGCAAAAAAACCTGAGATCGGCTGTGTGGTCACTGAGGTCGAGACATAGTGCACTTTCTCCCACATTGCAATAAATACTCCCAAACTGACCAACCCAACCCCATGCCTATGCTGGTTTAACTGAACAAAAGAAGGGTAACATTTTTCCAGCACCTCCCTCATGGTACATTTTTGCACATTACTTGTGTATTCCTTTGCATAGGGTTCTTCTCTTCATATCACTTTTATTTAGCATGATAGCACAGGATTTGCAAACCAGCAGTACTTCTCTGTAAGACCGCTAACACAGGCTACCTCTTTTATATCCCAAAACTCTTACAATATGGCAACATTGTAGGTTAACCCTGACCAATCAATTGGTGCTATCAGCCCCACTTCCCCTGGCTCCAGCCAGGTGCACATAATTTCCCTGCGTTTAGTAGGGGTCAGCGCTGGTGCAAGGTTGCACCAACAGTCCAGCATAGGGGAACAGTTTCCGCAGCAGTGCAATCACTCTTGTGAGTGGGAAGCATGGCTGCGTGCAACTTATCTCTGCAAAGCGGCATAGTTCAGTGCAAACATAGTTCAAGCACAGGTGCACACACAAATAAAGTCCCTGCGCCAGCCCATCGTTTTATTATTATTATTATTATTATTATTATTATTATTATTATTATTATTATTATTATTAAAAAAAAGGAGTTAAGGGAGTTAAGTTATAGTTTTAAAGAGAGATTGTTTCTCAAATCTAATTTTATGCATCTGTTGTTTTATTATTATTTTGATGGCGTGATTGTGATGTGTCACTGTAACGTACGGTGATGCTGTTTGTGTTTTTTATGTTTCTATTTTATTCTCCTCCCTGAGAATAAACATTACTGATGTTTCTGTGATTGCAGCTGAAACTAAATGAATGGTTTGTAGCTCTGTTTCATAAACTTTAAACAGTTAACTTAGAAAATACATAGTAGGGCCTCAAGGTCTCCCTGAAGAAAGTTGCACCCTGTGATAGGGCAGCGTCTCGGCCCAGGATGTTAATTGGCAGGAAGGAGACCCGGAGACAGAAGCTGCACACGTTTAATAAGAAAACAACAAACAAAAGACAGGAACAGACAAACAGGCATGGTGGCCAAACAAAAGGTTTAAATAAAACAAGACGAACACTTCATACAACACCGTGTGGTTTCAGGCAGAGCTCTCAATTTGTGCCTTGTATTGTTGACAATAGCCTGTGGAATCCAATTGGGTCGACATTAGTTAGCCAGATAGAGACATGCACTCCATAACCATATGCAAGGCAACTACAGATATCAGAATGGATCCTTGTCCAAAGCCCAAATGGCATAAACAGCAACAGTTTAAGAAAAATGTATAAATAAAAAGCAGGTTCTAACAAGTACCTTCATTAGTGTAATGAATCAGTACATTATAGACAAGGGCATAAAAAAAACAAGACATATGATAAAAAAAGTATAACCATTACATTGCAAAAACATTACAGTATGATCATTCTAATAGGGTGAAGGTACTAAAGCATGTCTGGCCTCCTGACTATAGCTGGCGCTGATATCAACTGCAGGCTTCCCTCACATGGATGGTTGACATAACCCTTTATTAAAGTCTGCCATCTTTGTGAGGTCAAGTAAGGTAGTTACAAAGAGGTACCTCTCTGGTTGGCCATATTGATAAGGACACCTACTTGTCTGTAGGTCCAGGCTGATTAGAGAAGTGGAGCCTCTGAGAGACCAACTTTGCCTGGTCTCTGGTTGGGCTTGAAACAAGAGTGTATAATTGTAGACTTGGAGACCTTGCTCGTGATGGCCTGTGCGCGCCAGCTTTAAAATACGTCATCGCTGAATACATAACATCCCTATCACGTGACGTGGAAAATAAGGCTGGAAGCATTTTTGCTTTGCTCACTCCTTGTGCTGTGAAACAAAGAGGATTAATGCTTCAAAAATTTTAAGTACATTTTAAAATACTATTACACTTGTGTGTGGTTATTCTTTACAATGAAATGATCACTGTAAATGTCTTCTTTATATATTTTACACAACCATCCCAAACGAGTAGGCCCTTATATCTTGTTTTATACTTGCCAAATTTCAAAGAAACATCTCAAACATTAGTTACTATTATTATTTAGCCAATGCTAAAGGGTAATACAAGTTTGCAAATAAGTAAAGTATAGTATAAATATAAATATAAGTATGCAATAAGTAATTTATGCAAAAAGTACAAGTTCTAAACAAATACAACACAAGAAGTGCAAAGATAGGCTTCTACCAACATTTTTCATAAACGTAAGCCGAGGTTATTAAGCCTTATTAAAATGTTAAATCCTTAATGGAGACAGTAAGAAAAAAAAAGACTCCCAGGCCAATGAGGACTGAAGTTGTGCACCACACACCACAAGTCCAACTATTTCCATGGGGGGGGGTGGGGTGGGGGTGGGGTTCTAAACTGAAGTAGAATGCTGCTGTTGATTTTATTTCCATCTCGAATGTCGCGCCTATCAAACCTCAACCCCATGACGTATTTTCAACCTGCGCGCATACGCCACAGCTAATCCATCAGAGGCCACCACGGTCAAAGTCTCAGTTATACCCATCTCATTTGAAAGAACAGAATCAATGATAAAATATATTTAAAAAAAAAAACAGTTTGAGTTGATATTGGGTAGTCATTTAGTTGCTGCATGTGCAAATAATTGTATTTACATTTTTCAAAGAAAAAAACTAGTGTAGAAAATTATTTGAAGGTGTTTTTGTATTTGAGACTTTTTTGTGCTTTTTGGGATCCTCTCTTTGTCTCGCAAGAACAGTCACTGGGGCAGAGATTGGACTATGGGGCATTAGTGTACTAGCGGCAGCGATAGAGGGACTAACCAGGAGGGCATATGCCCACATGCCGTAAGTGGTCCAGGGGGAGCTGGCTCGGGACCAGTTTTTGAAGGCCCCGGGGCCTGGGGAGCTGTGTGTGCAGGTCTAGCTGACCCGGCCACACAACTGCAGGAAGAACTTGAGCTGGCGAGATTGGAGAGGCCAAGAGAGGGTGGGCCAGTGGCCCAATATACCAAGATGGAAGAGGGGGAGGCCATGGACAGCCAGTCACCTGGCTCCCAGGCCCCATCCATACAGGACCCCAGGTCATCCAGTCTCAGCATATGCCTGTGTTGGGGCTGTGGACAGCTGGGACACCTGCAGCACTAGTGCCCAGTAATCACCACCACACTGCCCACAAACACACCGCACCAGCCCTCGGGAAATGGTGAGGGGCTTGCGTGAGTGGGACAGCATGGGCCCCCTACCGAATTCTTAGCCTGCTTGTCAGCAACCAACCACTGTACAGTCAGGAGAGGGGGTCTTTACTCCCCCAGAAGTAGCTGACAGCAGGGATTTGCCGATGGCTGGGCATCTGCTAAGCGCGGACGACACCCCCTTCACCTGCAGAGCGATGGTAATAGTAATAATAATAATAATAATAATAATAATAATAAATAATAATTATAAATCTTTTGTTCTCTCTTTTCAAATAAGTGTACAGTTTTAAAAACACTGTTTTGTACATTTTATAGAGAAGATCGTTGTTATGGAGGACTATATTTATAGAACGTTCATTTTAGAGTGCTTATGTGGCAGGATACGTGAAAACAAGGAAAACCTAAAAATTCTGTTAAAATCAATAAAAATTACAGATAATTGTGCTGTAACATTGAAGTATATAAGCAATAAGACCCTCCACATCAGACATTATCATGCATTATAGACCGTTTGTATAAACGGTCGTATAATGCCTGGTAATGCTCCGTGTCGGGTCTTATTGCTTACACATACACACACACTGTCACAAAGACGGCTGTAGTGGATGACATCAGACCAGAAACAGAGAATAGACAGAGACATGGAGTTTGGTGAAGCTGAGCAACAAACAGAAAATAAAAGGTTGAACAAAAACAGCACACGGCACTTAAACAGACAAACAAAACAAATTAACACTAAACGAAACAGACACTAACAAACAGGAGACGAACAGACAAACACGGTGAGTTAAATGAATTATTTACTTTCACTTCTCTTTTTTTACTCTTTCTCCCCACCCATTCTCCACTCACCGAACACACAGCCCTGAGTGAGTGAAATATTAATGCTTTTATACAGTTGTACTGAGACTCAATTGCTAATCAATCATTCAGTTGGAATATCGGTACAACTGCATGTGAATTAAGTTAGTGCTGGCCTCCCCAAGCAATGCTTTATTTATTAAGCCATTTTTCCATTCAAGAACTGAGCTGACAGGGGTGCCTGGTATCAGATAATTACTTGTTACTTATGACTGTATAATTTGTGCTAATTATTGTGTTTTACAACATTTATGTGGTATTTTATTATGCTGTAATAGTTTTAAAAAACAAACAAACAAAAAAACTACACGTATATTGTGCACTACAGCTTGTTATTTGTTACTGCTTCTAACTGGTCCCCAAAAAATGTTTAAGCATTTAAAATAAAATAAACAGCTATTTTGTATACACTACATTTCTGGTATAATGTTAAGAAAATCTCTTTCAAAATGGAACACTGTTATCGTTTGACACAGCACAGTCAGTCACTACAATATAGCAAAGGAACTCTCTCAATTCTTTCAAATAAGAAAAGTCCTCAAAATGACCACAATATAGCCTACACACTAATAGCATACGTCCAATCGAATAAACATGATTGCTGCTTGCTAAGCCATAAATTAAACAACAGGTCGCATATAAAAACGAAAGCATAATATATTAGCCCAACACGTGTGCCCTTTGCACATACAATATAATATCGCAAAGCTCTTTTACAATAAAAAAAAATATATAGACCATACAGGACATCACACAAATGCATACAATTTTAAAAAAAGAAAGAAAACAGGCAAAATAGCAGGTCACAAATAAATAAACACGGCAACATATATATGCAATAAAATACAAAATTGGAGGCTTTATATTACAACCCAGTAAAACATGTGTGTGGTGTCTTTGTAAACAGTGATATGATATAAAACTTTTGCTTTGCATTATAATCTTTCACAATTATTTTCATCAAAATGAGAGATCTTACTAGGATGCAGGAAAAGAGAAATAACACTCCCTTATGCTGCAGGGGACACGGTGAGGCAGCCATCTGACCTGTTGTTGGAGACGGTTCTCTGTCTTAGGTGTCACAAGTTTTCAAACAGAAAAACTTTTCTACTCATTTTTTGAAATAGTAAAATTTTAATAAAATGTCTTAACTGAATCTGCACGTTATGTGCTAACATTTAAAAAAAAAAAAAAAAAAAAAAAAAAGTAAAATGCAAATCGCCCTCTAAAAAACAGTTGTCACGTCAATTTCAGTTCACAATGCCACTTGTCAATTTCAGTACAAGACTCAAAAGACCAAAAATAGTGGGTGGACAGGGTCCTCCCATCCGAAAAAGTGAGTGGACTTCGTTCACCGTCATCCACCCCTGAGTCGAACACTGTTCCCACCACTCGCCTTGCTCCCACTGTGTCTGGAGGAGAAAAATCAGGTAGGACTGGGCCAAGGTGCCCCTAGTAGCCACTTATTGGTCTGGGAGACTCTGGCTTTAAACCCTGATGTAGCTCCTGAGCGACCAGCCGGGAAGACTGCCCAAGTGCCGTGACCTGCTCAGTCGGGTACGGGGGACTTTAAGGCATCCCGTGCCATCTGGGTCTGTCCAATAGGGTTATTGACACCTTACAAAATGCCAGAGGAGTATCCACATGTTAAGAGTCTTTCAGATGTGGTGTCTGCCTTGTGGGTTCGACCCCACAACATGTCCCATGGTAGTAATACTATAATTTTTCAGGACCTGTTTGAGGAGGAATCCTTCTCTACATTAAAGGTCTATCTGGCAGCCATTTGTGCTTGCCATGTCAAAAATGACTCGGTCTCCCCAGGAGCTCCATTTTGAAGGGTTTGGTGGCTTTGGCTGCCTATGAAGGACATTGTTCCTTGCTGGAGGTTAAGTGTGGTGCTCAGTGCACTCTTGAAGCCTCCATTTGAGCCCATACATTCAGCCGAGCTGAAATATTGATCACTCAAGCAACTGTTTGCTTTTTATCACCTCCGCAAAGCAGGTGAGTGGGATGCAGAAAGCCTGCTTAATTTTTACAGAAGCCAAGACAAAGGGTAAGCTCCGTAGCAATCCTACTTTTTTGCAGAAGACTATCTCGGCATTTCATGTCAACCAGTCTGGGGAAATGGAGGCTTTCTATCCACAGCCTTAACAGTCTGACAGGGAGCGACAGCTCCATATGTTCTGCCCAGTGCGGGCCCTGGCGTCCTACACTGACAGGACAAAAAGTTCGGAGGCAGTCTGAAAATCTTTTTATCTGCTATGGGGTGAAGTCCCATGGTCAAGCCCTGTCTAAGCAAAAAGGCTGTCCAAATCGATAGCAGATGCTGTCAGGACTGCCTGTGAGCGAGCCAATTTGCCCCTCCACAAAAGCTTACTGCCCATTCCACCAGGAGCATGCCAATGCAGAGGTGTGGGTTACTCTCCATACCTTCACTAGGTTCTACAGACGAAAGACGTGGATCCTCAAAACCCTGGTTTTGGTACTAGAGTCTAGGGCAGCTTCTGAGTCAACCCTTACAACACAGGCATACAGGTGAGTTTCTCCCTCAATTTTTAGCCCTAGCTACTCGTTACTGCGTTCCTCTCAGCTTAATCTTGTGGCATTCCAGTAGTTCTGCGGAGGCTTGGATATACTCGCCCATTAGGTAATGGTTACATTTCGTACTTGAAAGAGAATGTTAGGCTATTATTATAAACCTGGTTCTCTGAAATAGAAATAGAACCATTAACCTTCAAGGTCGCAGCGTCCGTGATTGCAGCAGGCTTGAAGGAAAAATGAAGCTGAGATCTGTGTTTGACGTTCTTTTACACCCTTGGGGGTGGTCATGACTGCATCACAGGCTCGGTTGAGCAGGTTTGGTATAGAATATTCACATTTCGGGGTCTTTAGGAGGTAAACACCTATTAGATAATGGTAATATTTCTATTTCAGGGAACCAGGGTTATGATAATAACCTAACGTTCTGGTTTAAAGGTTTAAGGTTTAAACATAGGCATTGTGGGCTTACGATTTTACTGTATATATCATGAACGTTACAAGGTTTAAACTTAATGCCCATAAAAGTTAAGTAATTTTATAAAAAGGGAAGCCTGTTATTTAATATAATTATATAATCCCCACCCCCCGACCCCCCCCCCCCCTTTTTTTTTTTTTAAAGATTTAAAACATTGGGTTTACAACAGCCATATATAATCACTTAAAATACATTTTTTAAAAAGGTACAAAATACAAAACAATAATAAATAAAAAAAAATGTAATATATCAATGTACATCATTGAAAAATAACATCACAACCTCATGTGATAGCAGTTATTGCATGTATTGGCACTGTTTCTAAAGTTATCTCCAAGCTGAACGTGTTTGACCTCGGGCAATAACTTTTACACATTCCTTTGCAGTTTGTCTTATTTTTGGTTGCTGTTTAGACTCTGGTAAAGTAATCTCCTGAAGAGTGAATTGCACAGTGTTAATATTTTCCTGACAGCTTTTTGGGCAGTTTTCAAAGGGGTCATTGCACTTTTCACATGTACAATTTGTACATCCATGTCCAGACTGCACGGTGCTTGAACCGTTTTTTATTTTTAATGACTTCAAACTGACATCAACGACTGTTCTGTAGTTACAGTTCTGGAAAGCCTTTACACATAAACAATTCCTCAAACACATGTGTTGAAGCATTCCAAAATATTTGCAGAACATGTTTCTGAAGTTAGGGTTCAGCAGTACGTAGATGATTGGATTATAGAGCGTGGACGATTTAGCAAACACAGCTGACACTGCAAAAGCTATCGGAGGGATGTTCTCCATGCAACCAAAAGCTGTCCACATGTCACCACGGCATAAGGAGTCCATGCTGTAAAGAACCCAATGCAAACTGAAACACTGACCTGAAAAAACAGAGAACAATATAAGAATACGTGGCACAACTGTGTTCTCATTAAATAACTTCAAATTACATGTGTTTTAGGGTTATTCATACTATAGCGTTTATTCTCTGAGTTTTCTATTGTAAAAAACTGAACCTGTGGAACTGAATACTACCTTCCATAGTTAAACAAAATTAGAAGTACAGCAGGACTACCAAACACAATCATTTCAATGCATCCTGATTTTTTTAAATAAACAACATAGTAAACACAGGAAGATGGCACTATCAATGCAGATGTAACGTCAGACAGCACTGACAGTGTTTTACACTACTGGGGAAAAATGCAAGTATACTAACATATATGATTGGCATAAAACTGAGTTGGGCTGTTTAATTTGCTGTAAACACAATACCACTTACCTGTGTATGCTAATGGATATTATTAGATTCGTGATTTAGTTTTGTAGCTCAGTCTATATTTAATAATGGGCCGTGGTATCTCATGGCATGAACTTTCTAGAACCTACACCTACACATTTAACAACTTGTAGGCAAAACAATGTTTATTTTAACATACCAATAGTGCTTACTTTCAGATTTCCTCATATTTTTCCATAATTTCTGTTTGTATTCTTTCTCAAGATATTTCCTGTGCTGCTTATCATAAAGAACAGGATATTCTGCATTGCTGTAATCAGATGTTCCCCCATCTTGCCTGTGATAAGTCTGAATATAAAATTAGCAGCGAAATGCTGGCCGTAAAAAAGAAAAAAAATAATACAAAAAATAAATAAATAAACGCTATAGTGTGAATAGCCCTTTAAAGGCTGGTTCACACTGGGCATATGATTCATAGAAACACCACAAACGGATTATCTTGCTTATATTGTCAGTTCACTTGTCAATCGCTTTCTTTGTTATTTATACACTCAGCATTGCTTCAACCCTCCGTCTGTGTTTGTTTTCTTTTTTTTTTTATAGCAAACGCGCAGACCCCGTCATTCGTGCTACAACTTAACATCTTTGTTTATATTTAAAACCTTGCTCCTTTCTCTGTTGGTCATTTCACTGCACAGCGCTGCCACGATATTATCAACTATTTTCCTACCTGCTCAGGTGATACTTCTCATCATTCAGCTTCTGTGTTCAGCTGCAGGAGCTCCATCGTTTATCTTTCCTGTCTCCAGCTCGGCTACAGCGCCGGTCAAAGCGCAGCTTCATTACTCA
The DNA here is from genome assembly GCF_017654505.1 of Polyodon spathula. Taxonomy (NCBI): domain Eukaryota; kingdom Metazoa; phylum Chordata; class Actinopteri; order Acipenseriformes; family Polyodontidae; genus Polyodon; species Polyodon spathula. The sequence continues at coordinate 80,928,101 of NC_054536.1, read as the reverse complement.
AATTGGTCCGCGTTTTCATCAGAAAGATTGGCTCCAACGACAGTGCTGTGCTACAACTCTGTTCCACCGGCGCCTCACACACCATGGTTACCACAGCTACGCTACGAGTTCTACTGCGAGTGGTAAGTTGCCACAGAAACCATGCAGATTCGACAGGCACTCAGAGCCTGTGCCTCAGTACTACAATCTTCTGGCTCCTTATGCTGTTGTAGAACTATGTTAACTTATTTATATACATCACTAACCGTTCTAAAGCAAATGTTTTCTACACAAACAAGGATTTTAATTGCAATAACGAAATATACCCTGCTTCACTGAAGCCAATAGTTTCAATTTCAATCTAACCTCTAGGTGGCAGCATAACACCACAAGCTATACATAATTTAAGCCGCTTTGCTATCATTGCGAATCCCGCACACTCCAAACTTTCTATCAATTCCTGCAGTTTTTTGTCACTCCGAGGGATTCTGAGTCCCCTTCCCACCTCAACCTTTTTGCTACATACATAACTTGAATTCTTCAAATCCAGACCGCTCCCCTCGAGGACCTGGTCATGAAGCCAAGTTTATCAGCTTTCTGAGATGCTAAGAATCCACCATCACATTAATTACCAGCTTCCCTGCTTCAGGTCATTCCTGCAACATTCCTGTTCCCGGATTTGTGCTTCCTCATTTGCCCCAACTTCATCAAGGCCCTTAATACAACTTTCAAAGTCCATTTCGTTGAATTTGAGCTACCAGTCACATTCGGAAACTATGTCCTACGATTTTCAACATTTCATTCAAAGCTTCCTCCTACACTGCAATAGATAATACACTCATAGACTGCTCCTGATCAAATCAATAGGTTTTACAGCAGCCTCAGAGCAACGCATTCCCATCCTCTCAGGTTCTGCAACGGCATCAGATCTATACATTCTTCATCTCTGCCCAAAGGCAGCCCCATCTCATCTCATCTGAAAAAACGCATTAACTCTCAAATACCAATTTCCACCGCATTCAGCAGCTCTCTGCTCTCTACAGCAGGCCACTGCACACTACTGACAGCATTCCATCGTTTACTCCCTCAGATCTCTGCCTGTTCAGCAGATCTTGCCTCTACTGTTAATATCTCCTCACTACAGCAAATCTCGGCTCCCTCTTCAGATCTGCTCACCATTGCAGCATGCAAAAGTTGCTTTAGTTTACTGTTTAAATCTACAGCTTCCCTCTTCCAGAGCTTCCAGCTTTCTTTTAGCAATTTAGTCATATGTCCACTCATCCTCTTAGATACTACAAGCGTTAGTACATGGTGAGAGTCGTGGTACGAGACTGGAAATCTGTCTTGATTTTATGAATTAAGGAGTTCCACTATTAGGAGAATGACTGGAGTTGTGAAACCCAAATCTCTGAATGTGAGTTCACCTTTTCCATTCCAAGCAGACATGATGGTAGCAAACCGCTGATCGAGACCGTATTTGCTAACTCATAGGATGGTTGGCATCTCATCTCTGCTTAAAAAAAAAAAAAATTCTACGAAGATTATTCTTCAAATATATTCTTATATTCGGAAGCTTACCTGCCTAATGGAAAAGCCTTCTGCCCACGCTGTTTCTCCTGAATCGGACGACTTCCTGCCTCCGACTCCTCCACCAGTCCGTCTCTGTTCGACCTCCCGTCCTTCCTCTTCCTGGCTTCTGACTGCACCAATCTCGCTAGCCCACCTTGCTTCCACCCAGCCTTCAGCCAGGCAAGCGCACCGCTACAAGCTCGGTTCCGCCAGCCAGCCCCAGCCGCAGCTTCATTATAAAGAGTGGACGACACCTCCCCCTGCCTGTGCAGCCAGCTCAGCCAGCGCAGCCACAGTTTCTGCAGCAGCAGTTACACACTTTGCCCATCCCCTCCACCAGCGAATCCCCTCATGTCATGCTTAATCAGCTGCAAACTTGGCTCCAGCCTCTCGTAGACTCTCAGCTATCCCTCAGCGCTCGTCTCGACAAACTGGAGAACCCTTCTACTCCCCCTGCCTTCAGTTCCAGTACTTCTATTCTTCCTTCCGGTACGTCCTCCTTAGTACCCCCCATTGCTCTCCCAGAGTTCAGCCTTGCCTCAGCCACTGCATCAAGCTCCTCTTCTCCTCGTGCTATTGCCAACCATTCTATTAACCCAAAATTAGGAAGCGAATAACTGAAGGCAAGAACGTCAATCTTGTCTCAATTCTCATCGCCACCTCCGAGTTCTTAGATCACATACCTTTCGTGTCCCGGTCTTCCGGGACCGTCTTCCTCCCAAGGGGTGGCTCCCCGAGTCATAACCCTCATATGTGTTTTCAGTTGCTGGGTCCTTTGCCCCTGGGTTTTGTCGGCATCGCCGTCCTCAGTTAGTGACCTCTTTCTGTATCCTGTCTTTGGTTGCTGGAACCTTCTCCCCTGGATTGTGTCAGCATTGCCGCCCTCAGTCAGTGACCACCTTCTATCCTAGCTTCCATGTCCAGCTTCGCTGGTCTGCTACTAGAGTGGGCCTCGCCTGCTCTTCTATCCTAGGTCCGGTTCTTTCTAGCCGGCACTCTGTCCTACTTACTGCACCCTTCTGCTTCTTCTGCCCTATCCCTACCCCCCAGCTCATGCCCCGTGAACTAATTGTTAAAGTGCAATTACTTTTCTTCTATATAGCTACTTATATATATATATATATTGTTTTTTATATGATATATCATATATGATATATATATACCATCATCACTATATAACAATATAGTGAGATACATTTCAGATGGCTGTATCAAATAAATATGGTCTGCTATAAATTTTAAATGTTTACTGCTTCCCTTTACCTTTTGAGACACTAGTCCGGCCTGCAACAACTCCTTGCTGTCGACAAACCGACGATTACTTTATGAACATTTAATTTCACTTAATTTCACTACCTTCGATTGTTTTGTCTAAATGTATTTACAAGAGACATTAGGTGTAGGTAAGTGATATTTATAGACTTTACACGTCAAACTTTCTTGTTTTGTGTACTAAATTGTTTACACAATGACATTAATATAAAATTTTGTAATACCCATCCTAACAGTCTTTTGGTACTGTACGCACTGATATATATATATATATATTATATATATATATATATATATATATATATATATATATATATATATATATATATATATATTGTGTGTGTAACGAAGGGATACTATACTATATAGAGCACGTATCAAAACTTGTCAGGTAAACAGCTGATCCTGCCAAGGTGCATGAGATTCGCTTGGGTGACTTGTTACAATATGATAGCTTAATATTAATGAGACAATTTCATACTTAAATAGAGGGAGTGCTTACTTATTCAATTTCTGCTGAATCATTAAGCCTGCAGAAGCCTGCCAAGGCTTGATACATCAATAACAAAAACAAAATAAATAAATAAATGAAAGAACTGTCATTGGATTGCAGAGAAGTCCAAAATACAGTACATGACTTTTTAGCTGAAGTATATCTAATTCTTTATAACCTGTGACTTCTTACATACCTTAAATTGAGCAATCATTAATTAAAAGATGTATTTTCTTCCTGTTAATTAACCAGAGTTCTTTGTAAACTGTCACTTCGGACTTCTAAGAATAGGTAGGTAATAGGCAGTTAAAATGTTCGAAATATTACAACTACTTTTGGCAATAATTACTGTCTGAGAATGTTGTCCTATATCTTATATTACTGTAGCTTGAAGACTCTTTGTTTGCAAACTGAGCTTTTAGAGCATCTTATGCTTTCCAGGTAATTTCAGTGGGAAAGTGAAATTGTCCACTGCCTGTTCAGGGCAATCAACCAGCTGCTTCTCCTACATGCTTTGCAAACTGTATGATGCTTTGGTCTGGGAGGCAGGGTGACATGACCAAAATAAATAAATCAGTAACATACTTTCTGGAAGACATGGCAAGTAAACTGGGAATATTCTTTAACCTAGTGTCGTACCAGGAATTGGGGGTTACATTGATCTTTAATTGACAATGTTGGATTTTATTACTGCCAGCACTGACATCATTCAAAAAGGATCTTAAAACTAACACCTCTCACATTTTAGTCAATTTTTAAAGTACATTTCTGTAACAAGGTATACAACTAAACAGAGTATGATTTTATTGATTTGATATGCAGGTCAATGCATGGCAGGCAAGATTATCCTTTGTGAGCTGCATCCTTTTTTAAAGCGATTGCCTGGAACCAAATAATTCTGTAATTTACCCATGCCATGCACATGCATTCACCACGTAGGTCTGAAAATTGTAGTTTTTTTAAATAAACCGATGTTTTAGCACATATATTTCATTGTATGTCTTTAAAATGAGAATATTTGTTTGTGATATCATATGTTTCCCTTTAATAATAATAATAATATTAAAAAAAATAAAAAAACAAACATTTATATAGTGAATGAAAGTGCACAATATGTAAGATTTGTATTGTGTTCCTTACAACCACTTTAGTGCTGCCTGTTGGTGCATATCAACTACTGCCTTACTCTATGCAGCCTGCTGGTACATATCATCCACTGGTCTCCTGTGTGGCCAGGCTAAGCTTTATGCTTCAATGGATCCAGAAGCATCCCCTTTCTTACTGCATTGCCATCTTATTATCCAGCTGTATTTATCTTAACCCTTTGCATGCTTTCTCTGATAAATGTTCTACATGACAAATGAGTACAGTTAAAGTCACAATGGGCAAGACAGTAAATCTTACAAAACTTCATAGAGAAGTGGTTGTACAGTTGATGCTTCGTGGTGATAACTTATTCTCAAGGGCAGTGTAAAAGCAATAACACTATGTAACACAATTTTTGTTCCTGGGTAGTAAGTGTTATTTCCTAATTGCTTATGCCTCAAAAGTATAGAAAATGGCTATTATTCCCCACAAACTTTGCTTTTGTGACCAGGACAGTGATATTTCGAAATATCACTATTTCCAATGGGAGAACGGGCAAATGTGTGTCTTTTCGTTCACATAAAGTCAGAAAAAAACAACATATGAATCCAAATTAACACGTATTTATACTAAAGTAATACAAAAATGACTACAAAAGATTTAGAAGTGAGTAGTTTTTCGAGATTTATGATTATACTGTATTTAACCAATTTCTTACTCTTTAAATGCTTGCTAAAAATGCATGGCAAAATGCCATTCACATTTTATTTTTTTATGTAAAAGCTTTCTTACTTGAGTTTTGGAAGATGTACTCTGTTGCTATGCTTCATTTCTCTTTCTGCATCCATAATCTTCATTCGGTTTCACAATATTTGTGACATCTAACATTTGTTTAATAAAAAGATATAACCAGAGCTGCAATTACAGCAAAAAATATACAAGGTCGAATGACTTACTTTATTGTACCTTGTTTTTTGAAACAATAAAGACAACAACGCCAGCAGTTGTACAAACTGCATTGCATACGCTAACTAACTGGTGTGACCTTCAAATTCAAATATTTTTTTTATGTAAGACCATTCTGTTTTGTTTGCTTGCTGGCTATGAAGTGTGAAAGTTCCATGAAGTTTCTGCTTTTTTTCCAAAATATGTTTTTTTGTTTAATACCTTAATAGGAAGAATTTACCTCATTGCTCTCATGTGTGATAATGAATCACAGAGCACATTTAATCACTAATCTTGCATTACCTTGCCTCAGGAAACATTAATTACTGTAGTCCAAGATACATGCTTGTCAGAGGCTGTGAATCCTTAGGTCAAGGTTGAGACTATTATTGGAAAATATACCCAGAAATACAAAGAATAGTGTTTTGTTTAACAACATACGGGTTGAATGACAAACATACTATTGCCATTCTGGAGAAACATGTCACACGGTAGATACTAGCTCAATTATTTCTTAGTGTCTCTAATTATACGGAATACTGGCTCCATATTCTGATGTATAGCATTGTGGGAATTGAAAATGGCAGTGTTGTGGAATGAGCCATTATGAGCACCAGATAAAGGCAGTGGAAGTATCTGAAATTACTCACACAAGGCAAAAGAGAAAGCCTTCCCTTTAAATATTTCATATTGCAGTTGAGAGTCTCATAAAAGTTTCTGTCATTGTATGTAAGCACTCCAGTGCCATTGAAACACCAAACAGCAGCAAACTGCAGGATCAGTAAAGGTGAAGGAGGTTGTGTTTTCTGGGGGAACAGAGAGTTGGGATGAAGTGTGTTGATCAGGGGTAGCCAAAGTTGGCCCTTCCAGTCTTGGTCTTTGTTCCAACTCTGTTCTAAATGGTTTCATTGAACAGATTCCTTAATAACCAGTGTAGAAGTTTTACAATTGCTACACTGAAGAATCTATTCATTATTATACTACACTTGAAAACTGTATTTACATATTTTCATTTTGAAACACATATTAAACATTTGTAACATTCATGGTCCTTTAGCAGAGATTAAGAACCTCATATTGACCAATCAGGTAACGGTAATCTCAGATCCATTTTCTACTCTGTATTTATAAATGTGTTTCTTGCCTCTCACCAGCACAGCTACTTTCTCACAAGTTCTTAGGATTTTGCTGTAGCTTAATTTTCAAGACTTTATTTTCAAGTTGGTGAAATCCATTTTTCCTGCCTTTACATAATAAATCCTCACTCTGCCCACTGTGCCCAGCATATCATTTTAAGTTCTATGTGGAGAAAAGTCATCATAAGGCTTAGGCCCTAATATCTATCGCACAAGAATGTATAGGTTGTGTTAAGATAAAATGGCTTAAGTTGGGACTGAAAAATGTTTAAAAAAACAAAGGGAGGATAAACTGTGAATATTAAATATACTGTAAGAGGTGCAAAGGTTATTCCCTCTTTCAATACATAAAAAAAACACTTGTGTATTGCCAATCCAAACAATTTGAAAACAGGGTACCACATTGCTCAACTGCCAGGCGATGGGGGGCTTCTTATCCACTAATGATGTGTGTGTTTATGAAAACTTGACGCATGTCTTTATTTACACTTTGTAGCGGCAGTCAAAATAGGATAAAAATGGGAGACTATTTAGAGTGTCTGCTAAATAGCTTTGTACAGCATGATCAATGCTACACAGGAAACTTTGCACAACCTGTTTTTTTTTTTTAAATGAAAAACATTTAACAAAATTACATTACTTTCCAGCAGCCATGTGTTCATATTTCCCCCAAATTATCATTCAACATATCGTGATGTAACAGAGTTGCTTTAATGTATGTTTATTTGCCATTCACAATATTGTACCCCCTTTCACTTACATTATTTTTATGACTTATTATGTATTGTAGCATTGCGTGGAAATGAAAGCAGACTCAGACCCGTTTTTCAGGTTCTCGAATGCAACGGTGTATTAAACAGGGACTCTACACTGGACCGGAAAAAGCAGACTGCTTTACCAGCTAGCGGTACAGCTACAGCTGAGCAGCAAGTCAGACTTGCCCTTCGGTAGCGAGGGCAATCGTTTTTCCTCCAATCCGCGATTGCCACATCGCCTACCACATTAAGGCGATGATTTCTGGTATTGGGCCTCCACTCCCTTTCTGGATGGCCTACTTCCGACTATCCCTGGAATGATTTGCGAACCTATCCAGTCCGGGGCACACTGTTCCTGTTATACAGCACCCTCACAGATCAGGAAGGAGATGTATGATTTGGATTCACTAGCTTTCTGTCACAGTGTGGTAAACGCCTTTCTGTGTGTATGATGAGTGTGCATTTGCTCTTCCAAAACAAATAACCTGTGTCCGTGGAGCTACTTTATTCTGGTTTGTTTTTATAGTTGGGGGGGGGGATGGTGGTAATTAATGAAATATTCTGGGCAGATTTCCCAGTCCTGGTCCTGTGGACCCACTGATTTTAAATATACCAATAGCAGAATGTCTGTAGAACCTGTAAATACTAAGGATAACACTCACGTTAAGTACAATCTTGACTTACTGAACTGGAAAGAAATGCATTCTGATTTATCTGTCACCCCGGAAGTTTCTTACAGATTTCACCACAGTATTTTGTTTATAAACATTTGGTGCGATTTAGTTTGCTGTCAGGTAGCACTTTTGTACTTGAGCTCATTGTGGGAGTAGACTTTCAAGGCCGAAAGCAAGTAACTGAAAATCTGCTGAAAAATTAATAAACATTGTATTTATTTGTAAACAAGACCATGTGTTTTTCTTGATTATCTGAAGTGTGACAAAGGCTTTGTATGTTAATATAAAAAAAAAAAAAATAACATAAGCAATCATGTCATGGATTGAAATTATAATGGGCCATCTTACAAAGGGCTAAACATAAAACTTTTATAACTTTTTCACTAGCCAGAACATGTGTCTGCTTGACTTCGTTTCTTAGAGCTTTACCTTATAATTCTGATTGAATGTTTTGAAGGTGTAGGTGTATAAAAGGTGTAATCGGGCTCCCGAAAGGCACTCCACGTGGCGTGCAGGATGTGCCCTACAGTCTGGGGATGGCAGGTTTGAGTCCAGGCTACGTCACAGCCGACCGTGACCAGTAGTTCCCAGGGAGTGGCACGCAATTGGCCGAGCGCTGCCCGGGTAGGGAGGGCTTAGGTCGGCAGGGAAATCCACAGCTCCCCTGTGGCCTGTGGTTCTGCAGTGGAGCCGCCAGATCTGTGATGTCCTCCGGCGCTATAGGTCTGGTGGCCTCGCTGTGGAAAATGATGGATTGGCAGCCTCTGTATCCCGAGTCGGAGAGGGGGTTGCGAGCGGTGAGCCGAGGTTACAGATAATAATTGGGCACACTAAAAATTGGGGAGAAAGCCAGGGTAAAAAAATTGGAGAGGACTAAATTAAAAAAAATTTTTAAAAAAATAAAAGGTGTAATCGGGATACCTTTGGTAAAATCATGAATAACTGTACTGTGAGGCAAAATAGAACAGGCTTATAACAACATTGTGTACTGGTTATGTTGTTTTATTTTATTTACAGTACATTTGTTATAAATATAATACATAATTTTCTGAAAAGAAACACATTAAATGTGTGTAGATACATTTAAATAACACCATAAATCAACATGAATGATTAATTTACACAGAAAGGGAAATCATATACTCTAGCAGGGGTCTCCAGCCCCAATCATGCAGGTGTTATAGGTGTCTTTACATCATAAATGGCTAAAGATTTAGAACACCTGTTAATCTTGAGTAATTAAGATCATAATTGGTTCAATTAACTAAACGAGAGCTTGGCTGAAACAAAAACCACAAGGCCCTGCAGCTCTCCAGAACCAGGGTTGGAGACCCCTTCCTATAGAGAATCAAAATCATGTGCTTGTGAATAATTTGAATCTGTATAGTGAAACATGAGGTTGACTTGTCCTAATCTGACACATCTTCTCTTCTTAGCCTTTTCTTAAAATCTGTGCTGTGTCCAAGTTTTAAATAATTTGAGTTTTAAATTTCAAAATAATGAACTAGTGATGTAAAACAAACATAAAACGCAAACAAGAGACAACATTTATTAATTAAATTGACTTGATTCCAAAGAGCTATTAGCTCATGCAGTGAAGAACATTTTGTCAACTACCCCAATAAACACCATAGCCCTGTGTTGGTGCAGATAGACGGGTATCAACAGAGCCACAAATAGACATTTGTGGAAGACACAAATTAATACAGACTTGAACCGCACTGCTGACAGTTCCAGGCAGCCACAATGTTTCAATCACCTTTGTTGATAAAAGGCAAATATGCTGGAAAAAATATAAATAATTACATACACACTTAAAAAGTCCATAGTGTCTTTTATTTGAGACATAAAATAACTAGGTTTATTTAAATTCTTCCTATTTGTTCTATACAAGCAGGTCTGATGCAGGAATTAATAAGTACAAAACAATGTATTTTCGATTTCCAGTATTCAATGTGTTTGGGACCTGAAATTGAGTTCAGATGTTATTGATTATGATCAGTGCTGGCATAGAGTTCTGCTGGCTGGTTTCACACATTGAGCCTTGGTCAGTCAGCTTAGCAAAGACCCTTGGAGTTCCCAGATTGTAGACCCCTGCATGAATGAAACAGGCTTTGAGCTGAAGCTTGTGAATTTCCTGAGCTTTGAGCTGAAGTTTGAACTGGGTGTGTCCAATCCAAGTGAAAGAGCCATGGACTTCTAATGCCTCAGTGCTGAAGAGGGAGAAATATGAATGTTAATGTTTCAATTAAGCATGGCACAAAATAGTAAAAGCACCAATAAATAGAATATTGCTGGCAGGCAAGCTGTAGAAAAGTATACAAATCAGGGGATATGATTCTTGTAATAGACATCTATTTATTTAATTGTGTTTAATATGTGAAAATACAAACTTATATCAATATGCAAAAGATAATTAGCAACTCAAAAGGACAGCCAATAGACAACCATATTAAACCAGATCATTCAAACCTGACCTCTATTGCAACACTGCTATTTTCAGAAGAGCTGCAGTATTTATTTATTAATTTTTTTAAAGGAACTATCATTGCTAAAATGAACATGAACTGCAAGACGCAATCCAGAAATGTTCCTTACCTCATAGCTTTATGACGCAGGTCTATTATGACATCAACTCCAGCTTGAGAGCAGTTTGAAAGCATAAGGGTTACAGGCACTACACAAAGGCTGTAAGGCAAGAAACACAATAAGATTATTTTCTTATAACCAGAATGACAGCTAGTACATGTTAACCATAACAGAAGGACATCAGTTTCTGGTACCTGACTTAATACAATACATTTTGAAAGTATGCTTCCTTAAATACATTTTTAGTTTATTGCTTCTATTATACAGGTAAATGAAGACTCACTTAGATGATCATCACTAATTCACATAGTAATTGTGGTCTGAAATGCACTAATGGTTTATTATATGCACCCAATGTAGTCCACATTTTCATGTTGGATAACTATAGTTGTTCGAGGAATGCCAGCAGCTTAGTAGCTTCTGAAGATTATATGCACTTTTGAAATTATAATGACAATATTGATGATCAACTAAATCTCCCATAATATTTTTTTTTTTCAATTTTGTATTTAGTACAATAAGAAACAGCAGAGAGAGATTTTTAATTAAATAACCCCATCTTTATGTAAAATCCAATACATTGGGCGATCTTAAAACACAGTGAAATAATGCTATCATCAATGTTAGAATGTACAGCTATGTGATGAAAAGTACAATCTTTAAACTCATACGCAAATTCCAACTGTGAAATTCAATGAGCTTGTGTTTTGAATTTGGCAACATATTACCAGTACTACAGCAATTTATTAGCACTTTCCAAATATATTCATGATTTGACTCAGTTTTAGCATCTCAGCTCTCAACAATATATTCTGCTAGTAAGCTGTGATTGTTGTAGGTGAAACATGTAAGGAAACAGCCTTTGATATTTTAAATGATACTTGTTTAAACATTTTTTTCTAAACCTGTGTGTTTGTAAAATCAATTGTGCCTCTCTTGATGTAACCCTTTGTCAGCAGTAAGAGGTGCAAATGCACCCCAAATAATTACCACATGCATCTTGAAGAAAGCTTACTCCTGTTTTGAGATGGAAAAGGATGTGCTTTGTATCAAAATGAAGGCAAGCCATTAACGTTTAATCACATACGGGTATCCCGCAATCTTTAGTTATGGGATATGTTTATTTTAAACACACTGGATGCATTTGCACCCCTTGCCGCTGACAGAGGGTTAAAATCAATGAGGCGAGATTGATTATGAACAGATTTAGAAAAGTGTGTTTCAACCAGTATCATTTACTGAAATTATGTTTTATGGTGTGATCCACCCATTAACATAAGGAATGTTTACAAGTTAAAGAATTCTGATTATATATTTGTATAATTCAATACAATACAATTTGAACTTATACTAAATTATCCCTGCACAAGAATTACAAGGCATTTAACGGGGTAATAAAGTTCACGAAGACTGTTAAAATGACAATATTGCTGAATAGTTGTCAATCTATATATTTTACTGATGGTCATAAAAACAATTATAGTACTGTATTTTGGTTTTAAAACTGCAGAAGACAAAACATTGCAAACAATTATTATTACTGTCTAACAGTATGACTGTCATAAGTAAAAACAAGGTCTGAAGTTGCTAAGCAAGTAACACCCACCACCGGAGTGCGGGGTGAAGGCTGCCACACACCGGATGTCATGTGACCAGCAGATATGTGCTGTGATGTGATAAAAGAGAAACCTCTCACATCCCAGACACAATGTGCGACACAGGAGGAACACTGGACCAATGTGAAATAAATATCTGCAAATCATACTCCCCAGGTATATACCTCAACAGTATCCCCACTGAAGTGATATGCATTCCAAGTGTGGATTCACTTAAAAAAAAAAAAAAAAATACTGGATGTGCCATTGTTTGTATGTGTGTGTGTGTGTGTGTGTGTGTGTATATATATATATATATATATATATATATATATATATATATATATATATATATATATATACACACACACACACACACACACACACACACAGAGTACCAGTCAAAAGTTTGAGTACACCTGCTTGAAACCAGGTTTTTCATGAGTATCTGTGCTTTTAACTGTATAAACTTATCTATAAACACTTAATATTTCATTATATGATATGTGTACTTATGTAAGCTGATAATCATAAGTGTATTGCATTAAAAAAAAAAAAAAATTTAAATGAAAATGTAAATCTTGTCAATTTCAATTAAATGGTCACCCAAAGCAAGGGGATTTCAGTCTGAAGCCCAAGTCAGTTAAAAGTCTGAAATGTGTATAACACTGTGTTAGAGCACTGGCCTAAGTATAAAAAGTGTCTGTTAGATGTTTTCTGAGTTAACTAGCATGTTACCTAATTAACCCATTGTCACCAATTATTGCTAACAGGTTTTTCATTCCTGAATGTAAGGGAGCAGAAAATGGCAAAATACGCTCAGTTAAGCAAAGAAAAAAAAGGCAGTCTGTAATTACTTTAAGAAATGAAGGTCAATCTTTAAGACAAATCCCAAGAACTTTGCAAGTGAGTGTAACTGCTGTAGCCAAGACCAAACGATTTGAAGAAACTGGCACTCATGAACAAGGTCAGGCAGGCCAAGGGTGACCTCAGAATCAGAGAACAAGTTCATTCGAGTCACAAGTCTGCGAAACCGGCGATTAACTGCCCCTGAAATACAAGCTCAGCTAAATGCTACTGGAAGTACAGATGTTTCAACATCAACTGTTCAGAGGAGATTGCGTGAAGCTGGCCTAACTGGAAGAATTGCTGCAAAGAAATCATGGTTAAGAGTGCAGAATAAGAGGAAGAGACTTGCCTGGGCCAAAAAACACAGAAACTGGACGTCTGAGGAGTGGAAGTCGGTCTTATGAACCAATGAGTCAAAATTTGAAATATTTGGGTCCAGCCGCCGAGTATTTGTAAGACACAGAGAGGGTAAGCGCATGAGTTCTGCATGTGTGGTTCCCACTGTCAAGCATGGAGGAGGCAGTGTCATGGCCTGGGGTTGCTTTGCTAGTGACAGAGTTGGTGATCTTTACCAAGTCCATGGCAAGCTCAACCGCATGGCTATCACAGCATACTTCAGAGGAATGCCATTCCATCAGGATTACGGCTAGTTGGGTAGTCCTTCATTCTTCAGCAAGATAATGACCCAAAACACACCTCAAAGTTGTATAAGAACTATCTGGCGAAGAAGGAAAGTGAAGGACAACTCAAACTAATGACCTGGCCTGCCCAGTATCCAGACCTCAATCCCATAGAACTTGTATGGGACAAACTGGACAGAAGAGTCAAAGAAAAGCTACCCACAAGTGCCCTACATCTCTGGGAATTGCTGCAGAAGAGCTGGGAAGACATGTCAGGTGATTTCCTGCTGAAACTTGTTAACCGAATGCCTCGTGTTTGTGAGGCTGTTATTAAGGCAAAGGGTGGCTATTTTGAGGAATCTAAGATTTAGAGACAATTTTCAATTTTCTTGAACATTGCTTTGATACTCCTTATGTTTTGTTTTGTATATTGTAACATGCGTTTTCATTTGCGTATACAGAAACATATACGACGTTTCCAGCAAGTGTACTCAAACTTTTGACTGGTACTGTAAAATAAATATAAATATATAATATATATATATATATATATATATATATATATATATTATATATATTATATATATGTATATTATACATACACACACAACAGATGTGTGTTCCACCTTATAACGAGCACAAAAGGGCTACTGTAATGGCAAGAGCAAATGGGAGCCAAAACTCTACAGTCCTATAACAGATTCAGCACTATAAAGAGGCACTTTATAAAAGGTGAGCAAACCAACTATCTCTCTATCTATCAGCTCAGAGAGCCAGCTGCCCATATATCATTGATAATTGATCACTTCTACCGAACACCTGTAATGGAATTTTATTGAGAGACTCCTAGAATACTGCTGTGTATCAACTATAAAAAGACACAAATCATGTGGTCTGTATCATGGTTAAAACAACGTGGCAGAGAAGCCTGTCACATAACTTTTACCTGACAACACCCGTAATAGGACTAAAACAAATAATAACATTGTTGTGTGCTTAGTATAAAGCCAGTATCTCTAATCATAAGGTCTTTATCACTTGGAAATAAAGTCACATTGCTCCAACATGGCAGCCATCCTAAATGGCTTATGAGATACTAGCGGTGGCAGATTTCGGAACTGAAACACTCCCTTCACGTGGATGCTTAATTAAATTTGAAGATTTCAGGATGCAAAAAAGCATCTTCTCTGAGTGTAAACATGTCCTGAAAGGATTTTGAAACATTTCTGAAGAATACCCAAACAGCGTTTTGCTTCTCTGATCCTCTCTGGTTCAGTCTGCACAGGGAATGTATTTTATTTTTTTTTTTATCCCAGAATTTAAAACACTCAATTATAATATACACAGTTGTACAAAAAGAAACTTGACAATGGGTCATTACCCACTTTGGTCTACAAAAAAGTGAGAAAATGTAATTCTGAAATAAATGTGCGTGGGTTGAATAAAAAACACTGTAAAAATTCAAGAAGGAATGAGACATCTGTGACTGTAATTTATCTTACCTCTGTTAAAACTAGGGCTTCTGTTTTTTTTTCAGTTTATTAATTTAATGTTTCTGTTTATTTTTTAGCTTTTGTTTTTACATACTGTAGTAATGGCTTTCTGCATGAGGTATTGATTATGTTATTAATTAGAAGTTTTACATTATGTGTATCTTTTATAGTTAAGAATCACTATGTTTAAATTGTGAGTGAATGTGCTTTGTGTCATTTTAATGCAGTATTGTCCAAGTTTAGAATTCTCTCATTACACATGGCTGACCATGAGATGGGGGGGAGGTACTTTAAAAGACAAGATGGATGTGCCATGCTGAATGTAGCATGTGGCGGACCATAAGATCAGAGAGCACCGCCCCTTTCCCACAGAGGAAGTATGAGGTAGGCTCGCCGTGTGTAATAAGAGAACAACCACCTCAATTATTGGACAGAAACTAGTTGGGTTGAAGGGGAGTCAACAATTGCTTACAACGGTGTAAATATCACACATTGTAAAGCTGTCAGTCGTCTTATCTCTTTCGAAGTGACTCCATGGATAAATGTGCTTTCTGATAAAACACATCATGCACTGAGCTGTTCTGAGGCCTTGTCCAAAGCCAGTTTGTAACTTGTGCTTATATGATTGTATTGGAGGTATACCTTCCTTGTATTTTTTTAAATCAAAAACCATTTGTCGGCTTAACTTTCTCACTACAGATTGGTGCCGAAACCTGGGATTCCTGAAAATCAACCCTTAACGACATTTCACAGTGTGTGGTTTTAGATTTGTCAGCGTTATTATCTAATCCATTGAGTCAGTTTTTAAATAATCACACATAATAGTGAAGGGAAAGAGAAAGGCAAATAATTAGTGAGTCAAAATACTTGGGGTAGAATCTCTCAGCGGAGAGATCCCATGTTAGTGACAGAGAGTCAAATAGTGATTTTCTAAGTGTAAGATACTTACATGAATTCACGGACAACATAGTAAGTAAAGAAAAAAAATAGCGACAAATTGTAAATCCTGGTGTTGAGCCAGGCGACATCAAAATCTGACTAAGTCTCGCTGAGGCAAACTGAGTTAAGTACCCTCGAAAACAAGCAATACTGCAGATGCCAATAACATTGCCGATCACAGGCCTATGTCAAATGCTGGGAGTCGCTAACTTTCTTAGAGAGTATGTGCCAGGATTCACAACATTGACTCACTATGAACAGTTAAAAGGAAACCCAGTCAAGGCCTCGCCCTTAACGTGGACGGAAGAAATGAATCAGTCCTTTTCAGACTTGAAAAAATGCATTAGCCTCTGCCCCAGCTCTTGGCATTCTACGCACTGACCAATACTTTCACCTGCATTGTAAAGCAAAACTGCTGACCCTCAACGCAGTTCTATGACAGATGCATGGCTCAAGACTGAGACTGGTCGCATACTACTCGCGAAAACAAACTCCAGTTGAGAGAGGTTATGACGAATGTGTTAAGCAGCTGTTGTGTGTACATTGAGCCATTCAACTGAACTATTTGTAAGGTTCAATAAAATTATTTTACACACAACACACACATCCACTGGATGGGAAGATCAAAGGTGCATCTGCCCAATGATTAGGCCTCTGGACAGCAGACCTCTTGCACCGCAATATGAACACACTTAAGGATGACAAACTCATGATTGTGGGCATGCTCCTCACTGATGGAGAGCCACATAAATGCACATATCAGCCAGATGAACCAGATATCGTGTCTGATCAACAGAAACTGAGCCAAGTCCCCTGTCACATTGATGGTTCCCCGTATTGGCTGAATGGGCATTTCAAAACATGCTTTGCGGTGTACAAGCCAGATACTAACGAATGCTACGCATTTCAACTTCTTGGAGATCAATCAGTGTAAGTTGCCGAACTCAAAGCCCTCCTACAAGACTTACAAAATACAACGGGCCCCGTATGTATTTATACAGATAGTCCTTACACATTCGGAACAGTACACGATTATATTGCACAATGGGCTCGACGGGGGTTTGTGACGTCATCAGGGGAGCCAATCAAACACCATACACTGAGCCAGACAATTTGGGACCTGGCACAGACATGGTCTGAGCTTTTGGTAATTAAAACCAAGGCCCATCAAACATCCAACCACAAAATACATGAACAACACAATCAGACAGTTGATAAGGCTACAAAAACAAGATTTTCTGTAGAAGAGACACAGGTAGTGGCGCTTGACACAAGTACAGCAGCACCACCTGACCTTAAAACAGTACAAAAGAAACTATGGACACCAGGAGGTGATCTAATACCTTCTGTTAAAAAGGACCCTCTTGTTCAAGTCTCCCACGGTCTTGTAATACGGGTGCACAAAAGTGAGTTATAAAAACTGCATAAGGATGTACACTCACATTTGTTTTTTCTCTCCTACAGCAAACATCTCAGTATGAGAAGGACACTGATACTGCTAGTGTGGAGTGGATTGTGGACGGGAATCAGCACCGAATGGGATCCTCCCGTCACAAACGTAACTAAAACAATGCGTCAGACAAATATATCCAGTTGCTGTTTGCTTCGCCACTGGGCTGCACACATGGCGAAAAGATTAAATAAACATTTAGACTGGATCGAATTTGGGGAATCGCAGAGGAGAATAAAATGATTATGCAATGCCCAAGAATACAACAATTCAATTTGACAATAAAAGCATGTGAATGGACACACCACAATAATAATAATAAAAAAAGCATCTAGGAAAGTAGATAGTTAGACTGAGGTCAGAACAACCAGGGGAAAGTAATAACTGAGCATTTATTAACACATTACCCTTTGGTTTGAACCAAATAATTATAGCTTGACCTTGGAACGCTTTATGCGTGAAATTATGGGGGGGGGGGGGTACATGGGCAGGACATATACAAGTTAAAAATAACACTGGTGTGCCAGAAGATAAGTGGTTAAGAGAATTACATTTGTAAGGTATGAGCAACATGCAGGTACATATGAAAATATACAATGCCAACCTCCTAGAGCATGGGAAGATTCAAACAGTTGGACAAATGTGATAGACACAGGGGTGAGTAAACTCACGCTCAACTGTACCCAGACAGGGTATCATTTTTGGACCAGAACATAAAACTGTTCTAAATGGATGTTAATTTGGTACTAACACATGTCATGTAAAATTTTACTAACATTATTATTATTATTATATTTGATCAGCACTGCCAAAATTATAGACAGATAAAGAAATGGTTAAAACGACAGGTGTGTCTATCATTCAAGATTATAGAGAGACAACAGCTGAGCAAATGAGAGGGAAAGATGAAAAAAAGGGTTAATAGATGATATTTCACAGATCGCAAATGAAAGAGAAGCATTGATCAGTATTCCAAGGTAACATGAGGTGAGAGTTTCTTGCTACATTGTTGACTTTTAATTTAAGATAAAAACACAAGACAAAGCAGCAGTTTATCTTAATGAAAATTAGCTATATATTACCATCTCAAATAAAGTGCAAAATGTATACATTATAAATATAAGAAAATGTGTGTGTGTGTGTGTGTGTGTATATATATATATATATATATATATATATATATATATATATATATATATATATATATATATATAGTGTATGGAAAAGTTAATTTTAAGAAGCTTGTATCCTATGTAATGAAAATTTAGTCTTTTCGGGTCAGACTAGCCATATATAAAAAGTACACTTAGTTTGTTAATGAGGGACAGCTGAACTCGTTAAGGCAGGTATTTAAACACAGTAGGTATGCAGGCTAGGGTTTAGATTGTTGGTAAACCAGAGAGAGAGAGAGAGAGAGAAAGAGAGAGAGGAGAGAGAGACTCTCACAGTCGCTGTACGCATGAAAAACTGTTTCCTCCTGCCCACAGAGCTGATAGTGGAACCTCCCTGTGGCCAAAATGCCATGAAGTAGCCTCCATTGTGAATCTAAGGGTGGTTTATATAAGATTCTCCACACTGGGGCTCTCACCTCCCCATCAGACAATTGGTCCCTCCATTAGGAGTCAGACACCCCCCTTAATATTTTAAAAACAAGTTACCTTTATATTACAAATATACAGACTTTTGCTCTCTATCTCATGGAAAACTGTGTTTTTAACATTGCATATTTCAACAGCTTTCCATTCTACTGCTCTTCCTCGTCTACACAGGGGGACACCAACAACACAGGAAGTCTTATCTGACTCTGCTCTTGTCCTCAAGTCACCTCCTCCCTCAGGACCTCTCCGAGCCCTGGAGAGAGACAGCTCCTGATCTCAGGCAATATTCTGTCAACCGGTGTCTCACAGTCTAGCCCAGCCTGCCATCCAATTCGGCAGCACTGAGCCAGCAAGAAAGCCCAGGAGACATAAGTTGGGACAGTCTGGTCATACCCACTCTCACCAACCTTGCACACAGTGCCTGTGACTGAAGACAATGTTCTGGAAAAAGAGCAGAGAGAAGCCGGGGAAAAAAAAAAAAAGGGGGGGGGGGGGGGAATCTGAACAATACACATAGCCCCTGCACCACAGCGATAACACGGACATAAACAAAGAAGATAGCTACTTCTGCATCAAAGAATATCACAGACATTTGCAGAGCTTTTTGAGATAAAATAATGACTTGGATCGCATTATTGAGGAATTTGGTGATCAGGAGAGGATTTATCAGTATGCACGACTATACACAGGTATGTGATAAATACAACGAACAAGGGGTGGGGGGGCTGGGGTAGCAGTACTGAGTGTCCTGTTGGTATGCAGTGCCTTTTAAACCTGTTTTAGTATGAAAAAAAACAACTTTTAAACAGCGTGTGTAAAATAAAAAGCGCGTGCGAAATTAAATTGGACCCGACACGTCTGATAGGCGCTGAATAAATGAACCGCAAAGGGTTAAACGTCCCGACAACTTCTATTACAATATTTATATTATTAACCCTTTGAGTAGTGAGTTCTAAAATGCACTGGCGGTCCTACAGGAGTGAGGTTTTCGGTCTTTTGCATGCGCTTTATTATTACGAGTACTGCGTACAAACAAGCTGAAAGCTACATGCTCAAAACGCATGGCTGAAGACGTGGTGCACACGGGAAGGCTTCACCTATCTTGATCATTGGACCACATTCTACAACAAGGACTATCTGTATAGACGGGACGGACTGCACTTAAATAACAAGGGAACAAGTCTACTTGGAGAAAAGATCCTTGAGCAGGTTCAGAAGCATTTAAACTAGAAAGACAGGGGGGAAAAATCAACAAAAAAAACAGAAGGGAGACCGCATCAAAACAAGAACAACAACTCAGGTAAGACAACCATTAAATGTATTTATCTAAATGCTAGAAGTATCAGAAACAAAATTCTAGAACTTGAAGCTACTGCACTAACAGGTAACTATGATGTGATAGGTGTTACAGAAACTTGGTTGTCTGAGAGTGATGGGGATGAATATAATATTTGTGGGTATACACTGTATAGGAAAGACAGGCAGGACAGAAGAGGAGGAGGGGTGGCGCTATACATAAGAAACAGTCTTGAAGCCCAAGTGTTAAACCTGGACAAAGAAAATAAAACCGAATCAATATGGGTCAGAATAACGGACAAAAATTCAAACGGCATAATAACAGGAGCATGCTATAGACCACCAGATTCAGATGGTGAGCAAAATAATCTGTTATACAATGACATTAGAAATGCGTGTAGCAAAGGAGAAGCCATACTAATGGGGGATTTCAACTTCCCCCATATAAAATGGGAAAACCCGGTGGGTAGCACGAAGGATGAAATAGAAATGGTGGAAATTACAAATGACTGCTTCCTAACACAATTTGTCAAGGCACCGACTAGAGGGGAGGCATGCCTTGATTTAGTCTTTTCAAATAACAAAGATAGAATAACTAAAACAGAGGTCAGAGAACCACTGGCAAACTCAGACCACAACATGGTCTCATTTGAAGTGTTTTTTAAATCCCCAAAAGTAATGACTAAAGCTAAGGTTTACAATTTTAGAAAAGCAAACTATGAAGGTATGAAACAGAGACTAACAGAAGTAAATTGGAGTAAAATAGAAAAAACACCCACAGAAGAAGGATGGTTGTTCTTCAAAAATGTAGTACTAGAGGCGCAAAACCATTACATCCCTAAAGTAGACAAATCTAAATGTAAAACTAAATTGCCAAAATGGTTTAATAGATCAATTTAAAAAAATATTCAGCGAAAAAAGGCACTTTACAGAGCATTAAAAAAGGACCAAAAAGAAAGTACGCAGAAAGAGTACACAGAACTGGGCAGACACATAGCAAATGACATTTAATAGAGAAAAGTGTAAGGTAATGCATGCAGGAAATAAAAATGTACATTATAAATATCATATGGGAGATACTGAAATTGGAGAAGGAATCTATGAAAAAGACCTAGGAGTTTTTGTTGACTCAGAAATGTCTTCATCTAGACAATGTGGGGAAGCTATAAAAAAGCCTAACAAGATGCACGGATACATTGTGAAAAGTGTTGAATTTAAATCAAGGGAAGTAATGTTAAAACTGTACAATGCTCTAGTAAGACCTCATCTTGAATACTGTGTGCAGTTCTGGTCACCTCGCTATAAAAAAAGATATTGCTGCGCTAGAAAGAGTGCAAAGAAGAGCGACCAGAATTATTCCGGGCTTAAAAGGCATGTCATATGCAGACAGGCTAAAAGAATTGAATCTGTTCAGTCTTGAACAAAGAAGACTACGTGGCGACCTAATTCAAGCATTCAAAATTCTAAAAGGTATTGACAGTGTCGACCCAGTTGACTTTTTCAGCCTGAAAAAAGAAACAAGAACCAGGGGTCACAAATGGAGATTAGACAAAGGGGCATTCAGAACAGAAAATAGGAGGCACTTTTTTACACAGAATTGTGAGGGTCTGGAATCAACTCCCCAGTAATGTTGTTGAAGCTGACACCCTGGGATCCTTCAAGAAGCTGCTTGATGAGATTCTGGGATCAATAAGCTACTAACAACCAAACGAGAAAGATGGGCCGAATGGCCTCCTCTCATTTGTAAACTTTCTTATGTTCTTATGTTTTATATGTTTGTATGAATGTAATGAATACTGACTAATTACAAACAAATAATTTTTACCGCAATTATTATTATTTTTTTTATTTAGTCATAGGGACAGGTTTTGACTTAAAAATAACATGTAGGCAATAAACAATAAAACAACCGGGGGGGGGGGGCACAACCACAACACCATGTCCTAACAAAAAAAAAAAAAAAAAAGGCGAGACACAGAGAGAGAATCATATTCGGGTAAACAGGTTGTGGGGGCGTAGGGAGTGAGAGTGCTTCAGCATATGATACTCCTTGAAGCATGGAGCAACGCACAGAGCTTGGCGCTACCTCTTCATGTTGATGGTAAATATTTTTTACTTATGCCTTCACTGACACACTCGCTAACATCCGATTCAGTGGAAGAATTGTATGTATTTGAATTTAAATCAGAATCTGATTTCAGCATTATTACTAATACCTAGTTCTCACTGAGCGATTTTCACCGGTTTACAAACACTGTTGACATTTTTGTGATTGGTTTATTGTATGTAATTCAGTTACTATCCGGCAGAGGGCGCAAGAGACCAATGTTACAGAAACCAAGTGTTACAATATCATGTGATCAGGTGTTTTGTAGGCTCAGTAATTCAAGTTTAAAGTTGCAGAACGTACTGGTACGTTTGTACTCCTTGGGTACTATTCAAAGGGTTAAGCAACACGCAAGTCTCTAAATGATAGCACATGTTTTAATTTCTGATCTTTGATTTTCAGAGGTATACACTTGATTGGGGGCATTAATTTTCCAAATCTACCCAGCTCACTCACAAACAACTCTCACAAAGGGGGGCAAATTTGAAACAATAACGGTATTTATGGGTGTTGCTAAAGGGGATACCTGCACCAGTGCTCCTTTTAGCACAAACCCTTCCTGTACCAGTTTGTCTACATCCTGTGTCTCTCAAAAAAAACAAAAAAAACGAATAACCCTTTGTTCATTCTAGATGCTGACACCATTTTCTCTCCCCCAACTACCTCACTGAGCAGGCAATCCTCCACGGACACTGCGCTGTCAGGTACACACCGACAGCCGTGTCGGCGAGTCAGACCTGCTCCGCCCGACAGACGCCATAGCTGTGGCTGAGCAGACCTAAAATCCGCACAAACAAACCACAGCAAAACAAATTATACAAAAAAAAAAAGACTATTATAAAACTAAAACCAGTAATGCAACAATCCTACCCCACTTCTTCCTCCAGCTCCTCCCACAATCCACGAGAAATAACAGCAAAGAGAACAGAAATGTTTGCATGTGTATGCAAGTACACACACACACACACACACATTATATATATATATATATATATATATATATATATATATATATATATATATATATATATATGTATGAGATCAGTAATTATGTTACAGTGATTTCTAATCATCTTGAGTCTGACATAACCAAGCCTTTGACTAGAAAATGCATAATTCGGTGTATAAATAAACATACTTCATATTAAAACAGGAACAGAAGACTATTTACCCAGGTCATGTTGTCGAGAACTCTTGACAATAACTTTTAGTTATTCACGTTGCTGGAATGAAATAGCTTTTGTTTTTAAATTATGGAAATTATTCTTTTACCTTTTGTGCATGAATGGGTGGTCATAGGACTCTGGGTAATGAAGACTTGTTTTTATAAGATGAGAAAGCTGCTCCACTGATGGTCTTGCTGGTAGAGGTGGTTGTTCAGGTCGGATTAATTTTAACAGCATCATTTCTTGTGCATCCTGCAAATAAAACAAGTACACCCTGTCATTACTAGAAGTTTTAAAACTAACCTACTGTCTGGGGTTAGGATATATTTCAAATAATTACATGACAGCACTAATTTAAAACAGGAGTTCCTAACATTTTTTAAAAAAAGCCACTATCTTCACAGCAATTTTTTGGACGCTGCAAGCCGTTGACTCAAGGTGTTTAAATTACAGTTTAAACACAAACTCCCCCTAAACAAATTGAAATATCTTTACAATATGACTTTGTTTATTTTAATCTGGGTTCATATCCAATGATTTCTTCCTGACCATTGTAGCAGTTACATCAAATGATGCCTAAAACATTAAAATCCAAAAGAGAAAACACGTAGGCGTATTTATAATTTAAAATAAAATTGTCAATTCAAATTAATAAAAAAAAATTGTAAATTGTGAATAGCATGCTTTATACCCATGACAGCAAGAAAGTAAATATTTGTTCTAAAGTTTGTCTTGTTTGGCTTATAGATGTATCCATGCCCCCTTCCAACTGAAAGTAGGACATCTGCAAGAGAAGTGTGGACCCCCCAGCATGTATGTTTCTACTGTATAATTTCCTTTACTAAATTTTGTTTTCTTCCACAGAAACTTGAAAGAATTTTCAAGAGATACAAGCGGTTGTCGAGGTGCATGTCCATAGCCCGAGCCTTTATAAAAAAGATTGTGATTCATTACTTTGGAGTGCTTGCACTTTTATTGGTTATTAAAAGGCTAATAAATATATGGGGATTATGTCATTTCAATATACGCATTTCAAAAGGGTCAATTCATAAGTTTTAATATATGAAGTTGGTATTTCAAGTGTTATGACAGCTGGGTTGTGGGGCCAGTGTAGCGGGCATTGTTCTGTGATACACTGCCGTTACGGATGAACCCAGCTCTTTTGCACTGTGGTGAAGACGCTTGCTTGCGGTGCACAGGGTTGCTAGTTTGTTCCCAGGCTGCGCCTTGTTACACCAGCAGGAAGGACCTCCTGATGCCTTTGATAAAATGCTTCTAATTTTGGCATTCACCGATTCAATGCCTGACTCACTGAAAGCTCTCACGTGCAAGCTTAAAAAATAAAGCGCAGGGATAAAATCTGTTCATTCGAAAAGTTCCTTTGCCTTGCATAAGAATGACTATTGTCAGGACATGGTTGCCATGCAATGGTAAAGAGAAAAAAAAAAGTGTCAGATTTAGTATTTAGATACAGGTAACAAATGACGATGACAAAAAGTGTTATTTTATGGTAATTCTGGAGGGGCTAAGCTAAGATTTTAGATGTTATATGAGCATAAGAAAATCCTCTGGTTCTGGGTTCTGCACATAAAGTATTGGTTAGGGTTAACTATGTCAACTCCTTTTAAGATTTTAATTACTTTAATACTGTCCCTCTTAATTCTTCTTTGTTCTAGGCTAAATAGATTCAGTTCCTTCAGCCTATCTTTATAGCTTATTCTTTAAGACCTGGGATTACTCTGGTTGCTCTTCACTAGATTTTCTCCAGGGCCACAATATCCCTTTGGTACTGTGGTGACCAGAAAGAGGACATGGTACTCTAACTGCATTCTCATGAGTGCAAGCTCCTCGTTCCAACCGTGCAGTATACTGGACATTTTTCGTTTGAGATTTGCATTGTACAGATCAGCAGTACAGCAACCAGGTCTCTATGTGCAGATAGCTGGACACCTAGGCTTTCTATTGCTGGCTGTTTGCCAGAAGACGTTTTCATTACGTCAATCAAAAGGCAGTGGAAATTGAACCTTACAGCAGTGAAGCATGCCTTGGCAGACAATGCAAAAAGAGCAAGATTTGTTAAATATTTATTCAGGAATGAGTACAGACAAGGTTCTACGGTGACGTTGGTGCTAAGTGTAGTGAGGATGAAGAATCAGGCAGAAAGTGACAGGGATTCAGATTCGTCAGTCGATACAACAGCAAACAAGTTATGAAAAGATGACTGTGTGAAAAATAGATACCAGTATAGTTAATTTAAGTTAGAGTCAGGATTTTGAGTAAAGTCTACCTTTGCTTAATTATATAAATTCTCTGAAATTGTATATAAATAGTATTTAGTACATTATATTTAACATTGCCTTATTTTTAGTTTCCAAACAAAACAATAAATCTACCAAATATTTAAGATAAAGACCACTGCCATGTTAAAAATATATATTTATTTTACCTGTTTTTGTGATACAGAACATGCTTCCTTCCCTATTGTCTGAAGAGCTACATGAAGCTGACCTTCTAAGATAAGCTGCTTGTTGTCTTCAACCACATATGCCTGCAAATAAAAAGGCAACCAATGAGCAGAAAAAAACAGGCAAACCACAGGCCTGCAAATCCATTTGAATTTTTCTAGGACCTGGAAAGCAGCAGGCACAGGCAATGGGAAAGCAACTTAAAAATGGACATTTGAGCAGCACAACTAGAGGCAATGGACAAGGAGAAAAAGAACAGGTTTCCCCAATCTAAAAGAAATATTTTGTTGTTTATTAACTAGTCATACTCTCTACTGACATGGCTGTATACACTACGAGTCAGTTGCTGTGGTACAGTAAATACATATGGTACTTTTAGCTAAAAGGTAGGCACAGGGTTATTTAGCTGAAGCTGATAACACTTATTACAATCACAGCTTTCAAACAGTGTGACTTACAAAATAATGGCTTGAATTTTACAACTTGTGTATTAAGTTATAGATGCATAACATTTTCTATGAAGCATATCAAATCATTCTGTGTAACTAGCATAAACGTTAGAAGGCAACATAAAAACATAAGCTATACCTTCCACAGCACAATGATGTTCAAATCAACTTCACTGCATTTCTGTACGATTTTTCCCAAGTCGTCGGTTGGCCATCTTGCAGGTACAAAACTTGTATAGCCGTTAGTCAGGGTCTTCTTTGATTCCGAAGACTGGCAGCTTCGGAAAAAAAAGTCTGCACAGGGAGTGGTTGCACTGATTATCTAAGAAAAATCAAAACAAAACAAACATGCACACATAAAATCATAATGAAATCCCTGCTGAGATTATAATTAAGCATCGGAGCTACTTGCACACCAAGTTTACATATAGAATATACAATAAACCCTCAATCACAGGAATGCTATCCTTAAACTAGCCACCTTAATGTTAGACGTACAAGGGAAATTCATGGTTACAACTGCATGTTTATGTTTCTTTGGGCAAGACAAGTGTAAATCTGAACTCTGATCCCCAGGTATGCAACTAAATTTGGATTTTAATCAATGTAATAACCTAATGAATAAATAAACTTATGCCTTACAAGCAAAGTTGTTCAGCCACATTGACAATTTGCAAATACAATTTAAAGAAATCGTGCAGTTCTAAGCAGTGTGTTCAATCATTTACCAGGTGGAAGGAAACTAAACCGCCCGTCAGGATACTAATGCAGTGTCAAAAATGCAGCCTTAACAACGACAACGTTTTATTTTTTTATCAAAGCCAACATAAAAATGATCCAAAGCAACTCAGTATGACCTTCTGTTGCTTTGCACTTTGTGCAGGCTTGTGTTCTCTTCCTTTGCTTTTCTTTATCAAGTAAGAAATGTATCGATCTTTGAGAAATGACACAGTATAATCTGGATGTACGCATCGAAAACAAATTCAACCAGCTGCTATCGCGGTTACTAAAATGCAGCCGTGCCTACTAAATAAAACAAACACTGTCAAAGTACGAGTATTATTATTCATGTATACTGGGGAAAAATGCCAAAGGACTGTGTTTCACTGATTGGCATTCAATTATACGATAAAAACTGCAAAGTTCATGAGTTGCACAGAATGCTCTCTGCAGAATCACCAAACACCTGCTTCACCCACCCTAATATCAGAGTGGAAGTCCACTCAAATCGAAAACATGCATGTGTACAGATGGATGAGAATTTTGAATCTATACTATACTAACCTTTGAGCTGCTAAAATAAATCTAAATATTTATGCACAGTGGCTTATATAAAATATATAATAATGTAAAAAAAAAAAAAAAAAAAAAAAAAACAAACACAAAAAAAACCAAAACACACACTTCAATTTGCTTTTCCCCTAGAGGTTGCGTACCCCCGGTTGAAAACCCCCAATTTAGTTTATTGCAAATACCCACAACATCATTCACCACTGGGATACTGAAGCCTGAAGGACACCAGACCACAAACAGTATGAAATTCTGAACAAACTGAATTACTCATGGAATATTGAGGAAAATGTTTGTATTCATTAGTAACAAAAAATGCTTCATAAAATCACGAAAAAAAAGTTTTATGCAGTCATTTTTAAATAGCAATCATACTGCATGTTAAGGCCTGCCTTGTGCGGTTAAATGCCCGAGTTTAAAGCATCTCTATTACACACCATGAATCAAAAACTTTCGTGTAGCATGACATCCTACAGCAACTGAGCAAGCTCATTGGCTGTGATGGTGTAGAACATAGGAATATTATGAATTATACAAATAACTGAGCATTCTTACCTAAATCAAAAGAAAAAGAAAGGAAGGGGAAGAACTGTGCAATGAAGCAATTTACAATGAGTCAATTTCTAAAACTGATGCATTTTTATTTACTTGGGGATTTCATTCTAGACATGAACTTGTTTTTGCAAGTTTCAGTTTCCAGACAGGTCTATGAGAATGAGCAAAGCTACTTTAAGCTGAACACCACAGGTCATCTGAAAACCAAAAACTGTAATAAAGTATGGGATTCTTTTGAATGATTATGAATTTACAAAATCAACATTAGCATGGGTAGATCTAGTTAACTATCTTCATATGATAATACTGGGGCGTGCAGGACAAAATATCACATAAAACAGAAATGTTCCTTATTATCTGGGCCAGAGCTGTACTACCTGTGTTAGGTCTTTGAACTCTTGGTAGGGGTAATTTCAGATATTTATAATGTTAAGGCACTGTCCAATATGCTATGCCTTTTCTATGAATGGAGGCAGAATATTATGTTTTCATATAAGCAATAGAAAGTGTGTAGGATTGCACAAAATGAATATCCAATCGTACACACAGTGGTTGAAATCTGGTAAAGGAAACAGTATTAACAAGAATAAGAAACAAATCTCTATAGAATGTTTGTATACTACCTAAATAGTCATATTCCCTTTTTAAAGACATTATGAACATGAATTGGAGCATCCTGGACTGAAAGATAAGATGAAAAGCACTTATAAAAGAGCTGCCCACTTCTAGAATCACAAGGAGTTTAGGAAGAAGGGGAAGGATCTAGGATCTATGAGGCAGTTTCACTCTGAAGTATATAACAAAAATATTTTATTTAAAATGGGGAGAAGCTACCTTAACTCCAGTTTTGAATGTGTCTACATTTTAAATCTGGAAGAATTTTCTAGTCAGCGTTTGAAAGGGACAACACTGCTTGCTTAGTCAATCCAGCCTATTATGAGTTTGGTAGACGAAGGGTTAAACTGTAAAGTGATTAAAAAACAAAGGCTTACCTGTTCATTTCCTAAAATGATGTCCGCAAATGTATACTTCCCTAATGCACCAGAGGCAGCTAAAGAAAAATAATGCAAATATGGGTTTAATGCACAACATATTAAACTACTATACACAGTTCAATATGCCCCCAATCCCACCAGTAACTTACCATCTTGATATTTACATTTAGTTGCTTTGAAGCACAATTTCCCTCGCTCTCTGCTTGTAAGCTTTGCATCTGTAAAACACCAGTAAAATCTAAAGAAAATGCTGTCCAAAAAACCATAACTATAGGAATAACATCAGGATAAATTAGTGTTGTATATTAAGCAATCAGACACCACTGCTCTGTTTTAATGTATTGCATATGTATATTTATAATATTTAGATTTTTTCACATCTGGGGTTAGACCAAGGATACTAATCAAACAGACCCTGCAAGCATCACAAGAATGGGGCCAGAATAAACTTTAAACTGGGCTTACAAATATGAAACTAACCTTTATCTTCAGATGGGTTTATGCATTTCTGAAACCTCCATTGTTTACTGCTGCTAGAAACCTGCACAATGTGAAACTCCTGAACACCACCTTCGCTCTGCAAAAGCAAAAAATGACCATCAGAAATGCAGACATTTAAAACACAGGTGGACAAAGTGAAAACAAAAGATCGTAAGAAAAAGATGTAACTTGCTGTACCCTGCTAATGTATCCACAATTCCAGAAGTAACTTGTAACTTTTAATAGTTTCATAAATGAACTCACTCTTAATAAAAGCTATTTCATACTGAACTAAATAAAATAATAATTATACTTACAGTGTTGATGTTTTCAACATCCACAAAAACTAGCATATTGCCATTTCTACCATCTTCTTCATGTTGGAAAGCATTACTCCGGCAAACTGTTGCCCTCACACTCAGAGACCGGCTGGTGCAGATCACTGCTGTATGTCGTAAAACTCTATGGCTGGAAAAAAAAACACAAACCTAAATTATCTGACCAATCACACAGCCATTTATAATTGGAAGCTAGTCCAATTCTGGATACAAGTACAGGTACTGCAACATCTTTATTAGTTGTTTCCCATTTAAAACCATTACTATTAGTTACACTAGCAAACAATGCACATGGTGTACAACGTTTAGTTACTTCCTGTAAGCAAAATGGATATATTAAATGTATTGTATAACATACATTATGAACAAAAGTATTACTTTTATGTAAACACCTATCACTTTCTGGACAACAAATCCTGTTTGACATGAACACAAAATTGCAAAACCTAATGTGGGGGACGGATGGACGACTAATTATGAGAATATCTTGGGCTTAATGCTCCACTTTTCCCCAGATAAAATCCCCCTTGAACACTAAAGCAGTAAAACAGACAATGCCCGGACAGGGATGAACACACTCTTCATGGTTGAACAATCATTCTCCTTGACCTGTTTTGCCATGCATTAGGAAAACAAGGGCACTAATCTTTAGGCAGCCACTACATCTTAAGAAAAATTAACAAGATGCATGTCAAAAAAAAAAAAAAAAAAAAAAAATGCTGTCTGTCATATTAAGTTTATACCAGTCTCTGAAGAGGGTTCAGAAGGGCACATACAACCAATTGTCAATTACGGTGCTAGATTAGAAAATAGTTCCACATAGGTCAAAGGTTCTTTTTCCCCCATCCATCCCTCCCTCCCATGTCCAAGTTTTCTCACTGAAAAACAAACAGTGGCCTTAATGAGCCAAAATAAAAAAAAACCTAAACATTTCAGATGCTTGGGCCCTGACTTAGGCATACTGTTTGTCATTTCAACAGCATGTAGATGGGCATGAAACGCAGGGTCTAACGATAAATTAGAGGCAGCATACATTACTGTTCAGCGCTATCCCAAATGCACATTTTTTAGAACTGCAGAACAACTGTGTGTTCCAAAGGTGGCCAGTCATACATCTGTATTGTATCTGCAGCTGTTCCAAACACTTGCTAACATTTCAAGGACATCTGTTCAGCTGTTTTAAAACAATCAAGGCAACTGGGAGAACTGCCAAATCCCAGCAGAGCACTAAATTATCAACGCACCTGCAGACTTCCTGTAGTCAGCTGGCAAATGCAAAAGCTGAAAAATGAAACCTACAAAGCAACACTCAATACAAGACAATTTTCCAACACAACAAGGCTTCCAGTGCAGTTGCCAAAGAGCAGTCTTTCTTGATTGATGTGCAATGTATTCATTGTTATATTTTTTTCTTGTGTCCAGTGTAGACATCCTCATGTTTACCCTCCCATTACCATCATCACTTCAAACACCCGAGTGCTTACCCTTTATATAAAGGGTGCAAAAAACACCTGACAATGCATGCAGTCACACCACAAAACTAAAAACTTAGTTTTTACAATATGCCCAGTATTAACAGTGGTGTATTGCTTTACCTACCTCAGCTTGGAAACCTTATTGGCACTTTCATAATAAAACAGGAATTGAATTTCATGGACGCCTTCTTTATCAGGTCCTCGCAGCCACAGAGGCAGTTGAATTGAGGCTCCCGGTAAAAGTACAGAGTCAGGCATCGGAATATCAATCACTCCAACAGACGAGTTCCCAGAACCCATTCCAAAGTCCACAGGAGACACCAGGGAAGTGAATGCCGTACTTGCAGAGGTAGAGTCAGTTACTATTGTTTTGTATGCACTGCAGTTTTCTGATGCTTTGGGACTTTGTGGTGTCAGTGCTGCAGTATTGCTTCCAAATGTAAAGAACTCTGGATGTTTGGATGCAACCTTTAATCCAGTAAGAGGAACCTTGCTTACATTCACAAATTCAACATGTGCTTTCCGTATCTCTCCACAGAGCAGTCCAGTAGGAAAATTTATAAAGAACACCTGAAATACAAAGTTGTCAGTAAATGAAACACATCTACTGATAGCACAAAGGGCTGAAGCTTTTTGAAATGTTGATTCCACAAATTTATAATAAATAAAACACAATTATATATAGTGGAATGTCACATATCCGACCATCACATAACCATGGTGATCAATTAACTGCCTCGCTAAATAAATAAATAAATATTAAAATTAGGCTATGAGAGTAATGGCATTGGCAGCAAATGCAGCCCTTTGATGTGTTCCCCTTTAAAGAGAGACAGGCTGTGTGCGTGTGTCTTTTTTTAAAAAGCTTAGCATGGAGATGGCTTATAGTAAACCACACAGCAACACTGTGTATTCCAGCCTAGTTAATCTCATTTACGTTTGCTTACCATTAAAGCAAATAATTTCGCCCTGTTTAAAGCAGTTTGTTTTATAGATGTTTGCAAATCTGACTTTCTCACATACGCACCTATACCCCATTCAACAGGGGGTCGGATACACAACGTTGTACTGTGTATATATATATATATATATATATATATATATATATATATATATATATATATATATATATATACACACACATATACACACACACACAAGCCGGTCCATAGAACACACATCACACACACCATTGGTGGATAACACGCAAAATCTGGCCTGTACCTGACCCTGGGACTAATAATAATAATAACAATAATAATATAAAACACACACTGTCAAAATACCGGTCTGTACGCACAGGATGCCACCTATGCAATGAAGTCAACTCTTTTGTCTTAATTTTATGCTGCAACAAAGCTGTGTAACTATGCCTCCAAAACAAAAATTATTTTATGCTGCAACAAAGCTGGAAACTATATTGACTGTCGTGAATATAGGTTGTCAAAAAGCACTCTTTTTTGGCTTGTTCAGCAAGCATGCTGCAAAAGCAAAATATAGATATTGCTGCTAGAAAGAGTGCAAAGAAGAGCAACCAGCCCGGTTTAAAAAGGCATGTCATATGCAAACAGGCTTAAAGAATTGAATCGATTCAATCTTGAACAAAGAAGATTATGCGGCGACCCGATTCAAGCATTCACATTCTAAAAGGTATTGACAATGTCTACCCAAGGGACTTGTGCGACCTGAAAAAAGAAACAAGGACCAGGGGTCACAAATGGAGATTAGACAAAGGGGCATTCAGAACAGAAAATAGGAGGCACTTTTTTGCACAGAGAATTGTGAGGGTATAGAACCAACTCCCAGTAATGTTGTTAAAGTTGACACCCTGGGATCCTTCAAGAAGATGCTTGATGAGATTCTAGGATCAATAAGCTACTAACCATCAAACAAGCAAGATAGGCCGAATGACATGTACATGTAATTCTATTTTTATTCACAACCTCATCTCATTAACTTACTCCAAAAGTTAATCATTCACTTTGACTGTCCCTTCGATATAACGAACAAAAGGCCTGGACTCCAACAGGTTCATTATAGTAAGGGTATACTGTGTCTGTGTGTCTGTATATAGAATATATACAGCTTGCAGCTTCAAAAAATGCGAAGATAGTGGCTTACATTTTTAAAAAGTTTTAGGAACTCCTGTTTTAAATTAGTGCTGCCGTGTAATTATTTGAAATATATCCTAACCCCAGACAGTAGGTTCATTTTAAAACTTCTAGTAATGACAGGGTGTACTTGTTTTATTTGCAGGATGGGAATAAATGGTGCTGTTAAAATGAATCCGACCTGAACAACCACCTCTACCAGCAAGGCCGTCAGTGGCGCAGCTTTCTCATCTTATAAAAACAAGTCTTCATTATCCAGAGTCTTATGATCACCCGTTTACGCACAAAAGGTAAAAGATTAATTTCCATAATTTAAAAACAAAAGCTGTTTTCATTCCGGCAAAGTGAATAACTAAAAAAAAAGTAATTCTCAAGAGTTCAACAACATGACTGGGGTAAATAGTCTTCTATTCATGTTTTAATATGAAGTATGTTTATTTACACACCAAATTATGCATTTTCTAATCAAAGGCTTAGTTATGTCAGACTCGAGATGATTAGAAATCACTGTAACATAATTACTGATCTCATACATATACATATATATATATATATATATATATATATATATATATATATATATATACACACACACACACACACACACACATAAAAGTACAGCAACAAGTTATAATATACTGTACAGCAATTGTAAAAATTATTTAGCATTCTTTTCTTGAAAATGTCAGAAATGGCTTCTTTGTGTTTAACATTTAAAACTAAAAACAAATTAGTGTACAGGTGTTTTACAAGTGTAAAATCAGAAAATGGTCAGGAGTTGACCATGTGTTTGTTTATTTTAACATATTCAGATTTAGTGTTTCAATATGCTGAAAAACAAACTAAAATATCACCTCTAGTAATGGCATTGGTGGGGTGATGATAGGGTCTAACCGTCGATCAGGACCATGCTTGACTGAAGTTTTCTCTTCTTTAGTGTTATTAAGACGAGGTCCTTGAATTTCCAGATCTTGTCGACCTCGAACTGACATACCATTACTTACAAGGTTTCCTTGAATATAAGAGTGGGGGACAACAAATTAAATAAAATCAATTTTCTGGTATAAAGCTTTGAGCAAGTACATTTTTCTACAGTCTTGCAAATTTCTCACTGTTACAACAACCGTGCAGTTCCTTTCGTATTTGCCCTTGCTCTTGAACATTTTATTTCTTAGTCTGCCGTTACCTCTTTGCAGATACGCAAGGCTGAAAGATTTAAAGCTCTAACACAAAGCAAAACATGTTTTAAAACAAATACATAAAAAAAATAATAATAAAAAAGAAACTTCTTCCTTGCTGACTTAATAATCTGTGCCGTAACCTTTAGTTGTTTGACATTGATGAATTCAGCACTGGCGTAAAATGTTGCATTCTGATGATTGAGTGGGAGAGGTGGAAAGAGTGAAGCATTAGGCTTGCATTAACACACAAGCCTTAAAAATAAGTTGTTGGGTTGACTAGCATCTGCTGAATATACCTAATGCATTGTAATATATTAAAATGATGTGAAAAGACAGCACTAATGACAGGAATGGTACGCATGGTATTCACTAAACTGTGCGCCTTAAATCGTGTGCTTAGTAGCACTGATGGAAAGCAGGTATTATGAACCGAGATCTTTTTATAAAAAGCTGTTATTCAGCACAAGTTATCATGGAGGCATTCCTTGCTAAAAGAGAAAGGCACTGTTTTTAAAGTATTGAGGAAATAAGGATCATAGCCCAGTTTTGTTTTACAGTATAGAATGTGTGTTAGAGAATTCTCACTCATTTGCAACATTATTGATTATAGAATCCTGCAATTAAATGGTTTACTGTCATTATGTTCTCTTTATGTATGTACTATGTAAGAACATAAGAACATAAGAAAGTTTACAAACGAGAGGAGGCCATTCGGCCCATCTTGCTCGTTTGGTTGTTAGTAGCTTATTGATCCCAAAATCTCATCAAGCAGCTTCTTGAAGGATCCCAGGGTGTCAGCTTCAACAACATTACTGTCAGCTTCAACAACATTACGTACGTATGTATGTATGTATGTATGTATGTATGTATGTATGTATGTATGTATGTATGTATGTATGTATGTATGTATGTATGTTTGTGTGTATGTGTGTATGTATCTCCATCCAAGAGCAAGGTGTAAAATCGTCCAGGAAGTCACAAAAGAACCATACAACAACTGCAGGCCTCTCTCGCCTTGGCCAAGGTCAGTGTTCATGACTCCACCATCAGAAAGACACTGGGCAAAAATAGGATTCATGGCAGAGTAGCAAGGCAGAAACTATTGCTCACTAAGAAGAACATGAATGCTCATCTCAAGTTTGCCAAAAAGCAACTGGATGATCCTCAAGAGTTCTGGAACAATGTTCTATGGACAGATGAGTCAAATGTAAAATACTTTATATAGCATTTACACTCACCTTCCCCTTGTAGACCACAAGGATCTGTCCCATCTACCAAATTCACACAGGGGTCTGTTCCCAAGTTGTAAACAACCCCAAGAATGTGCAACTCTCCCGTCTGATGGGGAAGGAGCTTCAGACGTGCCTGTGAAATGGAAATTACAAGAAGTAATTTGTGACAACAGTGTTAAGACATTTTACCTGCTTCATAATTTGTAGTCTTTTACCAGTCCTGGCACCCAAAATAAATCATTTTAAAGGCATGTATTTATTTATAGTAGAGAATGCAAATAATAAAAGGAACATTCTAAAAACACATGTACTCAGTGTAAAGTGCAGAACTAACCTACTGCTTAAATAATTTATAATTATGAATATAAACTCATCTGTCAATAACAGTGAAAGAAAAAGAGAATAACATTTAAAAATCTGCATTATTAGTATATTTGGAAAACACCCTATTGTATTACATAGTAGAAAGTTACTGCGTTATTAACAAATACACTGACCATTTGCTTGACTACAATTAGGAACTTAATAGATGAATAGACAATAACCAAATCACTAAATATCTTCTGCCATTTTCTGAAACACAATAACATTAAAAGGTTTGAAGAGGAAGTCTTCACTTGTTATCACTAAACTCAGGCTCTAAAGTTGCACATAAAATGACATTGGAGTCCAATAAAAACACAGAAGGCTCCACTGAAAAGTAAACGGTAAGATTTCTCTTGCTCATAAAACCTGTGGATGCCTGAACTATGATCCACACACCTCGTTTCACTGAACCGAGACTCGCCTCATGAAATCAGATGATGTCTCTGCGACTTGGTGCTTTCCAATAGGCTATTTTAGTCTATGGAGTGAGCCACTGTTTTCACAACACACACAACTGTAAGGGTTTTAGGGTTTTAAAAACTGCAGGGCTGTTTGGTTGAATGTCACTCCCTCAAATTCTACCAGTGATTGATCCCAGTTTTGGATACAGATTGGGTTTTGCACATATATTGAAGTGAACAATCAACCACACAACATCATTTTCCAGTATGATTCTGGGAAACAAAAGCACAGGGTTCTCATGCATTGCAGCAAGCAAGGACTCATTAAGGGCAGTACATGCATGCGCTTACAGAAACTGATACTAACGGGCTTGCCAAGACAGAAACAGTGCAGTTAATGAGATGAGCAGATTAAGGTAAAATAAATAGAACATGAATAAAACTGTCCTCTTAAACTAAAGCTTTTTTTATGAGAAACTTACCACTTTCGTTTCTTCACTACTCATAGAAAATTCCAGTATGATGTCTGTGCTGATAATCTCATTGTTGAAGGTTGCCTATAAATATGAAAAGATCAATTCACAAATGAGGTCACTGATGTTTAATCTGAAATCAATGTTTAATGCATTAATTGAACAAAACCCCCTTCAATACAATACAATTTATTTATTTAGTTTTAAAGTTGGAATCTAATTTCTTATTTTTTCCCAATTTGGTAAGCCCAATTATTGTTTATTTCAACTGGGCTTGCCGCTGCCACCGTTGACTCGGGGGTTCTATCTGTGTGCTCAGGAAATGTACATAAGGCAGTCGGCAGGTGAAACTTCTTTTGACTCTGCGTCCGGGCCATACGTCAGTGGAGTCTACATGTCGCAGCCTCCTCGTGCGTCTGGGGAACTTTGAATGGCCGCCCGGTCGTTCCTGGCCAGTCTACAGGAGTCGGCGACTCACGGCCAAGCCGAAAACACCCTGGACCCCATTCCCCCACCCCCCCACCCCTTTTTTTTGTGTTTAATATCCATTATTTTTTCACTGGAAGGCTGATTTTAAAACATGATATTTATATGCAATGGAAAGTAGATCCATTTAGATTGTAGTCCTATATTTATACATTAAAAGGAAGTTTTTGATCTGCTATTTATTTTTATGTGTGGCGCAACCGTTTTTGTATAAGAAAAATTGTCTACTATTATAACAAACATTCCCAAGTAGGACCACATTTTAGATCCCTTATACACATATACACAGACTTTGCATACATAAAACAAACTATTATTATTAGGCTATTACATTTTTAACAATGTTTTAAAACTATACTGAATTTACTGTGCGTTATATTTCACATGGAAGGAAAGATGTGAACATAAATGATCAGTCAAATGCTGCAAATCTATAATTGTTTGTGAGCAATTTATTATGTGATTTCTGTGATCGGAAACAAACCCTCAAATATTTGGTAATTTTAATTATCATGCACACTATATTGTTTGTAATATGTTATCATACACAATATATTAGTATTACAAATATAGATCTTTTATGATGTTTATGTCTTAAAGTGTATATAATGCATATAAACTAAATATATACGGACTAATATCTTGGCTGAAAATATCTAAAAGGAGGTACAGTTTCATTTGGAGCTACTTCAACTTCTGGAGATAGCACTGTCTATCATGGTATTGCATCCAGGGTGTAGGTTGGAATGCATTTATGATGAAATGAAATGGAAAATGTCAAGATCCACAAGAACTAAAGATTTCCAAAGAAAGTTCAAGGTACGTGCAGTGAAATTGTTCTGGAAGCAAAACCTACAGAAGACATAGCAAGTGTTCAAGACGCCGGGGGTTTGGGGTTTATGAAAAGTGTACCTTCCCATGTGCATCTTTCTCATTGCTTTTTGGCTCTTCCCTGTTCTGAAGCCGACCGAAATCTTTGGATTGAAACTTCCCTAGCAGCGAGAGGTCTGTCAGCAGGAGAGGAACCTTCAGGGGGTTTCTAAAGACAACTTCCACTATGATAGGCTCTGAAGAAAACCAAATCAATGTTAGCAATCATAAGGAAGAAGTACACAGCTATTTTTTAAATTGAAAAATGCACTAATCTCCCAGTAATAGACTGACCTAAAAAACTGACAGTATGCACTTGTCTTAAGACTTTTGATTATATGAATTACTGATCAGACAATTTTTTGCCAGTCCCCTGAAATTAGTTTTAATGAGGGTTGACTGTATCTAGTTAGTTCATTGATCTGTAGCTTTGATTGGAGATTTTTCTAGTAAAATAATTGAAGACACAAACTGCTATTGCCATCTTTTCACCTCTCAGAGAGATAACTAATCTGCCTTCATTAATTAAGGGAAGACTTAACAACCTTTTTAGATTCCCACAGAAGCAGAGAATAATCTAGCCCATTGAGATTGTGAGTAACTCTTCTCTAAATAAAGACATCTATTGTAGTTAAACTGTCTTTTGGTTTTCTTATTTTTAAATGTAATAGGTGGGTGTCTCATGTTCACCTATTTAATAACAAGACTATAAAGCCCTAAGATAGTAAAACTGAATTACTGAATGTACCCCTCCTTCTCATTTACAATATTAAAAAAAATATATACCTTCTACTACAGCCAGTGGAAATCTTAAGTTGTCAGTTTGGCTGTTCAGGCAGTACTGAGTTGGCTGGAAGTTCACAGGGATTGCTCCTCGGTTGACTACAGCTACAACCTGTTCTTCCAACTCTTTCCACTGTTGCGACAATTCACTGTCAAACTCCTGGTCCAAGCTCACATGAGTAGCTGCTTGTTTTTCTCCTGAAAAATATTCATAAACAGAACGGGAATCTTTTGAATCTCCTTCAAAACAGCTAGCAGACAATGGGATCCATTCAAACAGACAGCGGTGGACCTCAACGCTGCTGCTGATTATAGTGCCGTCTCAGACATTTACATTGTACATACTTTTAAAAGACAAAAATGCACTTGCTTGCACAGTTGTTGTTTTTCATACTATTGGTAGACAAAAGATCTAATTTTATTGATCTTATCAGCAACAGTAATTCAGATCTGCAACTATTAAAAATCAATCCAAGAGACCCAATAGCTGAGTATTATAAAGTTAATACAACAACAAAAGGGACACAAAAGGGTCTGAAACTTCAATTCCAGAATTATGAGCTCAGGGGCTCACAAAATAACATGATAAAATCACTCACCTTTTAGAGTTACTTAAAGAGTTTGCGGGGTTCTGATAAAACAAAATATATATAGTGCTAGTCCCCACGTGCTGCTACAACTGTTTAAATAACCTATCTGTAATTTTTCTTTTCATTGTTAACATCCTGACAACGTTTTACATTTCTAACTTTGCTCTTTTCAAAATGTCTGCTCTAGTGCACTGACAGTGCAAGGGTTATTGCCCACACTGTCAAACAGTGTATTAAGTATGACGTTAAAATGCAGTAGCAGTTTCTTTTAAGTTTCCATCCCCTATTCAGTTCAGATCAACGCGTTTTTATTTTATGTACAGTACTGAAAGATGTAAAAAAGTGTATTTCAAAGAAACTGCATTCTAAATAAACACATGCTTAAAAATATCAATAGGCTTCAAGAACATTTTCAGTAATGCATAGTACCTTAATTTACAAGTACAGTAGAACTCCGAGCAACCACATGTCCAATCAACCACATGTCCAATCAACCACACAGGTTTTCTTTCTCGCAGCAACAATTATTTTAAAAGCACAGAAAATATTAATTATCCAAATAAACAAACTGCCTTTTTCATGGCACACCGTTAGCTAGATTAAAATATTCCAATTTAAACATTGTAAAAAAAAAAAAAAAAAAAAAAGAAATATGTTCTTGTTTTTCCCTTTCCACTTTAACGTTGATACCATTCTTGCCGTCCCAACAAGCAGGACAGTAACTGGTAATGGAGATAGCCAGTTGAATCTGCCTAATCTCCAGCAACCAATCAATGAACCGCACATTTGCTTGTCTTCGCTACAGAGATAAGAGTTTGCATTTTTCCAGAAACATTTCAGTCTCCCGGCTTTTTTCTACATCCCTGGGATTGCAGCTTTAGGATTAGTCTTTATGCCCTATGCAGGGTAACAGATAACTCCCATCGCATTGCAGTTTTATCAGGCATTGCTTTGAGCTTAATTAGCTGCACCTAAGGCTGCGGCTTTTAGGATAAGCCTAATTAAGCTTAGTCACTAACTAAGCTCCTAGTAAAATGGATCTGAAACAGTTTACACTGGCATGCCATGGCAGCCTTATATTAAATTAAACCCTGCCTATGATAGATACCGGTACTAAACCTTGCCTTTAAAATTATGAGGCAGAACTCTGCAAATTATTATTTCGAGCCCTATTCCTAAACCTGTATTTGTAAGTCAAAAATGAAAATCAGACAGTTTAATCATGTCTACGCAAAAAGCAATGGAAACTATGTTAAAAAAGAGGTCACTGAAACTCACCTTCTGCCAGTCTCCGGTCATGTCCAAAAAAGACCCGTGTTGCTGAGCTCTGTATGCAAGGCAACGGAAG
Organism: Polyodon spathula; assembly: GCF_017654505.1. Lineage (NCBI taxonomy): Eukaryota > Metazoa > Chordata > Actinopteri > Acipenseriformes > Polyodontidae > Polyodon > Polyodon spathula. Next base: position 80,886,602 of record NC_054536.1, on the reverse strand, counting down.
CTGTGGTAAAGGACAATCTGGCGACAGCTGGCTAACGTTCTTAAGAAAATAAAAAAAAAAGAATATGAAAAATTAATTAAAACATAAATCATTTAAACAGCAAGTAGCGGGGTTCCGAAAAAAATATCGTTGCTAAATAACATACCTGTCATTTTTATTTTCATTGTTAACATTAACAACTTTTTAGACTTATACCTTTAAAGTGTGTTTCAAAGCTCTTTCCAAAATGTGGTATATCTAGGTAAGGACCTCGAAAATCTTTTCCCTGGAAATACTCATATTTGTAGGACTTTTGATATTTGAATAATCAGTAAAATGGTGAAGCTGCATGCTTGACTATAAATGCCAGATCTCTTATAGAATCACCAGACTGGCCCTGTTATGTACTACACAAGGGAAAGATGTTTTGTAGCTCGTGCTGCCAGGCAACTTTAGGCTGGAGCGTATGCAAAATGCTATTTTATTATTTGTACGAAATGTAAACTCAAACTACAGTACCTGATCAACTTCAAGTGTTACAATAAACATATTACTGTATTGCAGCAATATATTTTTGAAGACTGCCAAACAAGGCACATCAAAAGCATAACAATTACTATACACCATAAACACCTCTGTGATTTTAAAGCTAAAAGTGCTTTAGAGCAGCTCACGCCCTTGCAAAGCATGCACGACCCTATTCTAACTTTGAATAGAGGTGTGACCTAGATGAGGGAAAAGGATTAAATGTGGGGAAAACCTATAAAAGGTATAAACAGACACAGGAGTGTATACAAGCTACTGCGAGTACCCAGAGTCCAGTCCAGTTAACCAGAATGGTTGCTAAATATTTGTGTCATCTCGGACGTGAAGCACGCTGTCAACAGTGTTCTCCACACAGACTAAATAAATATATCTGGGAAGGAGCATGAATGTTTATTGAATCTTTTTTTGATTGAGTGTTCATTTTTTAGGAAAACTAAATTTAAGACTAATACAACCGCAACAGCTGTTGTTCACTCCGACTCAGGAACTTCAAATAAAGACTAGTAAGTTTACATCAGGACTAACAAGTTTCAAAAAGATACTAGTCCCGAGGGCTAGTACTACAATATTGTTAGTTTTTGACCCTGTAGTACTAAGTCAAAGCAACTGTCCATCGAGACAACGGTGTTCTAATTTGTACTCTAAAGCCTCTCAGTAACCTAAATGCCAATCTTTACAGCTGGTTTATTAGGAGTTTTATATGTGAATCATGTATCATGTTCTTTGGAGGCTGCATACACTGGTGCGTTAATCTAGAAATTGTTTAGAAATGAATGCTTTCAGCTGACAGCATGCATGATATACAAATGCCCTATGGAAATGTCTTTCTGGTATGGTACAGCTTTAAAGTAAATAAATAAATTAATAAATGTGAAGTTAGCATGGATATCATCAACTTGCTTTATAGTAAATCACATGTATCTTAACTTGTCAGCATAAGCATCAATTATTATTCTTGGCTTAAGGGTTTGTAGGTTTTTTTTTTTTTTTTCACTTTACCTACCTTATAAACATAAAGATATTCCCTCAGGAAAGCCCCTTGTTGGGATGCTGTCTGCTTGCTGTCATTGATCAATATATGCCTGAAGGCCGATACTGCATTGTCCAGTTGCTTCAATGTAAAAGACTGGCGTCCAATGGTAAAGTTAATATGGTCTTCTGCAAGAGACCAGCCTTTTCCTTTGTATACCTGCATAGCTTGACAGTAACACCGCAGGGCATGCCTTTTCTGTATACATAAAGAAAAAAAGCACAAACATCAATACTCATAGCATTTTTTTTCTTTTTTTTTTTTTTTTTTTAATTCAAACAGCCACCACAGTTTAAACACTATGGCTATGAAAACAATGCTATAATAATGCTGGTGACTGACACTGGATAAAAGTAGGACAGTCAAAAAATGAAAATGCTACTCAACAGGTCTGAAATTGCACGTTGTTGCATTTGCCGAAATACATGGTAATCGCAATCCTGAAAAAACACTACGTGACTGGAGATGAAACAAAGACAAACTTAAAATGGCAGAAGAAAAAACAAGTGGAAAAGTGTTATGGTTCTAATAAACAAAACAAAATGAATGTATTTGTCCTGCATCGTAAGCAACACTAAGATGTTTTGTTTACTGGTCATTAGATGGTGTACTGTTTAGTTTATTGTTTTTTTAAATTCATTTATTTATTTATTTCTGCAAGCAGCTGTGTTAATACTTTTCTTTTAAATTTTAATTAATACAATGAATCTGTAAATGCCAATGCAACTGGAACTATTGTCTAAGTATGGTTTTGGAAAGAAATGTTCAGTAAAGCAAAGATGATAAGTTCTTGAACTTGCTTGGGTACTTGATAAGTTAAAATAAAATAGGTTAAAACAGATGCAATGTGGGATTTATAACTTGATTGTACGCTCTGTTAATTATTACTTTTTAAATCCATTCAAAGTGCAATTTGTCAGCGATTTACACTTACTACTGGAATTTACAGTACTGTAGTAGTACTATATCTATGTTTTGATGTCTTTAAATTTACTTTAACTGGGACTTTTACGCCAGTGCAACCTACACAACGTTTTCTACGGTATTATTATTATTATTATTATTATTATTAACACTTAATTGTATAATCGATTTTTCAGAAATACTTCGAGTTGAAAACGATAACACTTAAGTGCGTTGGTGATTTCCAGTCCTTACATAAAATATTACTTCACCATTAACAGAATGCATTATGCTACAATTATTTTACTGAACTTCAAATTACAGAATCATCAGTGTATAACATATTTAAATCCACAAAAATGAAAACTGCATTCGTCTACAGGTATTTGAAGGCTATTTGAAAACTGAACAGAAACCTCTCTGCATGTACATATACTGTTAATGCTGTGCTCATTGTTCCCAGTACACTCTCTTAGCTTAACCGTTTAGCTGTCACTCGCTGAAGTTGGTTTTACAGGAACAAAAAAAAATAAAATAAAAAAAGCTACAGATTCTAGTTACTGATGCTTCGTAGAACAAGTTTTTAAAATTTTATTTATTTATTTTTTAAACCTGCTGTCTTTCAGGGCAGTAAAAAGCACCAGGGGGTGGGTCACAAATTCCAAGTATCTGGCACTTATCATGATATCTTTCTAATTCTTGCGACGAGGTGAGAAGTGTGCTGCGCTGTGGTTGCAAATACATTACATTTTGGTGTGGAAGATCCCATTTTTGCATTAGCCGCCTTGGTTGTTTTGACCGCCAGTATGGTGGCGTACCCTGCTAGGGTCATGTGACTGCAACACCTCAATAGTTGGGGTGAATACATACTCTACCCTATTACATTTCATTTTGATCTTTTCGCAATAGTCCATCACTATATGATAATTTCATCCCATTACGCATCATAAGAGTAGACCATCAGGACAATCACTTACCGTATCGAAACATTAAAGTATCGTTACATCATTACCTTAGACAAAGTAATCCAAGAGTAGCGCTAATCAGAATACAGCTCTTAGAGTGTATATAAGAAAGAAGACAAGAGACAGAAACTCACCTGCCCGGCTTTGCTAAACCTATGTCCGGCTAGTATCATATGAAATGCAAACTTGCGCACCATCGGACTTCTCATATTTATAAAGCAATGTGCAGACTGCTCCAGTAAAAGGGCACTTCGTAGATCTGAATCCTAAATTAGATGATAAAAAAATAAATAATGAGATTACTATAATGCCCTCGTAACAACTCAGTGTTCAATAAAACTACAAAACAAAGCACTTTGAAAGACAATGATACTTTCAACATATTTGGACCAGCAATGCAGTGAAGACATAAAGGTGTTTTTGTTTTTTTTTTGTTTTGTTTTTTTTAAGACAGTGACACTGGCAGTTGGCTCTCTTCTGAAAACAAAGATCTGAATTTGGCTTAAATGCAAGATGTTTTACTGCTGAGTGACAGAGGGCATAAACTAGTGATGGGCAGTTCTATATATTTTATTAATCTAATATACATAATTTACTAAATGATTAAACTATTATACTGTACATCAGAAAGAGAGGGACTTGGCTGAAAATTGCAGGATTCCTGCATTGGGACACTGAAATACAAGCCCTGCTGCTTGTGTGATTTAGTCTTGCAAGCTTTTTGTATGCAAACTAAAATATGAAAATGTTCATAAAGTGGACTCATTTATACAAATTGAGTGTATATACAACTTGGTTTCACACAACGCAGGATTTTTCCATATACCTGGGTTGTACCCGGGTTGAGCGAGGCAAAATTCATGATGGGCATTCTTTTCACCATATTTTTGTTGATTGAGACACCCTATGAGCCAGACTGCAGCAGGGATGAAGAAACATTTGCTCTAATCAACGTTTGGGTCAACAATTCAACCCAGAGAATCTTGGATGGAAGCCTCTATAACAAGCTGCTTCTGGGGAATTGTGTACACGCATTTGCTTGCTTCTGTCACCCAGGCTGACCTTGCTTCTACAAAAAGCAGTGTGAACTCATGTAGCCGACCCATGACCCGGGTACACTATGCCAGTGTGAAAGGGGTTTAAGTCAAGTAGACAAATGTTCTAGCTAATGCCTTCTTCAGTGCACCAATGAGTATTTCACCTGCATCGTTATGTTTTCTTGCTTTCTGAAAAGAAACTGGGGAAAATTGTGGGTTGGAAAATATCTTGGATAAGAGCCAACTGAAAATGACGTTTTTAGGTAAATTACAATTATCTTAAATGTTATTTCCATTCCCATGAATTGTAACCCTAGGGATGGCTTTTTTAAATTAAAGCTATACCAGAAACTCATAATGGGCAAAGTAAGACATGTAATTTCATTAAGAAGTGTTCTCTTAATAAATGTAGTGTTCTTTTAATAAATGTATCAATAAACTGTTCCAACACTAGGAACAGGTCATTGTAGTTACCAGTTACCTGTTAGTGGTGTGAGGGTAAATTTTACAGGCAGACTTTAAATTGTTTGCTCGTAAGCTCATTTTACACTGCTCCACCTTTGGTCCGTGTGAAAGAATGGCTTGGTGAGTGACATCACCAGACCAGGAAGTACTCCAGGGTGAAATGCAAATGCGAATGTATTTATTTGACCAAACAAAACACCCTTTCACAAATAATAAAAAAAAAAGGAGGCGGCACATTGGTCAATATAAAACAAAGAAGTATCATTCTGGTCCTAATCCAGCACGAGTAGCAATTGTTTTTATATATTTCATTCTTACTCTCTCTCTCTCCGTCTCCTTTCTCCAAAACTCTCTCCAACCAACCAACCCAAATGTGCGGCTGACCCGCTCTTTATATACACATGTGACCATCTCTAAATTGGTAATCTCTTAATTTGGAGATGGCCACATTATGCACACGTTTAGCTGGATGGGGAATTCTACCCCCATACATGCTGTAAAACAATAACACAACATCATTTTAAACAAACACAAAACAGTATATTTAAATAATACAAAATTAACACTGGGGCAAGATGTATGTATCCCGTCACACTCCAAAACACTTTTCAAAACCCTTTTTTTTTTTTTTTTTTAAACTAAGAGCAATTACGTGCTCTACTGGCCCTGTTGCTCCTACACATCTTATCTCAGTGCACTTGTTGCAGAGGGACAATTTTCAATCTAAAAACAGGAGCAAAAGAGTCAATTTAGCTCCATTATTATACACCTAGTTCAGGGTGGTGTAAAATGAGGGGCAGGCTATAAACCTATTATCAATGTAAATCAGTTGGAACTCCTTGGTTTTCTATTCAACTGAGAATTCACAAACCTCACTTTTTAAAAAGGCATGAATTTATTTATTTTACCGTTTCCGCAAATCAGCTACAACAGATTGCTAAAACATGGCAACCTCTCAGATTATTTAAAAAAAATATCCTGATATAGGTCACTTATACTTTTATTCATAACAGTAACTTTAATTCTAAAATAATTAAAGTAACATTTTATACAAAATACTCATATAAATTATTATTACTGTACAGCATATTTGGTAATTTCAGTACTGGAACTGTACTATACAATAGATGTACAGACAAACATACTTCGTATGCAGAAAACAATACCTGTTATTTCACTAAATATTTAAATTCCTAGATGCTATTACTACTGTATAACACATTTACATTTATATCATCTGTACCGCATGTTTTTGTATAGTGTGAAAATTGTTGTATAAACATAGATCATATTCACAGTTTTTTTCTTTGCTGGTTTTATGTTAAAATGTTCACTGTGGCAAACAACTGTATATAATTCAAATAAGCAACGAAGAACCCTGGCATACATTAAGTGTGATTTGAGGATTGCGAAAAGGTTCATGAAGTGAACATCTGAAGGACAATAACAATTAGTATCTCCAAATACAGACTGGACTACATTCAGAAAGGAAAGTCAGAGCTCCCTTCATGGAGTGTAAACTCAACACTAGATCATTAAGTTTTTGTTAGGTGTGTGGAGTAATATGGTTCTGATGCTCTAAGTGAGCAACCCACTGATTCTGCAGTATTCTTAATTACCTTAACATACTGAAATTTAAAAGATCAGTTTTATTCTTTGACAATTTACACTATCTCGACGTCATCAGAATGTTACTTCTTAGGGACGCCTTAGATAAATCATGGTTCATTTCCCCTAAGGGATCTTAAAGTCTATTGACTGAAAAGCACCAAACAAATATGGGCCAGTGATAAATATGGATTGTGCCAATAAGAGGCAAGAAACAGATTTGAAAATGTAACTGTTTTGTTGCTGTTTTACCTCACTGGTCATCCGGATTAAGAGAGTGGCAGCTTCTGAATACTTTGCTTGGCTCTTCAGAATTTCAGCACTGAGCAAAGCACACCTTTCTGCCAGCACCATGTTCCTGTAACGAGAGTGTAAAAGTGATACTTTTAAAACAGAATTAAATACTTCAAAATACTTTGGATCAACTGTTAAAGGAGTCTAATTGTAGTACTATTTATATTGCATAACTGTGACAGAGGTATTCCACATACTTGCAGACTTCCCTGTAAGTCTGTATTGCTGTATCCATATAATGTGCTGGGTAGGGTCTGGGAGCACCAGGCTGTAGAAAAGCAGATATTGCCGCCATTTCCTAAAAGACAAAGAACTGATTGTGTTTAAATTGGAATTAACCTCACACTACAGGGTGGTGCTTAAGATTTACCTTAAAAGGGTTACTTAAATGCCACATACACTTTTTTTATTATTATTTAATGTATGTGTTTATCGTTATGTTTATTATTATTGTTATATTATTATTATTATTATTATTATTATTATTATTATTATTATTATTATTGTGTGCTCTCTATTGTTTCTGCTTAAGCTTACCAAACTACAGCGCCTATAGAAAGTCTACACCCCCTTGAACTTTTTTCACATTTTGTTGCGTCAGTGCCTAGGTTTCATGCATTTAAATGAGGATTCTTTTCCACTTCTATACACACCATACTCCACACTGTTGAGGGGGGAAAAAGTTTTTATTGAGAAAAAAAATTTTATTAAAAACATACAAAACTGAAAGATCATAATTGGATAAGTCCCCCACCCCCCTGAGTTTATACTTGGTGGAAGCATCTTTGGCAGCAATTACAGCTGTGAGTCTGCTGGGATAGGTCTCTACCAACTTTGCACACCTAGATTTGGCAATATTTGACCATTCTTCTTTACAAAACTGTTCAAGCTCTGTCAAGTTCCTTGTGGAGCGTTGATGGATAGTAATCTTCAAGTCATGCCACACATTTTCGATTGGATTTAGGTCAGGGCTCTGACTGGGCCACTCAAGGACATTTACCTTTTTGTTCCTTAGTCACTCCAGTGTAGCTTTTGCTGTGTGCTTTGGGTCGTCATGCTGAAAGGTTTTAGCTTTTTTTGCAGAGGGCAGCAGGTTTTCCTCAAGGACTTCTCTATACTTTGCTCCATTAATTTCCCCTTCTATCCTGACAAGTGCCCCAGTCCCTGCTGATGAGAAACATCCCCATAACATAATGCTGCCACCAGTATGCATCACAGTATGGATGGTGTTCTTTGGATGATGTGCTGTGTTGGGTTTGCGCCAAACATAACACTTTGCATTTAGGCCAAAAAGTTCCATTTTAGTTTTGTCAGACCACAAAACTTTTTGCCACATTGCTACAGAATCTCCTGAATGGTTTTTTTCCTTCTTGCCACCCTACCATACAGGCCAGATTTGTGGAGTGCTTGGGATATTGCTGTCACATGCACACTTTGACCAGTCTTGGCCATTAAAGCCTGTAGCTCTTGCAAATTTTGCCATTGGCTTCTTGGGAGCCTCTCTGATCAGTTTCTTTCTTGCTCGTCATCCAGTTCGGAGGGACGGCCTGATCTAGGCAGGGTCTTGGTGGTGCCATACATGTTCCACTTCTTAACAATCCTCTTGACCATGCTCCAAGGGATGTTTCAAGGCCTTTGATATTTTTTTATACCCATCTCCTGATCTGTGCCTTTCAACAACTTTGTCCTGGAGTTCTTTTGAGAGCGCCTTGGTGCTCATGGTTGAGTCTTTACTTTGAAATGCACTACCCAGCAGAGGGAACCTATAGGAACTGCTGAAATCATGTGAAATCACTACAATTTAAACAAGTGGAGGCCAGTTAACTTGGTGTGTGATTTTGAAGGCAATTGGTTACATCTGAGCTAATTTAGGATTGCTATTACAAGGGGGGTGGATACTTATCCAACCAAGCTATTTCAGTTTTTACTTTTAATAAATTTTCTACAAAATTCTAGAATATTTTTTTCACTTGGAAGTTGTGGGTTGTAAACTTTCTATAGGCACTGTATTTAAGAAAAACTGTTTCAACCTTCTAAATGTGGTTTTAGAAATGACCACTAGGGGGTCTGCAACTTTAATGCCCGTCAACTCTGCAACCATGGTAATGGTTAATTTAGTAGTGGCCAATACATGGATCACAAAAGACTTCTGATGGCTCTCGGGACAAATCAGAACAAGCAATAGCATATTAGTAATCAACAGTTTGTTATGACTGACGAGGAGAGCCTTCTGTGTTGTTCAGTAGCAAAGAATGCTTGTGCGAACGAACATTGTAATTTAGGTGCACGTGTGTGACTAGAAATTCATAAAGGTTGACTATAAAAAATAAACGTGATTTTCTTTCACCTGAAAGTATAAAACAAACAAATAAAAACCCTCAGTCGGATCTAAACTCTCATAGCTCAATCGTTATAAACCAAATTGAAAAAAATATGGTGCTTAATTATAATGCAACAGATATTTACAAAACACTCCATATTTTAAATACAGAACACTACGAAACATAGGAACCAATTACTGTAGACAAACTAAAGAGACATTTTAATCAAGATAGGTCCTTATTTATCTATTTATTTATTTTTTAAAAGGGTTTTGTTTTGTTTTTTACCTGATTAGTTTAAGTGTTCCTCATAATTGTTAGTCCGATACATTTGAGCAAACTTGTATTTTTGTTTGTGTGCCCCTAAATTTTTCAGTGCGCTCCTACATTTTTAAAATTAGATGCACTTGTACCTAAAAAAAGTTAGCGTAGCACCCTGCAAGACTCAGATGAAAACTGCTGGTAAGTTTCTGTTTTATAACTACCTATTCTTATTAGAAAATGCTTTGATTGCACATTTTGGTGTTTTGTTTTATTATTGCTGTCTTACGTATTGGACACTAGTATATTAAATCCTGCTAATAGTTATTGTTCATAGCTTACTGAGGAATCGCTGAGCTCCTTGAGATCCACCAAAATGGATCCCAGTGTTTGGTGTATTGGCCACCACTGGGTTAGTTTGTAACTTAAACATTTCTATATAAAAATAGCAGTTCCAGAGAGGTCAGGTGTCATTTAAGAAAATGATTGGTAAGGTTGTCTGAAATACCTGCTCTGGTATTCTAGGAAAAGCATGTGAAACTCTGAATCTCTCTAATTTTCAACATAATCCCTTCCAACCAATCTTTTCCTAAAATCCTGTATTGGGTCTCCATTTATTTGTTGACAATTTCAGTTTAATAATGTAACATTTTAAATCGACTACAACTAAGGCTTAGGCACTAAATCTCTACACTACTTTACATTGTTATTTCAAACAAATCTTTTTTTTTTTTTTTTTTTTTTTTTTTTTTTTTTAAAGTCAACCCAGACAATTCCTATGGAAAGTGTCCAAGCACAGTGCGTATGAAGGATTCCCATGAAAACTTTTTTATATGTTCCACTTACCAGAGCACCAGCAGCATAAAGCATTGCTTGGTCATTCAAAAAGTCTTTCTTGGCTGTATGGTAACAGTTGTATGCCAAATCATAATGCTGCACTAAGAAGCACAAATCCGCCAATTTCCTTATCTGAAGTTCAGGAGCCTCTGGAGGATATCTGCAAGACAGCAAACCCACACATTGAGAATTAATGGCATGAAGCAGTAGGGAGAGGGGAGTATGACAGGGCAGAGGCACTGCACAAGTAAAATATATGTTCTGTGGCTGCCTTTGCACAGCCACATGCTAATTAAATGGTTCAAATTGTTTAATTCTGTTTATTAGTTAATTAGAAAAGTGTGGAATGTGTCTAGGTGGGAATTAAATTACTGAAGTCAATACCATATAAAAGAACAAAGGAAATGTTTGTTTGTAGAGGTGGTTCAGTGGAAGCAGTTGGCCCAGCCTGAATTGAAAGGAAGTACAAAGTAAGGGAAACAGCACCACAAGAGACGTAGCTTTGGGGTTGTTTCAGATGTTCCTGTTTGTGTAACTGTGTGATTAGTTCCTCTGTGTGTGTTATTATTAAAAGTGTGCAAAGGCGCTTTAACTGAAGTTCCGCTGCTGAAGTAACTTATTCAGGCATATATTATATCAGATACAAATGTCAAATGCAAAATGTTTTAAATGCTAAATACATTTTAAAAAAAGAAGTGCGGTCAATATTGTCTGTTGATTTTGGTATTTTACACTTCAGGTTTATGCTGTTCTAACCATGTTTTTACCCCCCTATTACAAGCATGTGGTGCTGTTCCTTTGATGTATCACATGGAAATGTGAGGGGAGAAATCATGACATGCCGGTCCGCAAGTCTTACTTTTAAAATGAATCAGGTTTAGGACACAATTGGCTGGTTTTACACACCCAGATTGGCACTCATTTTGTACTGCCATGCCTTTAAAAACTATTATTTTTTTAATAATTAGGAAGTGCCTTGTTGTATTTCCCCCTAAAAAGTGATATTTTAAAGTCTCATATATAATAATCTCAAAACACAATACTTACAGCAGACCTGCTGTGTTTTTCAGTTCAGCTATGCTTTTTTCTGGTACTTTGCCACCACTGAACCACTTCTTAGTCGCTGAAAATAAAGACCTACTCAGACCTTTTCTGGACACCAGCTGAAAAAAATTAAGAACATGCTTTAGTCACCAATACGCAACATGCAACACAAGTAGGGATAGACAGTCAAAATGTTCCTAATCAGCTGTATGCAAAAACTTTTATTCAGACAGACATAATGAAAACCAACTGCAATAATAAAATGCACATGGCTCATGTAATCAACAAAAAACCACAGAAATCACATTTCCTTACAATATATGCAAAATAACAGAATATATACTGCTTTATTTAAGGATTGTCTAGTTCTTGTACAGTTTAGACATTACTGAAAGGAAATGTGAGGAATAAATGATCATGACTCCCACTAGGGCTTTAAACAGAGAAGCAGCAACAATAAATTCAAGCACCTCACACCACTGTATGTAAACATAATATCTGCAATAAGCTGCAAGACTAGAACGGCAACAATGTCTCAAGTGTGCTGTCTATCCAGCAAAACCCTTAAAAGTCGCACGACCACAACATGGCAGCAATAGTTTGTCTCAGGTCGAATTATAGCAATTCAAAAAACCTATACACTTTACGTTGGGAATTATAAGCACTTAAAAACGTATATAAAAACTCTAAAGAAATGGTTAAACGTTGAATGATATGCTAGGACGTATAACCAGTGACATGACAAATCTCAACAAAAAGCATATTTTTGAATGTATTAATTTAGTAATTTATCATCCTGTACAGTCTGTCGCTTATTCGATAGCTGTGGTGCCAGAGTAAGGGCAGATATTATACAAAGGAAGGGGTCTGGCAACTGCCTTCAAGTAGTTTTAACGCCGACACCTGCATAGCATTTAAACATTCATAAAAATGTACCAAAAGCACATCCCTAATAAGCATTCTTAAATCGACATACACCCCCCCCCACCCAAAAAAAAAACTGTCTGTATTTGCTAAATTTTCTTACATTCACCTATCTGCTGCAGTATACTATTTTGTAGTAGACAAGGGCTGTGCTTTACAACAGCAGAATTACTTTTACTTGTTTTAAATTTTTTTAACACTACCGCAGTAAGCAACTTTTACTTTTATATAAGCAAGTCAATACACAAGCAAACAGTGGTGAAATGTCTTCTCTTACCTGGTCATTAAGTTGACGGATAGACTTTTCGATATGGGGTAGAAGCCCCCTGAAAGTAAACTCCTGAATAAACTGTCTAATCCGGTCATGATCATTAAGTGTCAAACATGCACCATGTGTGGTCACAGTGTTAGGTTTCTTCCCATCAGTTATCTGTACAGGATTCCTTAAGGTATCAAGGCTGCCACCTGGATCACTGGGGTGATCTAGCTGAAGAGGATGGGTTTCAAAGTTGTTGGGAACACCATCAGCTAAAAGGGAAAAATAAAACAAAAAAACATGTTTTAAAAGAGAATATATCATTGTCCAAGCCATTATCTTTCAATTTCAACAAAAATATCCATACCTGTTTTTTAAATTTTTTTAATATAAATCATTTCCCACCATTAAAGCTATCGTAGTGATTAAAATAGGCATAGCTTACATTTACAGCATTAATCCTCAATTCTCATAAATCATAAAACAAAATGAACTAATCTTGTAGCTGGTAAATGAGATTTAAATTTTCACAGAAAGTATTATAGTATGTTGTGCATTGTAGAAAGATACTGTAAAATGAAAATACATACAAATCTATACACGATTCTTAGAAAACTTGTTAGTTAAGCAGAAATATATTATTTCCATCTACATACTTTTGTAGCATTAATTTTAACCTACTATAATAGAGCTTTTCAGTATAATTTCAGGATTCTCAGGTATGGGTTTAGAAGTGGTATATCATGCTACATCTACCTCTTCTAAATGAATAGTATATAGTAGTTTTTAATTAATTCAACATACACTTTGCAGCTTAAAAAGAACTTCTTGTGTATCACTATGGTATGAAATTTCCAGCATGCATCTACAAAATGTATCTGGTTTACCTTTGACTGAAGGATCGATCCCATCCACTTTTGGTGCACTTACATTGTTTTGTGTATTTTTATTGCCCATCAAGACAGATGTGCCATCTTCAAACAATTCCTAAAACATGGTTTTAAAACATTTAATTTAGATTTCTTCTATCTGGTTATCATTTGCACAATTTAAAAAGGTTTTTTTTTTTTTTTTTTTTTTTTTTTAAAACAAGTAAAATTGAAGTTGTCCAACTTAAATTGTAATAGTTTTGTTTCTTTCAAAAGGTACGATTTACTGCACTCTTTTAGATACTGTACCAATCACGTTTCTACCACTCCACTTTTAATTTCAGCCATGCTGGTATTTATTACCCTAAAATTTCTAAATCACTCAATTTAACACCTCCATTTGCTCAAATGCAATTACAATTTATTTAATATGCCAATTTATAATGTGTGACTATAAGAACATGTATATCAACTGACTGCTATTTCGTACCTGGTTTTGCAAATTACTTTTCTGTAAATACTGGCTCCAGGGGTCTGGTATCTGCTCATCTGATGCTACTGCCAAAGTTTGGGAATTGATTTTAAGCAAATAACAACCCTGTGTTCCATATCTCTGTTTCATTTCTTCATAAACAGAATCTGCCCTGCAAAAAGGGTATGGACAACCCCAGGTTTCATAAGTAACATATAACTATATATATTGAGATAAGCATATATATATATATATATATATATATATATATATATATATATATATATATATATATATATATATATATATATATATATATATATATATATATAATGAGTCATGACTAAGCAAGTTTGCAACAACTTTACAAAATGCAAGCAAAGAACCAAAATACCTGAAAAAAGGAATTTAAAATATACAGTATGTTGGGGCTTACGGTCCTACAGACTTTACTGTAAAAGCTTATGTTTATTAACAAATCAGTCATTAGTTTTGATACTGTATAAAGCTAGTTCAACAAATGTGAAGCAACTAATTTCACTTCAGTAAAAGCTGAATACATTAATAAATATATCTGAAGATACCTTTGTTCGTGCTCTTCACTGATGTCATGAAGCAGCACATAGTATTTCAGTGTGTTTGGAGTAAACCACTTTGGATAGCTGCAGTCACTGCTGTGCTGAATCCGGTGCTGCTCCTGAGACAGCTTCAAAAACTGTTCCACAGGCTGAGGTTCATTAGATGAAACTACAAGCATACCTTTTTAGAATGCATTTTAAGGATAATAAATATATATTATCTGAAAACATTTAACAAAAATAAAAAAGCACACTGTAACCATTATGTGCCACTTTTCCCAAATGGAAAAAAACAAACACAAAAAAAACACAATAACTACTTTATGCTAGGGACATTTACCTTAAAAACTGTAAATTCAGATATAATTTAGAATATCAATATTTACAATTCTGAATATACTAGACTATTTTCCACTATGTTGTATGATGAGGCAAGAAACTACATGATTACTCTATTTCTTTGATCTTAAATCTTTAACAGGCTCTAGCCTCCAGACTCTTGTGGTCAAATCTTGATTTGCGGAGATATATGAGGGTTCACTGGGGACAGAGATTCCAAAGAAGAGCTTATTCAACTGTGATGAATCATGGTTTGAATATTATTTCAGCCTAAATTACTGAGTATCCAAATCTGGGGAACATTGCGCCCCCTCTATGTCAGTTTGGAATTTCCAGCTGTGGCAGGGGATGCATGTCAATGACATATAAGTAACTGACATTATAAATCAAATCTCATTCAAAATGTGGTTTTACTATTGAATTATATTTAATTTCAGATTGCTTGGTACACAAAGTGTTACTGAATAAGCCATACAGTTTACAACAAAATCAGACTTGTAGACTGGAGTCCGGGACTCAGACTCGAGTTGCATTTTTCCGCAAAAGTCTCGGACTCGACCCTTTGTGACTCAGACTCCAACATTCAAGCTCCATGACTCGGAGATGACAATGACAAGTTCATTTTTATTTTCTATTAGTATTACACAAGTAATAGTACAGTTACTAGGAAGCCGGTGCACTGTAAAAACCCACCAACAAAACATTATCCAATCACTGGTTAGCCCTGCTGTGTCTGCAGCCAATCACAGTAAGAATGAGAAATTGGAAGCGAGTTAGGTTGTAGCGTAAACACCCCCCACCCCACCCCACACAAATCCAGCTGGCTGTAGCGTAAACGACAACCACACAAATCCAACTGCAACCACTGCAGACCATGTTTATTTTTTCTTTTGCAATAAACTACAAATAATGTCAGCATGGTAAACAAGTAAGTAATATTTGGCTTTTAACAAGCCTTTCTGTTTACTACTTTAAGAACTGTAGAAACACATTTCTAAAACTGCATTCTTGAATAAAAAATACATCATTTGATTTTGCTGAGCTCCCTGACTCTCTGGAATATAATGTATTTGTTTGCAATGAAACAATAGAACATTGGTCACCTTAGTAATGTTGAGTTTACTGAAAACTAAAATTAATACAATAATCATGAAGTTATAATCATACTTTTAGAGCTTCTTAATTCATATAGAAAGTTGCTGTGTGATTAAATATTCTGTGCTAAACTCCACTTCTTCCCAGAACACACCATTGCTGTTTGCAAGCAACGTCAATGAATTCACCTGGCAAATTCAGGGTAAAACTAGGCACTAAAGTCTCAAATCAAAAATTGCCAGACGGCAGAAGGACTGATTGATAGGAAAAAAAAAAAAAAAAAAAAAGAACGACAATCACTTAATACCACTTCATTTACCAAAATGAAAATAATTTATTACGGATTCATGAAAAACACACTAACAATATGCTTTGCAGCATCAACCTAGAAATCTGTCTCTGAACTTCATTTTTTAATTCCATTATGAACCTATACAAAGGGGAAATACATTATGTTTTTGTGTAAAAGAGAAAAGATAATAAATACATTATCTGAAATCAAATGAACTGAAGAACAATCTCGTAAATGCATCATTGTATTACAAACTTAATAAAAGTGCAAATGCAATGAAAGTGAAACATAACGTTTCTGTTTTGCAAAACAAATAATAAAAAGAATACTAAATTTAAGATCCAAGAACACAGTATACAGTTCCGGCAATTTGTCTAAATCAGATTGGCAGATTTTACCAGAATTGAAGTCAAAATAGATGCTATAGTCAAACGTGAAAGTATCTTCAATTTTTTACTGGTGTAGTGTTATTTTCAGGTATGCATTAAAACACTGTATTCCGTGCACTGCGTTTGCTCAAGCACTTCGAAACAACTTCCGCTAAGAAAGCAGGGAAGGGCAAATTCAAATCTGGTACATTATGCTGTTTTTTGTGTTTTACATTTTTATGGAATTTATCATTTTCCAGTCTGTTATATCATTTTTAATGCAATTTATCATATTTTTCCACCTTTATGAAAATAGCATGCAAATATTTATCATATGCAATACATTGGGATCTTGCACTTTTTTTTTTTTACTTGCACAACTTTGTGGTGGACTTCACGTGAATTGTTTTTTTCTTTTTAGAGAAACAGATTGCAAAAAATAAAATGTATAACATGGTAAATGTACTACTTTTGACAATAGGAAAACACCTATCAGATTACACTGGATTGCATCTGTACCAAAATCTGATTGCATACCTATAAACTTCACGTACGTGCAAACAGTATTCCAATTCCAAAAGAAAAGACGACAATGACAGGCAAGTTGAAAAAGGCATGCAAATAGAATCATATAGCTAGAAAAACAACAAATTGAACAACATTTTTTTTTTTATTATTATTATTATTATTATTATTATTATTATTATTATTTGTACATTTTTCCTGAGGGATATCAGACAACGTCCGTTAGGTAAACTGTTCCCCCACTACTACCCCTAGTTTAATGAAAATTGATTTGCGTTTGCTTCAAGGACTCGGACTCAAGGTTTGAGGACTTAACTACAAGTCTGAACTAAATAAATATTACAAACATTGAGTATATAGGCAGCGATATCTACTGACAAACTTATATTTGATGTGTGGCTTAGAAACCACAATTTGTAATTAAAGCACACACATCTAACAAAATAATTCCAGTAAATCTTATCTAAGATGTATGATCATCACTTCTTACATTATCTCACATTCTACATTCAAACATGTATTTGATTAACATTATCTTTTCATAGCATTTTTAAACAATACGTTACCTTGCACCATCTTCCCATGCCATGAAAAAAATCTAATTCACCTTTGCCATAATGGGTGCTTTTGTCAAACGGCAATATATATTAGGTAAGATGTACTCAATTATTTTGTTAGCCTTGTGAACTTTAAGGTGTTGTTACTCCCCAGTTTGTAACCCACTGAAGCCCAGCCAAATTATATAATGTGTGCGTGTGTGTATATTTGACTTATATATATATATATATATATATATATATATATATATATATATATATATATATATATATATATACATATATATATGTACACACACACACACACACACACTGAGCATCAAAAGGAATATATCACTTATATTTGGATAAAACTCACTAGATGTGATCAAAAAATGGCAAACTCTGTTTTAGACCAGGTGCTGTGACTTTTTATTGTACCGATTAACAACTGAAATCACAAAGACACAGCAAAATGATCTGTCGATCTTGAGCAGGTGTTGCGATTCTTGGTCTCCCAATTCGTGGCCTGTCATTGACAGAATGTGTCTCATTACACCATCTCGCCAGGTTTTAAATTGCTGGCTGTGCGCACCCAAGACAGCGAGCCACAGTACGCTGCCCTAGTCCAGCCTCCAACATGCCAATTGCACGAAGGCGCTGCTCTCTTGACAGACGTGGCATATAATTTTTTTTTTGTTTTGTTTTGTTTCCGTGATTTTCTTTGTTTTTATTCAAGCTTGCAATTCAACAACTGAAATCACTCCATATCCAGTCTACAATCAACTGTCTCACTAATTAGGTGATTAAGTGCATTGTGCTTCAGTCATAGTCATTCAAGCGTGTCATGGTCAAGGATGAATGATCGAGTGATTAAAAAGAAACCACAAACATTTCTTCAATGGTCATCATTTATACAGCTTTTGTATCAAAACTAAAATGTCTTATAATAGTGATAAGTTTCTTTTTGATGCTCTGTGTGTGTGTATATATGTATATATATATATATATATATATATATATATATATATATATAATGGGTTTATTATATATATATATATATATATATATATATATATAAGGTTTGAATTTGGGAATATTATTTTATCATAAATAAGAAATATTAATTTTTCTTAGTGTGCATGCTGTGGCATGAGTAATCATAATTGGTCATAACATACTTTATTATTCCTCAGTTGTTTCCCCAAGGACAACAATTGTAATACATACTGTTAGAATAAAACACACCCATATGAATTTGTCATGCATATTTTTAATCCTGTTCAAGCTCCTGTTAATCAGTCTACACCCTAGAGGGAGCTGACATGAGGCAGAAAGATGAACAATCAAAACTATGACGTGAAATTTTCAGTTAAGTGAAATGAAAATCACTGGGCAACACTTCTAAATGACCATGGATGTGAGAATGTTAAAATACAAATTTTATATATATATATATATATATATATATATATATATATATATATATATATATATATATATATTATAATATAATATATTATATTATATATATACATACACATATACAGAGATAGAGAGATAGATAGATAGATAGATAGATAGATAGATAGATAGATAGATAGATAGATAGATAGAGACACACACACACACAAAGTGTACAAAATGTTAGGAAAACCTTCCTAATATTGAGTTGCACCCCCTTTTGCCCCCAGAACAGCCTCAATTCGTCAAGGCATGGACTCTACAAGGTGTCAAAAGCGTTCCACAGGGATGCTGGCCCATGTTGAATGCCATGCTTCCCACAGTTGTGTCAAGTTGGCTGGTAGTGGATCTCTACTCCGAATAGCTCGTTCCATCTCATCTCACAGATGCTCAATTGGATTGAAATCTGGTGACTGGGCAGGCCACTGCAGTAAGCTGAATTCACTGTCATGTTCGTGGAACCATTCCTGGACAATCCTAGCCTTGTGGCATGGGGCATCCTGCTGAAAAAATCCATTAGCAGATGGATACACTGCTTCCCTGAAGGGATGCACCCGATTGGCAATGATGCTCAGATATCCTGTGGCATTCAAACGTTGCTTACTTTTATCAAGGGGCCCAATGTGTGCCATGAAAACACACCCCACACCATCACACCACCACCAGCCTGCAATGTTGACACACGGGATGATGGATGCATGTACTTTTGGATGGATGCATGTAGTTTTCTCCATACCCTGTCCTCCCATCAGCGTGAAACAGCAGGAACCAGGATTCATCAGACCAGGAAATGTTTTTTCCATCCTCCAGTGTCCAGTGTTTTCGCTCCTTAGCCCACTGCAACCGCAGTTCCTTGTGTTTTGCTGAAAGAAGTGGAACTCTGTTAGGTTGTCGGCTGTCATACCCCATTCGTGTCAAGGTAAGACGAGGTGTGCATTCTTTTATGGGTCTTTCGGTACCAATGTCGTACTGGACTGTCAGTTGACTAACTGGAGCCCGTCTGTGGCTCTGCACAATTCGTGTCAGCCTCCTTTGGCCTCTTTTATCAATGAGCCGTTTTCGACCACTGGCCTGCCATTGGCTGGATGTCCTTTGGGTGGTGGACCATCCTTGATACACACGGGAAACTGTTGAGCATGAAAAACCCAGCAGTGTTGCAGTTCTTGATACACTCAAACCGGCGCGCCTGGCACCTACTACCATACCCCATTCAAAGGCACTTAAATCTTTTGTCTTGCCCATTTACCCTCTGAATGGCACACATACACAATCCATGTCTCAATTGTGTCAAGGCTTAAAAATCCTTCTTTAACCTGTCTCCCCTTCATCTACACTGACTGAAGTGGATTTAACAGGTTACACCAATAAGGGATCATAGCTTTCACCTGGATTCAACTCATCAGTCCATTTCATGGAAAGAGCAGGTGTTTTTAATGTTTTGTACACTCAGTGTATGTGTATATAAGATATTTTGGGGTTACATGCATCAGTAAGTAATGTGTTCAGTTGTAAAACTCTACAGCCTGAACAACATTTTAATCTGTATGTGCTTTGTATTGAAATATTGTACATTATACTCTTTTTTTTTTTACATTCTGTAGTATATGCTATTACAGTCTCATTCTGCAATATTTACATATTTGAACAGAATACTAGTACAATATAACTACTGTAAACTGTACTGTAAATCTCACCTAACTTCTATTTCCATAACTTTGTAAATACAAAGCGTACTCTATCGTTAGAAAGTTTTAAATTCACTGAGAATATGAAAGGATACATGCCAGATAGTGGTTAAGAAAGTCATGGTCTGATGCTGGCATAGACTGGAAGAAGCTTTCTCTATAGGCCTCAAACCAAGGTGTTGTTGCTGAAATGAAAAACAAAAACTTTTTTAAAGACAAATAACTTTTTTTCTTTGGTTTTAAATGTTTCACTCAGTGGGTAAACCTAAGAGAGAATATATACTCAGCCAACGTTTCACAGAACAACAAAAATGAATTATTATTAACACTTTTCTCAGCAAAACTTTGCTGTGGTTACAACTTAGACTGGAACACTTGAAAGCAATAAATAACTGGAATCAGGACTGTTAGAGAGGAACGCAAGAAGAATCTGAGGAGATAAAGAATCACGTTAGCTGACAACAGGCTGAATGTGTTACTTCATAATGCTCCGTTAAAAAGTATAAATATCAAATGATAAAAGTAAAAATGTAAAGCAAGCCTCTACACAATCAATGCATCATTATTATTAGGGGCAATATTAAAATATACTTACATTTGCAAAAAGGTTTGGTACAGAACCCTCTGCAGTGTTTATAAGAAACACATTACCTTTGCTGTATCCCATGTTGTCTATATCGCAGAATATTTTTTAAAGCATATTCACGACTTATCCAATATTTTTATTCACACATAAGGAACAGTAAATCAACTTGGGAAATGATTTTTTTTTTCTGACGTTACTTGGGATCGTTCACCAGGAGAACGAACATTTTTCTAAACATCTCAGTGTATCCAGTTCATGCTTCCTCCTGCAACAATGCTGCCGCTTCGATTAAAATGAGAGGCATAATACAGTAACAGAAAACCAGCATTATTGCAGGAAGGAGCGTGATTCTGGATACACTGCATTCCTTAGAAGATGATTTTTTCTCCTGGCGCTCCCGAACTGGCAATATGTTTAAATAAATAACACTGCGATACTGACAACATGGGACACAGGAAAGGTAACGTGATGCAAGGTGTTCTGTAACAATGTGCATTACAAACTGATAACAAAAAACACACAGAAGCTTGGCTTAGGTAACAGAATAGTAATGCAGGTTTCTAAACTCAAAATGCAACAAAAAGACAACAGAAACATACATAACATTCATTGCACGTAAGGTTAAGGTTCAAAAGCCAACTTATTTTTCAAAAAAACTAAAAAAAAAAAAATCGTGTGATGTACAGTACAGGAATGTTACCAATTTAAAAGCCATTTTATAGCTTTTTGAACATCTGGCCTTTGTGCAACTTAACCTTTCTACACGAGCACTCCACCTACATCACAACAAGTAATGTACAGAGAGAGTGAGAGACAGAGAGATACAGAGAGAGAGAGAGACAGAGAGATACAGAGAGAGAGAGAGACAGAGAGAGACATACAGAGAGAGAGAGAGACAGAGAGAGAGAGAGAGAGAGACAGAGAGAGACATACAGAGAGAGAGAGAGACAGAGAGAGACATACAGAGAGAGAGAGAGACAGAGAGAGACATACAGAGAACCGTTTATACACAAGAGAATCAAGTTAGCTACTGTAGGCAGCAAGTTTAGCTTCTGTAGGAAAATACTGATTGGGCACAGGGATAGGGGTTTAAAACTATGGGGGAGTATGAAAGCCCCACACCAATATGTGAGAATACCTGTGAAGGACTTGGATGAGTTCAGTTGAGTCAGTGTTTCTTTCCAACTACTGTACCAAGGAACACTAGCTTTAACTGAGTGATCTGATGGAAATAAAATGCCACATTATTAACCTAATTGGGTACGATATTGCTTAAAATGATTTAAAAAGCATACAAGGTAGTCTGTTTTTACATTTGAGAGTTGAGATTATCTTTAAAGTACAAACCATACCTTGGTACTTTATTTCGTATATTCATAACAGCAAGTCTTAAATTTTTTTTTCAAAATATATATATATATATATATATATATATATATATATATATATATATATATATATGGATGTTTACATATACCGAGTGAGAAATAAATTAGACAGTTAGGCCTAGATAACTGTCTCAAAACATTTTAAATTATTATTTTGCATACACAGACATTAATTTAATACTTCCTGTACTACGCCTATTCACAACACAACTACATAATCACTTTAATTACACTGTGATTCTGACTTGATTAAAAGGGGTTAATAATGGCATTAAGCAGAACTATAAAAGTCATCAATGAAAAAATACATATTATACACAAAGTAAATATAAGATTCACAGACAATAATGATAAATGCTTTTTCATTATGTATGAATGCCGATGATATACAAAGGTTCTGTAACGAAACAGGAATTAAATTGCTTCAGCTCTCCCAAATGAGGCTTTGGAGAAAGCACATTTTCAGCAATTCTTATGCAAGTCTTTGTAGATCTTGTTAACTTATGACAGATCACCAGTATGTTCCCCAGTTGACTGTTATACAAGACAAAAATGATGCATTCCCTTTTCTGGTTCTCCAGTGTATTTCAGGTTGAAATAATTGGTCCCTTAATTATTCACATTTATCAGAGACAAGCAGAATTACTAGCAGTCAATTATTATTTCATCATTTTTAAAGACCACATTTACATTTTTATTGCTGGTTAGTTACTAAAATCTGAAGGAGGAAAACTAGTAGCACTTCACAATAACTAACAATCCCTCTGATCTGCTGTATGAAGAGTTACAAAGCAGCCTACAGCTGATTAGCTCACAGAGAGGCTCATCAAAAGTAAAGGAATTACTGGAATGACTGAACAAAAGAAGCAGTGTATCAATCCATTCATTAATAACTCTGTCATAAATGTTAAGCAGCTGTTAAATCACTTGCAGCTAAGTTAACAGCGTTAAAAAGGTAGTTATTTTAAACTTAGTTGTGACTCATGATGTCAGTCAAAATATGATCATTTAACAGAAATGCAGTTTTAATTGGAAGGGGTGATTAATCAAGCCTGGCTATGTGCTTATCTTTTTAATCTTTCAAATACATCCAATACAACTAGATTATGCAAAACCTACATTCAAATTAAAAAACAAAGCCATTAAAGAAGTGAAACCTCTTCAGCACCAGAAAAAGGAGACCAGCGATACATTTTTAAAGCCTTGGTTTTCACTCATTTGAACTGACTGTTCACTGACCTACAACACAGTGCAGAGTTCCCCCTTTATAAAGCTGTAGTCAGGAGCCATAGTTAAGAGACTGTGCTGTTTGTGTTCCGCATTACAGTGAGAATACCTGTGCTAGTGTAATGGCATTATGGGGTAAATGGGAGACATGACCGTAACGCCGTATAACCTGTATAAAGGGCAGCCTTATAAAAGGGGGAGCACTGTATTAGGGATGGGAATTTTAAACGTTTAAACTCTAGTGGTAAAACATTTAAAAATAAGCTAGATGTATAACCGGTCACGTGACAAATGTCAAAACGCATTTTATTAATTAATTTTAGTAATTTATCATCGGTAGTCTGTCGCGTATGAGACTGCTCTGATGCCACAGTAAGGGCGGCTATTATAAAAAGGAAGGGGTTTGGCAATTGACTCCAAGCAGCTTTTCTAATTGGTGCAACAGAAAGATTGACATTAGGGTGGGTTTTATTCTCGGTCGAGCGGGCACTTCATTGGTGCACTGTGTGTGTGTTTATGCCTGTAGTAGGCGTGGTATGGTATCAATTCCACGGCGGGGTTAAATAACGTTAATGACCGGCGTTTTTTTTTCTCAGTTGGTTCTATATTTAAAATGGCATCTCTACACAAAGGAAGCCACGTTTGGAAATATTTTTAGGAACCGGACAAGAACCGTGGTATGTAAATAATTATGCCAAACAAAATTGCCGTACTACAAAAACACGCTCAATGCTTGAGTTTGAAATGAAAACATTCAGACTGTGGATGGAGTTTCTGAAGGCAATAAAAAGCAAAGATCCAGAACATTTGCTATAGATTTGGCCGAACACATTATCCCCTATAAGGACAGTGCAGTTTTGAAATCAATGTAAGATTATCCCAATACTGTCCCGATACATAAAATAGTAACAGCGAGGCTGGAAAAACTTAAAAAAAAAAAAAAAAAAATCATGCTGCAGCTGTTCGTACAAAACTTTCAAAAAGGGAGAAAAAGTTGCAGACTTACTACAGACTCGTGGATCCCATTCCCCAATCTTCCCATAGGCGGGAGGCTTTTTTCACTTTAAATTGTTCTGTATGATTTAGGACCAAACAGCCATTTATGTTTAGTACAGTTTTTATTTGTATGTTGGAACTACTGCACTAAAAGCAAAGGACCCCTGAGACACACTTCAAACAGGTAGTCCAGGCATCTCTTTACAGTTTAATGTCAAGTTGTGTGGATACATGAATTAGAATACTTTACGTTATTTTCTAATATTTGACCATATACAATTAACGGCAAAAGAAAGCAAACACTATATTAATTACTTAATATATTACTTGCCCGTGTGTTAATTTGGCACTTGAAACAGGACTTGTGGCAATGTTTGGGAGGTTTATGTTTTTATGAGGTTTAAACTTTTTTTTCAGTTGTAAGCACAACTCGCTTTTGCGCTGTACAGTGGGTGATGTTAGTCTCAATTTTTTATTTATTTATTTTAAACCACATAAATTTGGGGCAAAGTTACTTTTAACACACTCACAAAAAAAAAAAAAAAAAAAACCCAAATATTGTTTGGTTGTTGTTAGATGAACCTTTAAGAAACACACTATTCTAAAAACATTACACTATCTGAAAATATGTTCAATATGTATAAAGTTCTATCTTCACTAGCAACCTATAAATACTACAACCATAAATACAAACATTTCAGTATGTACTTTGATGTGTAGGTGTGTTGTGTGTGTGTGTCTTTTTTTTTTTTTTTTTTTTAACTTTGTAGTTAAGCAATGTTATTTGCTTATTTAGGGTTATTTGGTCCCGACAGTCATAGTCTTACATTTATTTTCTCAGACACACACACACACCCACCCATACCAAATTTGTGACTGTAACGTTTCTCAAATTTTGCAATAATTTTAAAAGGTTTTCGTGTAGGGATGTGACATATAATTACACACCCAAAAACACACACACATATATATATATATATATATAGAATATATAATATATATATTATATATTATTATATATATAATATATATATATGGTGCCTGACTTATGGCTAAAACACTTAAATGTATACTTGTAAAGGGTCAATTTATTGATGGCCCTTTAGCTTTTAATAGGATACGGAGATATATCTGCATTGTTTTATGCCTTGTGACTTACCACTGATATTGAGATCATAATCTCCTGCTGTAATCACATTAGCTGCTAATCCTTCTGCCGGCTGGCTGACCGAGACAACTTCATTCAACATCTTCCGAATGGCAGCCGGTTGAGGTGGCTGGGTGACAATATTGGACACATGTATCTTCAGATTTTTGATTACTTGGATCTGGTTATTAGGATCTCGCATATGGCCTGAAAATAAAAAGGAAGAGTTGCAAGTGAACACGTTTGCACATGTTGTGATGATGTGTAATGAATTTGGTCAAATTATAGTACAATCCATTTCTGCTAAACAGAAAAATAAAAACACTTTTCTCAATAGTTTACAGCAAGTGAGTGCATTACTGTATTTAAGTTAACCAAATTTCCATAACAATCCATCCTTTCAAATTTGTCATCAGTATACATGTAAAATTAACATTTGACTTGGTGTATGACTGACATAACACAGAATATATTGAATTTAGAGAAATACATTTAATTATTTTCTATCCATAACTCCAAAAACACACAATCCATGCAAATGAAGCACAATTGTCAAAGACTATGGATTCAACCATTTGTAGTATTTATCTAAATAACATGGGTTGATGAAACTGTACTGGTATTGAACTGAAAGCCTTCTACAGTGACTACATGAACGACTATACCCAGAGTTGTCCATCTCTTAATCTCGCCTCCCATCTTTCTAGGGCACATTTTGACATTCGAAGGTTCGGAACACATTACCAAAAGGAAGATTCGAACCTTGGATGGTACTAATTTGAATAATTTACTGGTGACATCACCGTAGCTACTTGTGTATTAATCATATAATTTTACAGGTAATCTATACAAAAATGGAATAAAACATTCCCATGTAAATACAAAGTATGTTTTATAGAATGGTAATCAAGTTTTAATAACTTCAATAAAAATACACTTTGATTATTTACACATAACTGATGCTGCTTGCGATATACAGTAAGCTTGCATTGCAGCAGCACCAACTGCAAAACAAAGCCTTATTTAGCAGCCACAGTCACATTTTACTACCACTAAAAATATAATAATAATAATAATAATAATAATAATTGTCTGCATTGTAGTTCTCAGTGTGGAGAACTGGAAAACATAGATTGCACGGTTGTATGTTTGGCTGAAATCCATCTCAGGCTTTCTTGCAGACTGCTTCACAAGCACAAGCAACTGTTTGAAAGACGTTAGTGGCTGCTGACTAAAATAAATGACAGAGATAAATGACAACCTTGATTTTACTCTTCTTTAACCATTCTGAAGTGATTTTGATGTGTTCTTTGGATCGTTGTTGTGTTGGAATGTCCAGTTGCGCTTTAAACCAAGTTTTGTAGCGGAGGGTTTCAGATGATTGGCCAGAATCTTTTGGTATGCTATGGAATCCATTTTACCATGTATTGGAACTAAATGTCATGTGCCATTATAGGGAAAATAGCCCCATAGAAGGATATTACCACCTCCATGCTTGACAGTAGGTACGGTGTTCTATTATTTGTACGCCTCAACAGACTTTCTCCAAATGTAAGTGTGACCAAATAGGTTGACTTTTGTTTCATCGCTCCACAAAACCTTTGACCAGAACTCACATCCATTATTCAAATGCCGTTTTGCAAACTTTAAGCGATTGTCCTTGTGACATTTTCCTAACAGTGGCTTTTTCCTTGGCCAATCTATTTCTTGTAACACTTTTTCTTCATCCACAAAAGCAAAACTTTTGCTATAAAAGATTTTTCCTAAAATTCGGTTTGAGAAACTTCTAGAAATTATACATTTCCAATGGGGTATGTAAACTTTTGACTACAACTGTATGTTTATTAAAAAAAAAAAAAGAGAGAGTTGTTCTCGATGTAAGTTTGATAATAATTAGTGCTGGGGACAAATATCTGAATAGTCAAACAAATATTTATTTATACGTATTCGGACACAAAAATCAGATGTTCGTATTCACTAGAAATAACAAAAATACCTGGCAAAAGAGCTCTGTGATACGCAAGATAAATATTAAAAAAATGAAATAAATAAAAAAAAAAAACACTCAGCTCTTGAGCCTCTATTAAAGTTTTACACAGCAAAAAGTAAACAAACCAGATTATGTGTGCACGCATAGTGGAAGGTCATCTGGGTCAAAAAAGTATTGCGCTGCTTTAGAGCGAATCAGAATCTCATGGGACAGAAAAAAGGCAAGCACGTAATTCTGAAATGCCTTGCTTAAACAGTGGCCAACTTGCTGGAAATGTGGAGTGATTCTTATATAGATTGTACATATTTTCAGGGCATGAATTTAAGTTCATGTAGGGCAAGGCAATATTGCCTTCAATGGGAAAGAAAATCCATGGTAACCAAGGCAGATCTAGGGGACAAAGAGGCAAAACAAAAATCCAACCCAAGGGTACCAAGGTGATTTCGTACTCATTCATAAAACAACTAAAAATAAATACAACGAGCCGATAGTGATCAATACTTAAGCGGGGATTGCTGCATGATCTGAAAAAAGTAAAAAAAAAAAAAAAAAAAAGGCTATAGGGAAGTGATTATTTTTTGTCAAACAAATAAAATGATAAAGGATGGATAAAGGCATCTGCTAAGTAATTAATATATTATTAATAACAACTATTATTATTATTATTATTATTATTATTATTATTATTATTATTATTATTATTATTATTAATAAAATCGTAATTAATAACAATAAAGCAAGCCGCATTTTAATTTGTTGGGGGCCATAATATTTATTCTGCTTAATGGTAAAATTTGGGCACTCGATTCAAGAAAAAAGTGGAATGCTGCTTTTGAACATACACATTCTAACCCCTTTCATGAAAGCACACATTACTAGTTAAAAAACAGAACTACTGTGTTTTGATTACTAGTGTTCTCTACAACTTGTTTCATAATGTATGTCGTAGCTACTAGCTCCCTGTGTAAGAATTTGAACAAAACTAATTTACTTACTGTGTTCATATTTAGTTTGGGAGTTTCGGAGGAATAACCCAGCAACGGTCATTTAAGTGTCCATATAAATTAGCAATTTATATACATTGAAGACCCAAAAGGAGTTATAATGCGCATTGCACATTGTGTTTGAAAGTATTGCCATTTTAAGCATAGAATCAGATCTCCTTATACCACATATGATCATAGAATATATTTGTGTAATGTGATATACAATAGGTGATTTTTACTAAGATGTAAATTACAATATGCACAGTATATATCTGAAGGATATTCATAAATCTACAGATCGCTTTACTTCATTTAGTATAATGTGGTCCTATGGAACATTCTTATTTTACATGTTGCTAATTTGCTCTATTCATTAATTAAAACAGTATTTTTTTTTTTTTTAATGTACAGTATAAATAAACAGATACTGGACCAAATTCTCACTATTTAAACATTTGAGAGGGGACTGGGAGGGGGTGAGATTTGTCGGTGAAACAGCAGTTGTTATTATTTGATGTTAGTATTGGGGGACAAATTGATGTACACCCACTTCCTACCTCAACATCACATCAATTCTGGAACACTTAGCTGCCGCTTTAGCCAGCTCTTCTTCCTTCTTTCAATTCACTGCTGGTTTGGCAGTGCTCACAGTTGGGAAAAACCACACAACTACAGTGCACTGCCGGACAACAACTCTGTGACTGAAATCCCTGGAACTTAAGCGCGGTCAAATTCAGTTCAGTCTTACAACTAAAAGCGCCCCTCCCTCTGTTATCCCTTTATTAACCAATGATAACACCGTGTAACAATTTTTTTTTTTTTTTTCCTGGTTAGTAAGTATTATTTCCTAATTGCTTATGCCTCAAAAGTATAGAAAATGGCTATTATTCCCCACAAACTTTGCTTTTGTGACCAGGGCAGTGATATTTCAAAATATCACTATTTCCAATGGGAAAACGGGCAAATGTGTGTCTTTTCGTTCACATAAAGTCAGAAAAAAACAACATAAGTAATACAAAAATGACTACAAAAGACTTAGAAGTGAGTAGTTTTTCGAGATTTACGATTATACACCCATGCACTGCCACCCACACGTTCACAAGAATGTACTAAAACGAGATGCAAATCAAAGTTTTTTTTCCCCACATTCATTATCAATGCCATTTCCACTTTTGTTTTATTTGAAGTGTGTAAAGTTAAAGTTCAGTTTTTGATTTGCTTGTTCAGCTACAAAAAGGCACAAGTAAACCTCATGTTATTACCTTATGAAAACGTGTCTATGGCCAGTTTACTATGAAGAAACAGCAATGGCAAGGAATGAAAAAAAAAAAGTAAAAAATATAATTTTTATTTGGCATCGTTTGTTTTGTAGTTAATTCACTGGGGTAAAGTAAGGCCAACACAATGTATTCTTTACTCCTGGGATATTTTTATACTTTAATGTGCTACATAGTGTAACGTCTTGCTGTAAAGTAAAGGCACACACACAAGGGCCACGCCCCCCTGCAGCTATGCTCTCTGCATGTGTTCTGAGCAAAATCATGGCTTTTATTACTTTTTGAAAACGAACAAATATATAAATTAGACACGAATGTCTGAAAATCAAATGTTTGTCCCAGCACTAATATTAATTAAGTTGATAGAGGTGGAAGGTCCACCTTCCACTTCTCTAGAGCTTAGTGTCTTCTGGCATGGAGAGCAGAACACGCACAGTTTGGAATTTTGCTTTTCTGGATTCTATTTGCTATCCATTCTTTTAAACAGAAAACAAAATTAGGTGTGTAGATTTTAGGGTTTGTTTCTTATTGTTCTTGTAAAGAAAAAGCACAAAATTTAATGAATTAAGATGTGTACCATAACATTAAGACTTTGTACTTTATTGGGACCCCCAACATTTCCTCTGGCACCTTCAGACTTTTTAGTTGAGAGTCCCAGATCCTCAATGGGATAAACGTCTGGGAGAGCCCTGCAGCATACATAGTTTAAAATCACCCTTGCTCGGCTGAAAACAAATTAAGACTAAACATTGTAGCTTATTATTAAAACCAAGTAATTTCTGTGTTAAATGATTTTGTAGCTGCACTATCAGTAAAATAGCATGGTCTACAGTACTGCTAATTGACGTACAATAGAAGCATACAAACAATGCCACCAGTATATTATTTGAATACAATAAACAGTGGTCCAAACTATTATGGTAACTTGCTAAATGTAGTGGTTTGAGTAGTTGGTTACTTGATGTAGACCTTCAATCATGCACTTGTGCCTGTACATAAGTTTGTAACTTCACACATTCTGTTATTAAAGTACATATTTGGAAGAATGTGTTTTCTAAACATTTACAAATAATTTCTAAAAATGACTATTCTTTTTATAATTTCTCTAAAGAACAGGATTCACACCCAAAGGCCCTTTTCACGTATTGGCTGATAATAAAGTATTTTACAAAATTAGATTAAGTGATTAACATATGAACACGATGGTATTTCCATTTAGTCCCACAGTAAGTTAAACAAGATCACAAGATCACTGTGTATAGCTAAACACATGTTTTAAATTGTCTAGAAACTAAAAGGGAAGTACAGTGTAGTTTGTACTGCAGTTTGGTCATGTGGCATCATGCTCAGAGAGCCCTTTTGGAGCAGTAAATATGTGCATTGCTCAAAGCTCTCAGTGACTCGTGTTCAGATGCATTTTCTAAAACTTTTCAAATACAATAGCCTCTACAGATACCTGTCATTTTATATGACTCTTTCCCTGTAGGATAATAAATACCATTCCCAGCTCCTTGTAACACATACTTTATTGCAGGGCGAGTTTAATACCAGAATACAGACCTGCTTCTGCAGTTTTAAAGAATTATGGTTAGAACATATCTCATTGATAGCTACAGTTTTTATTGTTTTATTTGTGCGTGTGTGTGTGTGTTGTAACTTGTCACCAACATACTTATGTTATCATTGTAATCAGCAAAACATAACACACTCCAACAGTTTGCTAATAGTTATAAATTATGCCTCTTCAGTACTGACATATATTGTGTAGTAGTTCCGTCTGCAAAACCTCGCATTTTTGTTCTTCAATATAAATATGTGTATGTTTTTATGAAAAAAAAAAAAAAAAAGACTTTCTATTACATTTCAGCCAAGCTGAGGAAATCCATTGCGGCGGCAAGAAATATAACCAAGTCTGTGTACTAGAGACGAGCTCGTCTAGTTTCGTTTGGGCCTGTTCTACTACGGACACAGAACATCGTCATGTATCACAGGACTGCAATTGTATATCTACTCTGTCAAAATGATTTCATGGGTAGGCTGTTCTGATATCAATGGTCCGTCTGAAGTAGCAGGATCTAAAACAGGAGATGGCCTGGTTTGTTCACAAGTAGAATCCGGACCATTTTCCCCTTCCTGTCATTTGTCTGGTTTGTGTCAACACAACAGTCGAATGAGAAAATTCCTCGTCGTACAGTTGCCAAAGACATCAAAGCACTTTAGCTGACAAGTTGAAATGAAAAATACAAACCTTCTGAGGTGAGCCGGCAGAAAGGCCTGACCAGCTCGGAGAAATTCAGGTTGTTTTTACGAGTCACTTGCTCTGCATCTTCGCTGCACAAGACGGCTACCATAGGGACAAATGAGTCCTGGATAAACTCCTGCACAGACTGGAGACACTGAGCCATCGCGGATAACGCGCGCTGCAGTTCAATCTCTAATAACAAATCACAGATCTCTGTTTATTGGTAAACTTGAAGCTCCTGAGTTGAAAACAACTCCCGTCTACTGACAGTCAAGGGAAGCCATGTTAAATTCTGGAGTTGCCTGCTGATCGATTTCTGTCCCATGCAGCACCGCCGCTGTCATGTGACACGACTGGGCCCCTTTCAAAGCAAACAGCAACACACATGACATTACAAATTCACTACCTCCTATTTAAATTGAAAGTACTGTTACAAGTTTGTACCTATAGTTTTAAAAACTGTAAATATTACATCACACGCTAATCCGGTTTACAGTACAGCATTTGCAATATTTTATTTTTAAAAATTTAAAAAAGAAAACCATACGCGTTAGCTAATGACGTAAACTACTATTGATAAGAAAACAATTATGAATATTCTGACATTTTGGAACACACATTCTTGAAAATAACTAAACGTCACATTATTGCAAAGTGAAACATGGAGATGAACGGTGGATTATTTGGAATAATACAATTACAGAAATTAGGACATCAAAAACGAATTGTTTTGTTTCGTTATGCGCTGTTATAAAATACAGATGTTTCACATTACAAAATAACTAAATATTGCAAAACAGAAGGCAATCTATACGCTTACAAAGCAGAACTGGACCTTAGTGTGATCTCATTTTTCGTGAACTTGTCAACATTAATAATAGTACTGAGCCGGTTATGAAATTTAGATGATGGATGTACGATGCAGTTGCAAGTTATGTTGAAATGTACTGTTTTTTTTTTTTTATTTGTTTGTTTTACTAAATAGGGACTAGAGACTTTAAACAGCAGAGGGTGCTGTTATCCTGTTTTCATATAGTTTTAATGTATTCCCCAGGATGGTGCCTGTATCTCTCTCCATACAGGGGGCTAATTCAAATACTGCAGCTGCACCAGCTACAATGGCAATTTATCTATGGGGAAACTTAAACGAACAAAATCGTAAAACCAAAATCTTTATACAAAATATGTAGTACTCAAGTAAAATGGCAATCAAAGAACTTCAAACCAAGTACACACTGATTAACCAAACATGAGAATGGTTTTAGCAACATAGTGCAGAGTCGGGTCTCGCGGACCCGCTGAAGAGGACTTGTTGCTATTGCAGTCTGGTTCCAACCAGGTCCGCTCTTTGCCGCGCGCGGACCCTATAGAAAGCTGCAACCTGCCCGCTGACAATGAGAGTAGCAGTAGCAGTAGCAGTAGCAGTAGCAGTAGCGTCATTTTCGAACTAAAGTAACGATTTAAAAGCGCCATTTCAATTCTACTATAAACGGATTTTCCAGCTCCAAAAGAATCTTTAGAAGTGTTTCCATTTTCCCCACTGGAACAGACTACACGCCGCTGCCACACTGTGCTGTGAATGATTATTTAGCATTATAGAAAGCTACAAATTCTTTGAAATGCAGATTCTTACTGTGTGTGTGTGTACTGTTGGTGCATCATAATTTCACACTAGAGGTTTCTCACCATAATCAGGTGTTATGTTAAAATATTTAACAGGCAGATATAATGTAGTTCATGAAATTAGAAATGTGTATTGTTATGGGTTTTTATTTATTTATTTATTTATTGGTACAGACCAATTCTTTATAGCGTTATTTCCAGGGGGTAAAAAACAGATGATAATAATTTTTCAGAATCACCTTCTGTACCATTTACTGACTTTCAGCAAAAATAATCTTCAGATACAGGGACTTCATTGCTATCTAGTAAATATGGTACATAAAAGCTGAATTTCTGGGAAGTCTGCCAAATATACTAATAATACTAATAACATGTTTCAGTGCTTTTTATTAGCTATATATTTATTGTATTAATAACAACCTTTTACAACCTTTGTCCTTAAACCACATTTTCCATGCTTACAGCTTTTATGTACAGCAGTTAATTGTACACAACACCATAAAATTGTTATATGGAAAAGATGGGTGCTGTGTTCTCTGAGGATACAGTAGTGTAGTGAGTCAGGCTTCACATAGCTTTCTTTGGGCTATATAGAGGCCACAGAGCGTTTAGTAAAGAGATGGAGAAGCAAACACTGATGGTGCTTTTTATAAGACCATAGACAGCTGATAAATACATACATTACGTTTTGAGTCATGGACAAAATTGAAATAAAAATAAAAAAATCATATTCAGAGAGTACTTCCTGTAAAACAGCACAGAAAGTGTAAATGAAACCAAACCTGTGCACGCTTGTTGAGCAGAGCATTGCGGTTGGAAAGGGGATTTTGCTTTCTCAAACACATTCCCAGGCAATCCCTAAAATAAGATTATTTTGAGACTTCAGGGGGCGGTTTTTCAAAACGTAATCTGGATCAAGTGATCCACATTTTGTGATCGAGATTCCTTTAAAAACAGAACGAATTTCGTAACTATAATTATTTGTAATGTGGATACAAGTAATCCAGCAATGACATTTTCTGGAAAAAAAAAAAAAAAAGATCAAAACGATCGAGATACAAACATCTAGAACATAAAATATCGCAAAACAAAATCCAGATCACTGGTATCCAGATTAAAAGTTTATGAAAACCGACCCCAGTTGTTTTCATCTTGCCAGGTATGGAACTAATACATTGTCTTGTTTCTGCAGTCGATAATACTGTAGCGATCTCGGTTAAAAGTAGGCAGGCGAATCGCACAGAGCGAGGCGATCCACATCAAGCCTCGGACACACATGAGCGGCGCGCGGCAATACCGCTTTGGACACATCAATGGTTTTGAATTGGTAATAAAAAAAAAAAAGAAAGAGAGCCCACCACCTCACAGCACTGTACAACAACCCAAAAATGTATTATTGAGCTTGTACTGCTTGAACCCAGAGTGAACGACCATGTCCATCTCCAGAATTTTTTTTTTTATCAGACTCTAACGTAAGCTCCCATATCAGAACACCACTCAGAAATATTTTCCTTTTATTTACCTATGAATATGTATGTAAAATATTATATTTATTTTGGGAAATGTGAAAGCCTTTTTCAACAAAGAAACTATTATATATCCAGCACT
The DNA here is from genome assembly GCF_017654505.1 of Polyodon spathula. NCBI lineage: Eukaryota > Metazoa > Chordata > Actinopteri > Acipenseriformes > Polyodontidae > Polyodon > Polyodon spathula. The sequence continues at coordinate 80,850,839 of NC_054536.1, read as the reverse complement.
GTGCTTAAAAAGACTGAACTGTGGTACTGTATCAGTGGCGGAGAAAGAGGAAGATGGGCCCCAGTGCAGGACCTTATTGTGGGCCCCCCTCCCCAAACATTAATTTAACCCTTATTTATAAACATCAAACCTACCAAACCAAGTGTTCGATATTGAGCTATATTTAATTGCCGGAATATTAGCATGTATGAAACAGTACGTAATAAGAATGTTTTCTACTCGCCTACTTTATTTTATTTTGCGTACATCTTTACATCCAGCACTACACCATCTTTTAATCATAAACAGGTTTAATCACCAATCCTACCAGGATTCCCCAATTCTGCGATCACATACATTATTACAGAATTCTCAATTCTGCACAGACATTTGCAGAAATTTTCTCACATATGAAACAGTTTATTATTATTATTATTATTATTATTATTATTTATTATTATTATTATTATTATTATTATTTATTAATTAATCATTATCAAATAATAATTACAACAACTGTGTTTTTTTTTATTCTTAGTTTATTTTGTTGCCCGCAGCAGCACCCAACAGCTTCAGTTTAAACTATAGGATGAATCGTGCACACAGAATATAACTGCAAATGTCTGTGCTGAGCAATACACCAAAACCTTCCATGAAGACGTGCCTCCTACCAGCCTCCGGGGGAAAAGTTAGGATAATTAAGACATTAGCGATACCTGTTAAAATGAGGGAGGATACAATCTGAATTACTGGCACCGCACACCGGCAGCTACAGTTGTACAAATGTGTAACATCTGCAAATATAAATGTGAAGGATATTATCATTATTAAAAAATAATAATAATAATAATAATAATAATAATAATAATAATAATAATAATAATAATAATAATAATAATAATCTAAACTTTCAAACCCCTCTCGGCCCTCTGAGTTCGCGACCCCTTGTGCAGTTGCACCTGCTACACCTGCTATTGCTCCGCCACTGTACTGTATACGTAGCTATACATGGTATAGGTACCGCTATTATTAAGGAAAAAAGTGATCACATTCTTCGAAATTGTATACACAATCAGTCGGCAGGCAACTGGTTAATTACTTGACGTGCATATCTGACAAATGATACAGGATGTCACATAACTGGATTAATGCGGGGTGTAATCGGTTAGTATTTGTTTTGGATCATTCAATAGACCCTTAACCAGCGTCTTTGAAATTCTTATTTTTATAAGCAAATAGCTCGGGATGCTGAGAAACCTCAGGTACCACCAGCTCCTCCATGTTGATGGATATTCAAGTTCATCAAGACATGACATATCCAACACCTGACTAGCTAGACCGAGATTTGATGCTGCAGGAAAATGTCTGAGCAGCAAAATTCCACTCACCCAGTGATATTTTGCTGTTCTAAAATCCTCCCGCTGCGACACTTTTCCGCAACGTAATTTTTTCATCAATGTGTGTTCACTCCAATTGAAATAAAAGGTGAGCAATATGTGTTGAATTTTGTTGCTCCCCGCTAGCAGTGCCGCGCCACACATGTGGGTCCTTGTCTACAGACGGAGGGCGGGCGCGAACCCGGGACCTCGCACACTAAAGCATAGTGCTGATAACGCTGTACAAAAGAGCCTTCTCCTTTGCAAGGAGCATATATCTTCATGTGTGATCATGTCACCTACCAGCCTTGCTGCTGCCTTCCTCCATGCAGTCTACACTCTCCCCTGCCAGCCTCAAGTCTGCCCTGGACTTGCTCACCAGGTTACAGTCCAAAGAGTGTGCCAGGGTACCTGTGCCCACTGCTGACACCAATGTAGCAATCTCAGTTAACGCAGGCCCCGGGACCTCTCATACTAAAGCATAGTGCCGATACCACTATACAAAAGAGCCTGTGCGAAAGGTCCCGGGTTCGCTCCATCCCTCCTGTGTGTGGATCGCCTCACCCTGTGTGATGTGCCTGCCTGCGTTAACTGTGATTGATACAATACTGTATCTATCTATTTCAGTTGTGTATCGTCATTTTCCAGGAGTTACACATGCTTTATATATATTTCACTGGATATACACAGTACACAATTCAGATAGAGTGGGGAAGTTTAAAGGGTAGTTGAAGACCATTAACGCCTACTCTGGCACCAATGAACAGTCCTGGTCCAGGGTTTTTAACAAACCTGGCCGTTAGCATTAGGTTTCAGTCATTTAACACAGCAGTCACCTCTGTCTGTTTACATTGGTAATGTAAAAAAAAAACAAACAAACCATGGTTAAGCTCAGAAAGGAATGGTAAAACAAGGAAAACCCTTTGGGGGCCTTGGATAAGCATGAACATGGAAATATACTAAGGTAAATATGGTAATACAATGTAACTGTAGTACAGTATATTGTAAGAATAAAAAAACATAACTGGGTACACCTTCCTATATATGTCAATATTGTGAATATAAAGCTTTTGCAGATAGCTACAAATCTATCAGGCTTTTATTTTTTCATACCGTCAGAAATTTAAATGACCAGTTCTTTCTGGTATTGCCCAAAAGAAAAGATCTAGAATTATGATGCATGGAGGCAGCTCCTGAGAACTACTCAAATTAAATACCAGCACAGAAAGGAATTACACTGTGTTCTGTACCTTGTTCTGTGTTTTGTTCTTCGTGTGTTTATTATTATCTACACCGGAATTAAATCCTCTGGAAGCAGTCTAGCGGGAGTCCGTACCTATGTCACACTTCACACATTTTTCCATATATCTAGAGAATTGCTTATCCAATTATCATGAAATTTGATATAAACATTATTTAACATCAGTTTTGGAGAATATCAGATTCTGAGGCTATATGGACAAGTCTGTCTGTCCGTCTATCCATTTATCTATATGTTGCAGTTACATCTTTGCATATATCTGGAGAACTGCTTGTTCAATTGTCATGAAGCTTGGTAGTAGCATTTAGCTTAATTTATTGCATGGTTTTGATGCCAAAAATCTATTGCACAAAATTACTTGTCTAAATATAGTGTAATACAATCTACATAATACAAAAAATAGGAAATACGCTGCTAAATTACACACATATAAATTGTATGTATGTCAGCGTTCTGTGACATTTCACAAACTGCTCAAGCTTTTCCAGAACCCCTGGGTATAATTTATAATTTACTGTGATTTTGTTCTGCATAGACGTATATATATATATATATATATATATATATAATATCTATGTATTCTATAGAGGCTAAAGGGAATTTTAACATGACATAAACATGTTACAATATCTACAGGTATCAGCTTATTTGGATGAAATTAAGACGCTTATATTAGATGCCTTCTTTTTTATAAAACCATAGGCACACTGTTTACAATCTGACTGCCAGAGGTTTTGTCCCGGAAAGGCTGGTGAAATCGCAGTCTGCACCGTCTGGCCCTCTTTTAACTACTGATCTATACCATAGTATGGCCAGCGCTGGTTACTCTTGACAGGGATATTTTTTGGTACATCTTGGCTGCCAGTGTTTTGCAATGGAAACTCTTCCTTGTTTGTGGTGGAATCAGGCTCAACCATTTTTTTTTCAGTTGAAGACATTGGAAAGTCCCAAATGATGCTTATTATTTAATGTGTTCTTATAAGGATGTTCAAAGTGCTATATATTCACTGCATATTTATTTTACTCATTTACAACTCATACTTCTGCTGGTGTGGTAAGGAAAGTCATGAAACCTCTCAAAAACAGTTAAGATATTGAAAGCACATACAGTATGAAGCCTTTATTATAAAACCTTTACCCTCCTTTGATTGGGTGCCCTACCAATATAGTTACACAAAACAAGCCACAGAGTTATCTTTACCATATTCTTCAAATATTATACATATTATTCTCCACAAATTATATTTTAGGCTCATTGTTATTATGCTATAATACAATCCTGTTGTATAAATAAATAAAGCAAAAGTGTATTTATGTAGTTGAATAACTTCATTCAGCACAACAGAATTACTGGGAAAATTGCAGTTTCAAACAGTTTCAAGCACATGTAGAGTTTGGTTAATTTAGGTTTAAACCAGACATTGTACAAGTTACAGATCACGCCATAAATGTTCATGGAGTGTTGTAGATATTTTATTCCTTCAGAAGCTTGATGGTTGTTTGGACATCCTAATTTCTGGAATAACTCCCATGGAATATCCTTGATTTTATATTAAGTAATACTAAAAATTCTAATTAATACAAAAAAAAGTTTGAATAATACCATTTTGAAACCATTATATTATGTTGAAATCTCTAGTAGAACCATTAGCAGAGTACAGTATACAGTAACATTACCAATAATGCACAATGTGCAATGGGTTGGAATCACCCTGATACATTGTACACTGATGCAACAATTCACTGTGTGCATGATACTACAATACGTTGTGCGCATTCGTTTATACCATTTCGATACCTTTGTTACTGGTGCAGGATGCTAAAATGCCACATACTGTATGAATGTCTTGGTTTACCCATAAACACATCACCACTGCATTGCTATTGAAGACCATATTGTAAAGCCACACAGTGATTCCGAAACCTCTGGATACCTTGGCACTAGCCTTAGGGATACTGAAAGATTGTTTTCTCTCTCATGAAAAGCTTAAAATGAGAAAACATGGCAGTATAAAATAATGTATTCCACATTAAAAATCTGTATGTCTTTCAAATTATTTTAAAGCTAGTTTTACAGGCCCTGGCACTGTTCATTAACCGTACTATAAATATGATAAACAAAACAAAAAAATATCGTAAATCTAGTACTGTATCTCTGTACTGTATCAGCCGGGGGTCAGGTTTTTCTGTACAGATTTTGCTTTTTAGGCCTGCTTGCTTGACACCTTTACCATTTTCTACACCAGACCAGTTTTGAGCAACGAGTCAATGATATACTGCTACTCAATTGTAATTATAGTACTGTAAAAACATTTTGCAGTTTAATATTAGAATTATGTGAGTGTGGTTGTGTGCTTTTTTTCTCAGGACAAATTGGGAGAAGTCTCAATAGATTCTCATTCTTATTCAACATTTAAGAATTGAACTGAATGCATGTATAAAATATTGGTTTATAAATATTTAACCCGCATAGAAACGGAAACAATTTTTTTATGTTCACACTTAAGGAAAGTTCTGTGAGGATTATACATTCCCTGGCCTTGTTTGCTGGTGATATAATACAAGCAGCCCACAAGGAGGGGGCTTTCCACTCTGCTGTACTGTTCACACCCATACCGTAGCTTCAGCGGTTTAAAGGATGGGTTTTCAGTTCAATCGAGATTCAGTTGACATTGTGATGGATCCCATGGAAGGCCCTGCTTGCATTAACAGGGAAGATGATGAATCCCCAGAAGAACTGAACTCCACAGAGGCTTTTGACTGTCCAATCTGTCAAGAGGTCTTCAAAACACCTATTAGAACACAAACCTGCAAACATGTGTAAGTAGTTGGAGTTTGTAGAATTTATTTGTATTATTATTTTGGATATGTTGTAATAAAGAAAAGACGCTAAATGAGTTATGCCTGGTAAATAAATGAAAAAGTAAATCAATGCATGAGGTACAGTATTAACATGCATAGAGAAATGGGATTGAAATGGGATTGTTCCTTTGGTGGCTTGAAACCTAAATGGAACCCATACTGTTAGAACTATTCACTCAGGACCACAGAATGTAAAAACATTATTTACTGCTAGATACACTGGTACATGGCTGGACAGTACTACCCCATTAAAACGTGGCCTGTTATAGTGTGGAATCAGTAAGATTGTGGCTCACATTTCTCCCATAATGCAATTTGGCAAATATATAGTACGAAGCATGTAAATCATTTTGGAAACAAAAATGCCAATATCTGCTATAAAGTGAAACACAAATAACGCAATCTCCTAATTATGGACCCCGGCAACTGCATTATAACTGGATAGCACTGTATTTCAAACACAGCATCTCAGATTTAAGTTTCACTTTGGTCCTGCACAGTTTGGAAGTTTATTGTAATATTCTCCCACACATCTCTCAAAAGAAATAACATTCAGAGTCCAGTTATCATGAATGGAACATATCGTAATTTAAAGCATTATTTCACTACACAGGTTTTGTAAAACTGTTTTGTGGCTGCAGTAAGGACTCAAGGGCCACAGTGCCCAATGTGTCGAGGACCAGTGAGAGAAAATGAGAGAAGTGCCACTGATATACATTGTCAAATGAAAGAAAAACAAGGGAAATGCAGGGCATGCAGGACTGTGGTAACTGTTAATGTGTTTCTTCTTTACTTTTAACAGGTTTAATACCCCTCACATGCACACAACTATTCAAACTAAATGTGCCATTTTTTGCAGAAAAAAAAGCTTTGCATTGTTTCAGATTGCACATTCACATCTTTTGCATGTACAGTATTTGAAGTGGAGACAAATATCTGTTATATCATAACAGGATATTTAACGCCTGTGTATAAGGAGAATGTGGGCATAAACGGAAGTTAACTATTGAACAAGTGTCGCTATAACTCACATACTCAAAGTCCAAAATTTTTTAATTTTAATCATAGTTAAAAAAAAAAAAACAAACAACAAGCTTTACATTGAAAAGTAATACTTTATTGCATATGGTTTTATTGTTCATCATTACATTTGTATTTCAATAGCTCAATTGCTAAAGGGTTAGTAAAAGCCAACTTGGCTAAGCTGTGACCTAGGTCTATGATTTCAGCTTAAAGAGTTTGTTTCACTTTGTCTCAATGCCGTGTATCATCCAGCTCCAAAACCAAACAAAACCATTTATGAAATCCCCTCAGCTGTCTGGGCTCCAAGTTCAATCCCAGCTCAGCCACTGACTCACAGTGTATGACCCTGAGCAAGTCACTTAACGTCCTTGTGCTCTGTCCTTTGGATAAGATGTAAAACTGAGGTCCTATTGTAAGTGACTCTGCAGCAGTTATGGATGCATTATTCACCCCCTAGTCTCTGTAAGTCACTTTAGGTAAAAGCATCTTCTAAATGACTCATTCATAATAATATGATTACCATTCAAACTTTTTTTCAGATGGTTTTAAAAATCTGTCTCACATAAATGCTTTCCAAGGGAAACCTTTAGTTTTTTGGTCCAGTGTTTGAGGGTGTAATGATTAACTTGTTGACTTATCCACAGATTTTCTTCAGTAAAAATAATCTCACTATAAATACTGCAGACTGTACAAAGAAGAATATGGTCCCCCTCCTGCAACTCCTGTGGAGCCCAGAGCACAGGTAGTATATGCAGGGGTAACACAAGCCACAGCCACAGATGGGTAAGTTACACTGACAGTAACATGAAGGTCAAACAGCTCAGGAAAATTCTACCAGTAAGGTTCCACATGTGTTATGTGTCCCTACTGCCATCAGAGTGGATTGACTGATATGGCACTGGTGCAGCATTGCAACTCCAACCACTTCAGAGACCTTTTACTATTACTTTACTATTTGATTATAAAAGTATTAAACTGCCTCGGCAGTGCCCATGACAACATTTTTTTAGCATGTATTATTACCTCTTCAAAAAAAAAAAAAAAAAAAAATAGTATAGGTAGATATTTTTTTAAACATAAAAATCATTAGAACTGAAGCTAGCATAGCTGGGGCTACATACAGATTTAATGATATTCCTACGCATCAGATGATTCTTGAATTACCGTGAGGTTAATGTTTTCACATTTTAGAACATTCTTCAAGATGAAGATGTGCAGCAGCAAGCTGCTGTTCAAGTGCCAATTGAAGAATGGGATGCAAGCTCTCTCTTAATAACAGGCTGAAGCACAACACTGGAAACTTTACCCTCCACATGTTAAATACACCTGGAACCTCTTGGTTAAAGTCATTAATACATGCAATCATTGGTAATGTGATACAGTAAAACAAATGTATATTTTGTTACATTCCTGTTTAGTGTTCTCTCATGGGTTGTTTTGTTAAAGTATATACACATTGACTGGCTGACAAATTTGAGTAAAAGTCAACGTATTCAGATTGTGGTTCCTTGATGTGTCATGAGATCGTTAGACTAATATACTGGGGTCTTCTGAATTTAGGGTTAAACCCAATAATGCCTGATGTCTATTAAAGTTTTTTTTACCCTAACAGGTCCATTCATTAATGGTGTGTAGCTAATATAGAGCAGGGTTTCCCAATCCTAGTCCTGAGGACCCACTGTGTCGTTTGGTTTTCATTGGAGCTCTTACTAATTAAACCTTTAATTGAACTGATAATGTGCTTAATTAAACTATTTTAATTGCTTTTAGCTTCTAAAAAGTTGCCGATGTCAATTTACTTATAAAATGGTATAGTGAACTTGAAATCTTCAACTGTTTAAAAGCTGAAAACAATTAAAAAGGTCTAATTAAGCTAATGAATAGTTCAATTAAATAATTGAAAACTCAGTTGGAATGAAAATCAGAAGACGCAGTGGGAAACCCTGCTATAGAGCAATAATTAACCAGTGTTTAAAATGATAGGTACCCTAAATGTGTGTATTAAATGGAAATATATTAAAAAGGTAATGTTTTGTGATGCTGTATTTCCTAAGACAGTGTAACAGGAGCTCAATGTGTTGTTATTCTATGTCTAAATGAGGTAATAAGGCCCAATTAAACAATTTTTAAAATTAAAAAATTCAAAACTTTTTTTTTAAAAATCAGAACCGTTTAAATACACTGGTGGCAATGTGCAACTTTTCACCAGAATGATGAGAAAGTAGCCTTAGCTCGCTAACTTTGCAAGGGGCATGGCACTTCCACTCTTGCAATGTGCCAGGGGCTGCACATCGTGGTCTTAGCAGGTCACATGCATTATTTGGCCAGTCAGAGACACTACAGATGTCATTTTCACATTTGTAGTATTCTCATCCTCTTCTACCTTTGCAGGCTTGCCATCACTATTAATGTTTCTCAGTTGTTCTGTTGTTGTATTGAGATGAAATTATTGAAAACATCTCTCTCTCTGCCTAATTGACTTCCATCTTACATGCAGGAATATGTTGCTTTGTCATGTGTCTTTGCTTCCTAATGTGATATCGTAGCCTTTCAGTTGTGGTGTGGTGTGGTATAGAACAAAATCTTATATATATATATAACAAAATCTTATATATATATATTCAATCATAATATTGGAATATAACTGTTTGAAATGAAAAAATAAAACATTAAGAGAAAGGTAAAAACATATTAAAAAGGCATGTGTAGGTATATATCCTTTATTGTAATTTTAAAGAAATGATAAGTTGTGTATTTTTGGTGCACATATAAACAATAGCAAATAGTTTTGTTAAATTATGTTTTATATTTAATAGAAAATGGAATAGCATACTGATTTCAATGTAAGATTACCTTCCTGTAGAAACCTTAAATCATTCAACGCCATTGTGTAGTTTTTATGTACAATAAAAAAATAGTTTTTCTTAAGTCACATTTTATTTGGATAACTGGGTGTTTCTGATAATCAAGGGTCCACTGAAAAAGTGTATACTGCATAAGACATATTGCTTGTTACTGGATAATTAATTTCTGGATAATCTAGAGGCATCTGTGTATACATATTGTACAGTATTTTTAGCTTTTTATTTGAAATGTTTGTGTGTGTGTGTGTGTGTGTGTGTGTGTGTATTTATTACCCAACATTTCAAAAATAGTTTAGAAACATTTATTTCTGAAAGCACTGATCGTATAGAAGGGATGCAAATTTAGCTGACGTTTTAGTCCACAGTAAACATTAAGGGTTCATAGATATACTGAGAAATTGCAACCTGTAAAAGCACATGTCAAGTATGGAAATATATTGGTAAAGATAAAAGTGAAATCACAAATAAGGAAAAGAAATATTCAGTCTTAATATTAATATTATCATGTAATCGAAATCCTGTAGTTGGAATACGTACCATATAAACGTATATTTTACATTATATTAATGTAAACATCCTCTCTGTCCATCTATTTACTTATGTCTTTGAATAAGAAGTTTTATTCTTTTATTTTTTTCTTTTACTTAGTTCCTTGTCTGTTTAACATACGACCCTTTAACGCTCTTGATAATATATATATATATATATATATATATATATATATATATATATATATATATATATATATATATATATATATATATATATATATATATAGATATATATAGACACACACACACACACACACATACACACACACACACACACACACACACACACACACACAGTGGCTTGCAAAAGTATTCAGACCCCTGACCAATTCTCTCATATTACTGAATTACAAATGGTACACTGAAATTTCGTTCTGTTCGATATTTTATTTTAAAACACTTAAACTCAAAATCAATTATTGTAAGGTGACATTGGTTTTATGTTGGGAAATATTTTTAAGAAAAATAAAAAACTGAAATATCTTGCTTGCATAAGTATTCAACCCCCACACATTAATATTTGGTAGAGCCAGCTTTTGCTGCAATAACAGCTTTAAGTCTTTTGAGGTAAGTGTGTACCAGCTTTGCACAGTGTCGGAGTGGTTTTGGCCCATTCTTCTTGGCAGATTTGCTCCAGGTTGTTCAGGTTGGTTGGACGACGCTTGTGGACTGCAATTTTCAAATAGAGCCACAGATTCTCAATGGGATTGAGATCAGGACTTTGAATTGGCCACTGTAGGACATTCACCTTTTTGTTCTTGAGCCATTCCAATGTTGCTTTGGCCTTGTGCTTGGGATCATTGTTCTGCTGAAAGGTGAATTTCCTCCCAAGCTTCAGTTTTTTAGCGAACTGAAGCAGATTCTCTTGCAGTATTTTCCTGTATTTTGCTCCATCCATTCTTCCTTCAGTTGTAACAAGATGCCCAGTCCCTGCTGATGAGAAGCATCCCCACAGCATGATGTTGCCACCACCATACTTCATTGTAGGGATGGTGTGTCTTGAGGCGTTGGCAGTGTTAGGTTTGCGCCACACATAGCGCTTTGAGTTTTGGCCAAAAAGCTCTATCATGGTCTCATCTGACCACAAAACCTTTTCCCACATCACAGCTGGGTCACTCTGATGCTTTCTGGCAAACTCCAGACATGCTTTCAGATGCTACTTTTTGAGTAACAGCATCTTTCTTGCCACCCTCCTATACAGGCCAGTGTTATGCAGAGCTCTTGATATGGTTGACTGGTACACCATTACTCCACTCCCAGCCACTGAACTCGTAGCTCTTTCAAAGTGATTGTTGGCCTCTCTGTGGCTTCTCCTTCTTGTCTGAGCGCTGAGTGTTGAGGGACGGCCTTTTCTTGGCAGTGCCTGTGTGGTGTGATGCAGCTTCCGCTTCCTGATTATTGATCCAACTGTGCTCACTGGGATATCCAAACACTTGGATATTATTTTGTACCCTTTACCTAATCTATGCATTTGTATTACTTCATCTCTAACTTCTGTAGAATGCTCTTTGGTCTTCATTTTCCTTCAGATTCACAGCCTTACCAATGATCCTTCTACAGTGGGGTTTTAATCCAGAAAATGTGACAGCAACTTTAATGCTTCACAGATGGAGGCCAATGATAAGGTAATTGTGTCCTCGTTTGGGCAATTTCTTTCATCGGTGCAAACTGGGAGCTTCCACAGCACAGGGGTTGAATACTTATGCAAACAAGATATTTCAGTTTTTTATTTTTCTTAAAAATATTTCCCAACATAAAACCAATGTCACCTTACAATAATTGATTCTGAGTTTCAGTGTTTAAAAATAAAATATCAAACAGAACGACATTTCAATGTACCATTTGTAATTTGGTAATATGAGAGAATTGGTCAGGGGTCTGAATACTTTTGCAAGCCACTGTATATACACAGCACATACATTAAAGATATATTTATAGGTGACATTTAACCCATCAAGGTGTGTTTTGTTTTGTACTAAGTCTTTACAATATTCATAAAGCTACAGACACTAAGACCTAAGACTTCTAAGACCTAACCATGACCTAAAACTTCCCTTGCAGGTATCAAAATATATTTTCCAAAGAGCACGGGCCAGCAGGCGCAGTAAAATCATGAATAAGCCGTTATTTCACAAAATAGGATCATTAAAAAAATACACCTTCAGTCATGTTTATAAGGACTGGTACACTAAGATATTTGAGTAAAACCTTATTCTGTGAACTGGACTTCACTGGAAACGAGGCACTGATAGGTGTTCACATTCCTTTCAGGTTTTCAAGTTCTCCTTCTCTGAAGCCTTGCTGTCATTCGGTCACCCCCTAATTTAAATGGTAAAACTCCAGCTTAAAATGGATTTATAATTGTAGCAACCTTTTTAAACCATATATAGCTTCTGCAGGGGCTCAGGATAGTTTGATTTATTTTTTTTTATTGCAACCCGGATAATATCCTTGGTTTCGAAAATGTTTTAACAATTTTCTCATTTAATTAAGCATTAGTGTTCATATTAATTATAAATAAATCCTTAAGACTATAATGATATAACAGATGTCCAGACATTAAGTTCAAACAAAGTTTTCGTCAGTTAACACCCCCCCCTTTCAGTACATAGAGCCATATGTCCAAACAACCCTGAGACTGGTAGTTTACAAAAAACCAAAAAACAAAAAAAAAAAAAAAAAAAACAGCAGAAGACAGTGTGAAAAGGAAAAATCCAGGCCTCAGTGACTGAACGAATTTAAATCTAAGTCTGTATGGAATGTTGTTGCACAGCACGCTATGGGTAAGATTCTCAGAAAACCATGTCATTTTTTCGAATGGGATTTTTTGTAACAAGTGGATTGAGCGAATATTACAACTTTTTAGGTGCTGGAAGTAACAGATCCTGTTAAGGTTTATAAAATTGCAATATGTCAGCTTAATAATAATGAGCTATTTACATAATTAGATGGAGGGCATGTTTACTAATTATCCTTTTCCTGAAGAGTTATCATGCTTCCATTCTGGAAGTGTCTGTGTTTGTTGAAAACTGTTTGTCGAAAAATGTCAACGCTTGATATTATCGATAGCAAAATATATAATATATCCATTGTGTTAGGATTTTCTCATTATAAAATGAAAAACAAATAATACTTTAAGTTAAAGATTACTGTAATTATGAGAACTAATCAATGAATACTGTATTAGTGCCACTAACAGCTAGCAGAGCTGTACATCTCTACCAACAATGCTTGTGAGCAGGCGACCAGCAGCGTTTGAGAAGTGAAACACACATTTACTGGTTCCATACCTAGCTGGTATAAAAATCCTAGAGCAGACTTATAGCAATTACTTTCATTTAAAAGTGTAGAGTTTAAAAATAAGGGACTTTAAATTGTATTTGTTTGAACCAGCATAACCTGAATATAATCAGCATTATCAGTTGAAAACCCGCAAACTATCCAATGACGAGTGCTGGTTATCGATGAAATTTAATTTTTTATGGTAATAGTCTGACTGTAATACTCTTCCAAAGGCTCAATGACATTGTAAAGTAATGGGCTGTCATACCATATATGTTTAATGATCAGAAAAGCAAACAAATGCTGTGTTCAGTGTTAGCAGGAAAGTATTATGATTTTATAAAGATAATTAAAAAATGTAATCCTCAAAGTGCTCAAGGGAACAAAGTGGTAATAACAGTAATAAAATGCTAATTTGACAAGATAATGTAATTTTGTTTGTATTTTTGCAAACATTTGTGTTGAATACTGAATCACAGTGAAGAGGGCTAAGAACAAGCAAGCGCCATCTGCTGAAAATATTTTGTATTGCCCACTGAACCTCCCCCAAATATTCTCTAAAATTCATCCAATTTATACAATTATTTATATATAAATAGCACCCCCATCCTCAAAAAGCTAACCCATTTTGTGTCGGTGTTCATCCCAGTCAAATCCTAACAGAATGAAGTCCATTTCTATGTTAATAACCACCCTGTAATCAGTTATTCAAGAACTAAACTAATGCTACAAACACAATCAGACAGAATGACTCTTTAAATAAAAGCCAGTTTAGTCACAAGCAGTGATTAGCTGATCTAATTCACGTTTTCAATACGTTTTTATTTTGCCCCATGCTGCAGTTTTATTAACACACCATCCATGCAACCTAAAAATGATAACGGAGGGTTATGAAACACAGATCCCCCTTGATTTTGAAAAAATTCCAGCATTTAATCAGTAGAATAAACACGTGGAATTGATTAGCTACAACCTACTAAACTAAGAGAAAGGAATTATGTTCTGTCTTCCCTAGGTGCCTGTAACGGGGGAGATCTGTGCTGACTGTCTGACGCATGCGTGGTTCTGCAGGAAGAGGGCAGCAGCTTCATAAGATTCGTCTGTCAGTCATGGAGGATCTTATGAAGCCATGTATCTACAGTGAGCACACAGAACAAAGACTTCACTCTTAATGCTATTGTTAGTAATAATAGTTTGATATTAACAGTAAATCATCATGCAGTTTCAGGTACTTAAATTACAATTGAAATCGCAGGAGGTGGTTGGGTTTCTAGCGTAAGTTTGGTTCCCAGGTGTTTTGTTTTGCTTTACTTACGTGAAGATTTGACTTGAAAAGGAAAATGACTGGAAAATCAGAACATACTATCAACAAACTACATAGACCAGAAGCAGTGTGAATAACATAAAAAAAAAAACCTTGGGTAATGAGGCTGTGTAAGTTGAAGCTGTTGTGGTAAAGTCCAAACTCCCATAACTGATCTTATCTAAATGTTACTTTTAATAGATGTCAGCAAAATACATTTAAGGAAGCAAGCATGTAAACTGACATGACATCAAAGTGTGTACATTAGAACAGGTGCAGGGTTTTAGTCGCTTTCTTGAAGCAATATACTGTAGTTTTTTTTTTTTTTTTTTTTCTAACTAGAAATATTTTGTCAACATTTTTTTTTTAGAATTAGTATTTTAATTAATTTACAAGTGTGTAGGCCTATGCACCATTGTTCTTTTTTGTTTGTTTGATTGTTTTAAGTCTCATTGTTTTAACATTGCATACAAATAAATTCAGTTTCTGATGCCCAGAGATGACCTTTGAATGCTCTACTTTCAGCGTGGTAAATCTGAAGCTTTTTAATTAAAAAAAAATGTTGCATCTAATGTATTTCTACAGAAAAAAAATGGTAACCCAGTAAAGTGTAGCCTAGTATGTTTCTCAAAATGGTTTTTAAAAATACCTTGGCTGTATAACAATCTTCTCTTATTGATACATTTCATTTCCCTTTATTCAAACATTATGCATTTCCCTATTACAGAAACAAGTGGGTGACTACTTTGTACTGTGAGCTGACTACAGATTTAGATAAGGTTACTGAAGGTGTTAGTAAAATGCGTGTAAAAAATTTTGTTAAAAGTTAAATGTGTACATGAGGCCAAGAGTTCTATTGAAGCCACATGGATGCTTTAAACTTGTGATAAAAAAAGGATGTGTTAACTGAAATCAAGATATTTTAATCCAGTACGAAATCCATATGAAAGGGTACTACGCTAATTAGTATGCAGCAACAGTTTAAAATTGGGAACAGGACATTATTATGTTTGCTTATCACTGTGCATTCTGTTCATCATGCCAATTTTTTTTTTACAGAAAATACAAAGTTAACAGCCCTTCAGTAACCTGCCTACAACATTACAATGTTTACCATGCAAACACACTATAGTCATTGTTGTACTGAACAATAAAATGTTCTGATTGCCAACATGCAGTTTTTGTAGTTTGTAATTGTAGTGTCCCTCAAGTCACTGCTTCTAACACCTGTTATATATAAAAATAAAGAATGCTTTTCAAATTATCTGTCGGAGGGAGACATGTATAGTTAACGGGGAAAACCTGGGCCACCCCACAGAGTACTGTGAGGGAATACCATAGTGTAGGTTGGAGAACCGAGCTGACCGGTTCAGCGGCAGAGGGGGACGCTGATCATTGCAGCACCTTTTATTTTGCAGTTTTATTACCGTTTTTCTTTGTGCCTTTTGTTTTCATTATTATTTTGAGCACCTGTGTGTGCGCGCTATGAACTGCCAACCTTTTTACCATCGCTGGTAGTAGGCTGTGCTCTGCAGCAGTACCACAGTGCCACCTTGTGGCGTAAATAAATCCGTGCACCCCAATGGTATTTCAAAGGAAATTCTGTCTCCTGTGTCAGTGACTGCCGACCACCCTCTCACAAACGTCATATTATTTAACAAATGTTTTTATATAGTCTGTTTTGAAGGATTACATTATTTTTGATAATAATGAAATGGAATTCAAGATTCGTAAATAAGGCTCTTGAAAGATGTAATATAATTTATAAATAAGTCTTTGAAGTTATAAATTACTTCCTAAAAAATAAGGTTAAATATTGGATAACACCAATGGTTTGTTTGAGTAAACTGGTTTTATACAGCAGATTTGGCTTCTCCACTCCAGGTTCTAATTTATTCTAGAATTATTCCATTATACAGTATATATTAAACCTGGGTGAAAAAGAACATGAATGAATTACCCACTACTGGTTTACTAAAAACGCTGTCAAAATGATTTCTGTACCAACATAATCAGTGAGATCTGGAATGCAAGATTATTATGACGTATACCATCCATTCAATATCTTACATATGTGTAAAAAGTTGGAGAAGTAAGGAGAATAAGAAATATTCCCCTGTATATGATTTGGGAAGGTGATCTGATCTTACTGGAGAGGAAAGAAAACCCTGTGTTAAAAGAATGAATATTCCACTTGACCAATTAATGTTTTACTTGGTATAAGAAAAACCTGGCCTATGAAGTGCAAAATAAATCCAAAATAAATCTGTGTGGTACAGTATTGAGACCTCCTCTATTGCAGTCATTGTCAACCACATTTACAGTATCAATTGAGTATCAGCCAGGGATTTTCCTTTTCAGTTAAATCCTACATTCTAGATTTAAGCTGTAACAGCCCACTAATCACAAAACACTAATGAAGTAAAAAATATATTTTACTTTCTGTGAAAACATATTGTAATACTGTATTCATTTTAATAACTAGGGGCACTCACAAGGTCTTGCTGGATACATTTAGTTCTAGTTAAAGCTCTATTGTAGTAGTCTTATATTTTGTGCATTATTCTGTTAAACTGGCAACATGTCTGTATCTGTTACACATTGTCACACAAGTGCTCGCCCCACCACTACAGTAACTTGTAAAATACACATGCACTCCTGTTTAAAGGGTACATAAGGAACTTTTTATTTTATTGTGTTACATGTTCCCATGTGTTGCTACACAGTTTACGTAAGGTGTTGTGTTGTGTTTTATTTTTTTTATTTTTTAACATTTCGACCACTTTTTTAAACTTTTAAATTGCATTCCCTGCCTCAAGATCCTCTTGCTCTTGTAAATCCATCTCAGTTACATATGTGAACAGGAGGAGGATGGGAAGTGTAGTTCTGAGAGGTAAGACAATAAAATAAAAAGCCTATCCTGTACTAAAGGCTCCCTAGAAATCCAAGTTTTGACAGCATCTGTTAGATGATAATAATATATCATCACCGGGGTGGACTGAACAGCAGTTTTGATTCTGAATCTAAGGTTTGAGGTAAATTGTGATTTAAAGTTTGGGTATGTGTAGACTCTCTTGGAAGCATGGATGTTCATGGTGGGTTTGCATATAACATGCATCCCTTATATAGTGCACACCTCCATACAGAGTACCTTTTCAAAAAACCCACAATATACTATTAAATACTATTATCAGAATATACAGCACACATTGTAAAATGTGCAACTAGCTTCTGAAAGCACCTTAACACATGATTATTGGAGAATGTAATGTTAAATTTGATATTGTTTATTTTGGTAACACTTGTGTTTTTTGTGTGTGCTAAATATTTCTAAAACAAAGAAAATAAGCTGTACGATATTGGTAGAATCGGAATTCTGTTTAATTTTTAAGCGCTTGGTTTTACAACGACAAACAGCCAGTAATGCTCACTGTTTCGCAAGGATTGCTGAAAAACTAAAATGATTCTGTTGTAGATTGAAAATAAATATTTAAGACCAATTACATTACATAACTGCATTTATTAAGAAAGGCAGACGGCAGAGGAATTCCACCGGTGCATGGAAAGTAAACAGATTTGTAATCAGTGTTTTAACAGTTACCAAGTTTTTTATCTCACACCTATAATAAAATCATTGTGTCAGCATGTTGCAGCAGGGCAAAGTATGATGTCTATTGCACTTGTTATATCAGTATGGTCTCCAGTCCCAAACTACAAATTACTTGAAAGTGGTCAGCCTCAAGAAAATGACTTCTTTTTCAGTACTTCTGATTCTGGCTTTGTTTTTCAAACAAACCTTGTGTCTGGTAAACTAATGCCTTATCTACATGTGCAGTATTAAAACATCTAATGCTTCCATTTTTTTTTTTTTTTTGTGGATCACGGGATTAAGAATTGAAAAGTATTTGTTTTGAAGGAGATGTTTTAATAAATTACATACTATTATTCGTAAATTGCAACACGTGTGAATATTTAATTTTTGTCAAAATTGTGGAATTTTATTAGAATATATAGTCTGTGTACGGCTTTAAAGTTTATATTGATCTTTTTCTCATTGCACATTTATGATTTTTTGATTTATTTGTTAACTTTTTGTTGTGGAATCTTGACTTTTAAAATTTTGTAATCGCCTAAATTCCCCACAACACCAAACCATATAATTGAGCTAACTATATATACCGGTAACTTTTATTAATGGCTGTATTTGTTTTGTTTTTTTTCTCTTTTTATTTTTTAGCCAGCATCCAGGGTTATTGGTAAGTGTAATTATAACCAAACTAATTAAACTGTTGTAATGGATTGAAGTATTGTGTACTGTGTTTTTACCGATCTGTTTTTCAAGAATATCGTACTACACTGTATTAAACATCATCTTTCTTTTTGATAGAAATCGATGTTGATGGTGGTCGGGATCAAGACATATTTGACATAAATGAAGGTAATGTTTAAAAAGATTAAAAGGTGAACTATATAGATCAGATATATTCCCATTAAATTCCAACATCTTGTTCTTTATTTTATTTCAGCATTAGGACTGGATCTTGTAGAAGGTGATATTCTAACTGACCATGTGAGTTTATACCCTGCTGTGAAATTTCAAAGAAATACATAACCATTGTAAACATCAAAGTATGACAATGCCACCTGCTATTCAAACAAAAATATGAGGTGACTTGTAGCGGGCGTATCATTTAACATACATGCAGTACTGTATATAAACACATTCATTCCCTGTTATCCTGTATGACTGGCTTCAGGCAACACAGATCCTTTTTTATAGATGCTTTCACTGTTAGATAGCAGGCTTGAAGATTTAAGATAAAACAAATGTATATATTAAAAATAAATAAATAAATAACACAGTATAATGGCCGTAAATATATAAAATGGTCCAGTTTTAACCATATGATAGTAACACCAAACACAACTGGTGACTAACCCAGTTTACAGCAATTACAACATATATGTACTATATAGAATTTACTGGGTGTGTTTAAAAAACCCACACACAGCAAATATATATATATATATATATATATATATATATATATATATATATATATATATATATATAATACTATATATATATATATCACCATTTATTTCGTATATATATAATCAACATTTTATTTGCTTATTTTTATTAAGTAAATGAGAAAAACTAAATGTAGGCAGCCTTAAACATGAAAACATGAAAAATATTCTAAAAATTAATTGTACAGGACTCGAATAAGGATATGTTTACATTTTAATCTTCCAACATTAGACATGAATAGCATATACTTACTTTTTTGCAGCGTTTATAACATTCAGTCTAGGGAAGGTTGTTCATGTTTATCCATCCATATTTCTTCAGGTACAGGCGATAAACTCTATTTTAGGTGATGAGTACAGATGGCCAACAACTATTCCATACTATCTGGAAGACAGCCTAGGTAAGAACAGTGTCTAAATTACAGTGTAATATTTTCTTAAAATGTTTCAATAGGAACATGTGACTGGGTGTATTTATTTATGTATGTATTCATTTGTTGTTGTTATTATTATTAGGCTTCCAGGCCTATTGCTATTGCTGGGATTATTTTTATTCTTATTCTTTCCGCCAAAAGTTGCTCGAAAACTGACGAAATCTGGTTTGATGGTAGATTCTTATGGGAAGTTGCCTAACTTTAAAAATTCGTCTTTCGAAAACCGCTTATTGCAGAGTGCTGAAAGTTGGTGTGCTTGTTGAGGGATAGTCCAAGATTAACTGACGTTCATAAGAAGCTGATAGGTTATGTGGGATAGCAGCCATGCTGCATGATGTAAAAAAATTAACGGTACAGACGTCATAATCACAAACTACAACGATCTTCTTCTCCCAAACTGCTAGTCCGATTGAACCAAAAATTGGCACACATGATCCTAGTATGGCTGTCTTTAAGATTTGGTCAAGGGAAATTGTTACAATAAAAAAAAAAACATGGTGGCCATGTTGGATGACATCATCAACATACAAAACTGGCTTGCAAAAACCTTCATCTCTGAAACCACTAGTCTGATTGAACCAAAAATTGGCACACATGATCCTAGTATGGCTGTCTTTAAGATTTGGTCAAGGGAAATTGTTACAATAAAAAAAAAAACATGGTGGCCATGTTGGATGACATCATCAACATACAAAACTGGCTTGCAAAAACCTTCATCTCTGAAACCACTAGTCTGATTGAACCAAAAATTGGCACACATGATCCTAGTGTGGTTTTCTTGAAAGGTTGTTCAAGGGAAGTTGCTACAATAAAAAAATATGGCGGCCACATTGGATCATCAACATACAAAACTGGCTAATAACTGCTTATAGAGTGCAGGTAGGGCATTGGTTACTATGGAACACATATAGTAGTCCATGTATGCACTATAAAAAAATGTCATTGCTTGTCCTCTGACCTTTTGTAAAGGTCAAATGTAAAACTGGCTTATAACTCCTTATAGAGTGCACATAGGGTCATGGTTACTATGTAATAACGGCATTCTGCACTATTTGCTAAAGTGTTTGGTACTGTTACTGGTACTGTTACTGGAAGCCGTAAAGTTGCTGACAACTCTAGTTATTATTATTATTATTATTATTATTATTATTATTATTATTATTATTATTATTATTATTATATATATATAGTGTGTTTGTGTCCGTCATTTTTATTTATGATTTGAGACTGGTGAAAAGCTGGTCTTGTAATGTATAGTCAGTGTGGATGGGGCTATTACCCCATCCCTAAAAACTCTCATGGGAATGTGGCTGGAGCCTTAATAAGGTAATTTTATTAATGGGTAATAATCTTTTTTAAAAATAAAAATGCCTTTCTATAAAGTAGGTCTTTAAGCTAGATTTAAAAGCATTAAGAGTGTCCAAATCCCTGATTCTCTTTAGGAATTATGTTCCAAAGCTTTGGGGAATAAGAACAAAAAGCCCTGTCGCCCATGGAACGTAGGTGAACAGAGAGAGCACATAACAATCCAATATCAGTTCACAAAGGTTGAGTGAAGGGGTGTAGACTGATAAGACTTCAGATAAATACTGTGGAGCCAAACCATGTAAAGCCTTAAAAATAAGAAGTAAAATTTTAAAATCAACACGAAACATGACAGGCAACCAATGCAGGGAATCTAGAACAGGAGTGATATGATCCCTTACATGTGACCTTGTTAGGATATTAGCTGCTGAGTTCTGCAAGCAGAGCGTTACAATAATCAATCCTCGAAAAAACAAATGTACAACCAGCTTTTCAGCTACAGAAACATAAAGCATAGATCGCACCTTTGCGACGTTTCTAAAGTGGAAAAATTATGCCTTAACAGTATTCTGCACATGAGGTTCAAACATTAATTCAGAATCAACAATAACTCCCAAATTTCTCATTTTGGATCTAATCTCAAAGCATAGTACCATCAACTGATAAGTTTGGAGCATTGGTTTGACGTTACAAGAAAGCATGTTAGTTAGTGTCTGTTTTTTTTGGCCAACGTGCCCTTTCTTTTGTGTTTTTATTTTAACTGTTTTGTTTGTTTAATTCAATAAAACACAGAGCGCCAAGTTTCAGCCCCGTACCCGTTCTGTTATTGCACTTCTTGTGCATATGTATGTATGTATGTGTATATATATATATATATATATATATATATATATATATATATATATATATATATATATATATATATATATATATATATTTTGAAATGGATGTAAACTGCCTCTTTTTTGAGACATGTCCTACATACACAGCAGATGTTAATGCTATCATATTGGTAATATATTCAGTATGCTGATACGTCAGATGTAAGTGAAGAGGTGTGGGGAAAACAATCTGAGCATGTCCTCTTTTTAATCTTTTAAAGATATTAATGCAAAAGGAGTTATCTTGAAGGCCTTTGAACAATATCGGCTTAAAACATGTATTGACTATAAACCATGGGAGGGGGAACCAAATTACATTGGAGTCTTCAAAGGCAATGGGTAAGAACCTTTTAATTTATTTTTTTAAAGAATTCACATACATTTCGGTTGCCCTTTTTTTGTAAAAACAGAATTAACATACAGCATTTTACATGAATAACACTGTGTGGCACATATTACAGTAGTCAGAGGTCTAGATAAAATCTAACTTAGTTGTTTTGAGAAGCTGCCAGTTTTTGATTTCCAGTACTCAAAAACACTCAAATTTGGATGCTGCTTTATTTACCACGCTTAATAACTGATACAGACAAATTGCTTCTTAAAATTTCAGTGAAGCATTCACTCAAGCCTACCTACTGTAGCTTGTCCATCTCGGCTCCACCAAAGAACACACACAGCTGACTCAAAATACTCAAAAAATGGCCACTGCATTATATATCTCCTGTGCCATAATTATTACTATTTAAATACAATTTTCTAAAATATATGTTCATAAAACCTTGTATTAGTTTGTATTATAAAAAAATAATGTTTTGTCTTTTATTAGATGCTTCTCTTCTGTGGGAAACCGTCGTATTGGAAAACAAACTTTATCAATTGGAAATAACTGTGACCGAATAGCCACTATTGAACATGAATTTCTCCACGCACTTGGATTCTGGCATGAGCAGTCAAGAGCTGACCGAGACGACTATGTAACAATTATGTGGGATCGGATTTCAGAGGGTATTTTTTTAAGGTTTACCAAATGGGGTATCTTGAAACCTGTTCTACAGTTTTATAGACAGAGAGTAGGTGGTGATGATGAAAGGTAACAGCACTTAACATATTTAGAGGGCAAAAAAAGCAAATAAAATGCTATTTGAAGCAACTTTCTCATTTCTCATTTTTATTGATTTCTACACAACAAATATTGTACAAGCTAAATTCTATTAGGAACAAACAGCATTTCCAAACGCTTTTACTATGCTGTCAACATTTTACATGACATTCACAGATTTATGAAAAATATCTAAAAGCTGTTCCTAATCTCTGGCAAACAGCAATTGTCATTAATTTGCTGGAAGAATACTACGAATGTCATTTCCCACCACTTGTACTACATTTGGAAAACATGTCTATTTAGTCTTCAGAATGTAATGTTGAATGTACTTGTGTGTGATTAAAAAAAAGTCAATCAAGGTCACATCTTGTGCTGCAACAGGTGACTCGTTGCACTTTAATTTACATAGAAACATGCTTCAGTGTGTCATTCAGAAATTTAGATTGAGGCATTCTCAGAAAACACACGAGGGGTGTGTGAAATGTTATTCACTAGTGCTTTAGCCCTAAGTCCCTTCCCAGGAAAGTTGCTGATTAACATATCCCTTCTTCGTCTGCTACAGGTAAACAGCACAACTTTAATAAGTACAGCGACACAGAGTCCAGCTCCTTGAATGTACCTTATGACTACAGCTCGATGATGCACTACAGCAAAACTGCATTTATGAATGGAACAGAGCCAACAATAGTCACCAGAATACCGGAGTTCATGGACGTGATTGGTCAACGCATGGAGTTCAGCGACAGTGACCTTCTGAAGGTCAACAGATTGTACAACTGCTGTATGTTTTTAACTTTGTTTTGCGAAATACACTTCAAAGTACAGCTAGATAAAGTTTGTTTTTCATCTACATTTTCATTATGTTGAATGTCTAGGGCTGTTCGTTTTCATTTTTTTTTTTTAAATCATGTGATGTCTCTTTTTTGAGTTGACTCAAATAAACTCTTGGAGAAATGTTAACTGTGAAACAAGTTCATTTTAGTTTTTCCTCCTGTATCTTGATTGAGACTATGATTTTGTTTCATTAATAATGCAAAAAAAAAAAAGAGGCATGTCCTTATTTTTAATTCAAGCCAAACAAAAACAGTGAGTGAAGTGAAATTGATTTAATTAAATCGTAATTAAGAGGAAACAGGTTATATAACATTTTTGCAACAAGTCATTAAGATTTAAAATCCGGGAAAAGCAATGTAACTAAACTTGCTTTTTGTGTTCAGTTTGAAAATGAGCTGTTTTTTTTTTTTTTTAACATTATCAGTGAAACCGAATCATAGTCTCATTTAAATTACGGGATAAAAAAACAAGTGATCTTGCTTCACAATCAAGATATCAAACAGGTCATAATTTTAATGTCAGAAAAGTGTTCTTTATATTTGATGTTTTTTACACGTGGCAATTTAAAAAGTGTTTGTTCTGGTATAGTTTGATAAATAGCAATAAAGTTTCATAAAAGGTCAAAGTCTAGATTAGAAACGAGTTTGGCATGGTTACTGATAACATACCAACAACTGTTGCATAACACAGCATATTTGCACAGAAGATGCTGTTTATTAATTAACCGTTAACTTTTATTTAAAAAGGTCAGCCCCTTTATAATTCAAGAGACTGACTGCTTCATTTAAAAATAAATAATGTGTTGGTATCTAACGTGTATTTTATGTTTTGTTTTAGCGTCCTCTCTGACTTTTATGGAGCATTGTAGTTTTGAGTTGGAAAATATCTGTGGTATGATCCAAGGATCAGGTGATCATGCTGACTGGGAACATGTGATGCAAGTCGATGGTGGACCAATGACAGATTACACAACCATGGGGAAGTGTGAAGGTAAAGAGTTTCTGACTGCAATCTGTCCTTCCCTATTCTCCACATGAAGAAAAATGGAAAACACAAGATATCAGAACACACCTGACATTTGAAACTACAATGTAGCTAACAAAGTAATTACTGACATTTTCACTCTATGCATAATTATGACAGTAAGTAAGTCTTCTAAAAAAAAAATCTCAAGTTGAAATCTTGGGAAATCCTTGTATTCTGTCTATCTTCCTTTGTCTAACAGTTTGCTATTTGTTATATGTGACCAAAGTACTGCAGAGATGCAGAGGAAGGGGAGTCTACATGTTCTGGATATCAAAATGGCCCTGATTTTTTGTAATATTTTTATGACAGTTATTGCAGGTGTCAGCCAACATTGATCCTGTCAGTTCATGAAAGCTACAGTTCAAGTCAAATTGTATAGGTAAACCATTTGCAGAATATGAATAAGACAGTTTTGATATTTCGACTCATCTTGTAGTTCAAGGCACATTTTTCAGTGAATGCTTTAGTTGTTTTTTTTTTCACTTTTCTTTAAGGGAAACACTGTTCAAAAAACAATAATAATAATAATATAATAATAATAATAATAATAATATATATAATATTTATAGACAAAACTGTTTTTAACACTTATGGAGGGTGATTTAGATAATTGGTCAATCTCATTCTATATTAAGTATTATGTCCTGAATTACTGTCGGGACAGCCCTTACAAAAGGTTTATACTCTTCTACTACAACAATGGAAATCAAAATGATGAGCTTAATATCTGGGTTAGAGAGTATGATGAAATGAATCCTGAGGGTATGTTAAGGCGCATGGGAGGTATACAAGGTATGTGATTTTTGCAGTTTTACCATGCTTTTCACATGATTATACTATGTGTTTATTATTGTTTACCCTGGTTTGCCATGGTTTTTAATACACTTTACCTTACCTTGCTGGATTGTACAATGCTTACCTATGCTTTACCATGTTTCCACTGTGCTTTCTGGCACTTTGCTATGTTTGTGCTATGGAGGTTAAAGAGGCGTCCTGTCGTGTTGCAGGTACAGGGTACTTCATGCACTTCAGTACTGCTACAGGAATGGCAGGGCACAAAGCGCATATGGAAAGCAGAATTTTGTATCCAAAACGAGGTTTCCAGTGCTTGCAGTTCTTCTACTACAACAATGGAAATCAAAATGATGAGCTTAATATCTGGGTTAGAGAGTATGATGAAATGAATCCTGAGGGTATGTTAAGGCGCATGGGAGGTATACAAGGTATGTGATTTAGACATTTTTGGGTTTCTGTTTTTTAAATCTTAGCAAGTGTTTCGACAAAAAGTCTACAATGTTTTATTTAAATGTGTATACTACTCTTCTAATATTGTTATTTAATGATTTGGAGCTATGCATTTAAAAATGCACTTAAAAATATAATGGGCTGCATTCTTAAAGCATGTTTATCTCCTAGCTCTCTTATCTTTACACTGTATTGTCATTTTAATCAACTTCTACTCAGAGACTGAACAGTCTCAAATTCAAGGATCTACCTCAGGGACAAAATTGTACAGTATAGTGTCTCTTTGAACGAATATTATTCCGTGAAAGAGAACCAAGGGATAATATCTTGTAGTGAAGTACAACATAAAAATTACAACATTCATGTAAAATCTGAAAGCTGCTTTTCATTGATTGCATTTGGGTTTATTTTAGTGCCTGAAAGCAATGAGCTACCTTTAAGCAATGTGATAACGTGGGCAGGAGGCTTGAATAGGCTATAGCTAAACCAGCCTTTGCTTTTCATTTTGCCACACATATCTAAACAGGTGCTAAAGGCATTTTATGAATACCAGTTGAAGTTTTGTAAACCCCTTTTAGTCTGAGACATTTAACTCCAGTTTGCACATTGTGTAACGCTCAGACACTTCTAAACAGCTTGTCAATAAACATGAATACGGCCCAATGGCTCATTGGACTCATTTTATTGTACTCAACAATAGCATAATGTGATGTTTTTTGTTTTTTTTTTTTCCTTTAGGAGAGCCTCAGGACTATTGGCAGTTTCATTATTTAAGTCTCAATGTCTCCAAGAAGTTCCGGGTGGTATTTGAAGGAATTAAAGGAGCTGGTGTTTCCAAAGGGGGCTTCTCAATTGATGACATCAACCTCTCCGAGACACAGTGTCCCTCTGATATTTGGCGCATAAGAAATTTTACACATCTTTTAGCAACTAGTCCTTCTGGAGCAGGTGGCAGGATTTATAGTCCGAGGTTCCACTCCAGTGAGGGATATGCTTTTCAGATTGGCTTATATGTGAATGGTACCAACAGTAACCCAGGTGAACTGGCAATATACTTTCACCTGGCTTCCGGATTGAATGATGACCGCTTGCAATGGCCATGTCCCTGGATGCAAATTACAGGGCTGCTCTTAGACCAAAACCCGGACATTCGCCGGCAAATGTCCAATCAACGAAGTGTAACTACGGACCCCACATTGTTTGAAACAGAGGGTTTGTCGCCTCATTTTATTATTTAAGTCAGTCTACCATAATGCAGCAGCAAATTGAAACCTCAATGGTGTTTATTTCTAATTTTAGCGGATGGCAGCAAAATATATTTTTGGGATGATCCCCGGAAAGTAGGAAGCCTTGTTCAGGATCTGGATGGCACGAAATATTACAGAGGGCCAGGAAGAGGCACGAATGTCTTTTTAACTCATGACAGACTGAGGAGCAGAAACTTCATCAAAGGAGATGATGTCATTTTCCTCATAACAATGGAAGGTAAATCTTTTTAAAGAATATATATATATATATATATATATATATATATATATATATATACTATATCTTTAATAGGGCCATAATTATATATAAAATGCTTCTTTTAATAGAATTGTTAATAGCTAAGTCACAGATATGTGCTTGGAATGCTCAAGTTTCTACTACAGTACATTTGGTTTAACAAATGTTTTAAATACTTGTATGCATGTTATGTCTATATTCTATTCAAATAAAGGGTTTTTGCAATGTCATCAAAGTATTTTAATCAGCATTTATTTTTCTATAGTTTTCAACGAAGTCCCTTGCTGTTGATGATGCCTCTTTGATTTCCTCAGTCCAGAAAGTTAAGTGAGATTGTAACCTGAAGAGGATGGCTTCACCTTTAAACTCATTTTTATTTTATAGATATTTCAAGACTTACTGCTACTCAGCCACTTCCACAAACTACACAACCACCTGCCACAACATCCTCTGTGCCAACTACTCCACCCGCAAGTGAACTATGCGATACCTTTGGTTGTGAGAATGATGGGGTTTGTGTGGTGGAGAATGGGAAACCTGTTTGTAGGTAAGATTTTTTTTAATGAACTAGGTTAAAGCTGTCAGCCTATAATAGTTGTATGTACAAAAGCCATACCATAAAAAAATAAAAAATAAAATATGCTTACATTCTAGGATTAATGGTTGTAAACTATAGGATTGATTGCATTTTCAATATTTCATGCCAAAAGGATAAAGGTGGCCTTAAAATTTTACATTTTTATGTTTCCTGTTCGCGTATTGAAAATTTTAAAATAAAGTAAGAGATCAAAACAAGATTAGTCACAAAAAACTTTAATGTACTGTAGTTTAAAACAAGGGAGTGATCCAATCACACAAGACAAAAGCATTTGGCTGCAAATATGGATCTAAATCCAGTTTATTTAAATCAGGGGAAATGGAACTGGAGTTTTCAATTTAAATAAAAATTTGTCAATTTTTAAAGATTTATTTTAAGCAGTTACTGTAAAATATTATTCTAAAGTCTTTGTAAACACCCTTTTTAATGCAATGCGAGTTTATTTAATACTAGCAAAGTTCTCATGGTGTGTGATGTCCAAAATAATAATCCCACCTTAATTAACATAAAATGACATCCACTGGCACAGCACTGAAGTTTGTTGGACAGGGTGAAAGCCTCAGTATTGAGCGACTTTCAGTGTGTATTACGAAGCATCAAATCACGCAATTCCTGAAAGGGCGCTGCAAAATGATAGGAAAGATATAAAGCGGGTATATTCGTACTTTTTGCAAGGGAAGCAAAGTTACAATTCCCACGTATCACACCCACTTAGATAGGTTATAGTTGTGTCTGGTGTACTTTGGAAATGTATAATGCCAAGTTTATATTTAGTTGATCTCTTGTGTTATTTATTTATTTTTTATCTGGAATCTTGAAGCACACTATATAAGTGCAACTTCACTGTACCTTTATTGAATTATTGTGATTTATACCAGGTTAAATGACAGACCCTTACAAGTCTTTGCATAAGAGAACCTGCAAAACACAGTGTGTGGCATCTTCTTTAATTACCAAGCAATAGCAGTGGAATTATGAATTTGTTGGTTTAATACCAATATGTATTCCTTAGCTAAGGTGACACAAAGAACTTTCATTTAATAAACTTGTGTGAATTGCTTGAAATTAAGGATTTTTATCTAGATTTAACTGTGAAATGGCTATGCATTTTTTGCAGATGTGCAGTGGGTAAAGACTGGTGGTTTATGGGAGAAAAATGTCAGATAAAAGGAAAATCAGAGGACACTGTCATAGCAGCTGTTTCTGCATCTGTTGCTGTCTTTGCTGCAATGTTATTAGTCACAGTTACTAGTGTATACTGTGTGAAGAAGAAGTTAATAAAGAAAATGCAGAGACAAACCCCAGGAATTGTAATGGCTAATGTAAGTATTATCAAAATGCCTTTATTTTTATTTATGAATAAAACTCACAAAGTGTTTGACATCTCTAAATCATCATTTTGCTTAATCAAACTTGTTTAACACCTTTCAATTTCAATTTCATTATCAGCAGTGTCCCACAGCCATATCCTGATCTATGAATCCTGGGTGACTACATTATTTTGAAGCTTGCCCTTTTGTGTACTGATTAATCAGAATGATTATCTTTTTGGTTTTCCAGTCAGTATACATTCCATACACGTTTCAGTTCAGTCAGACAAGCCAAATCCCTTGTTGAATCTTTCTTGATTCTCTGGATACTCAAGGTACCTGCTGTAGCAACCAGAGGATGGAACATCTTAAACACATGGCAGCACTGCTCACATGAGTTTCTAAGGGGCACCACTATCACATTTCTGTACATGACCCAGCAAAGATAAGAAGCTGCACAAAGGGCTCAGGCTGCAACAGATGCGCAGTCTTGACCCCACAGCACAGAATACATGAGAAAGGGATTGGGATGCACCAAGTATTTGTAGACCATCCAGACCACAAAAAGATCCACACTGGCAACACAAGGTGCTCACATTGAACCCATATCAATGACTAAGACACGCTTCAGTAAGTGCACCCCTACATTCCCCATAACACAGCTTTACTTTATAAAGCAAGTCACCCACTACAGCGGTGGCACATTTGCTGCTTGTTGTATATCATTGGGACACCTTGCATCTCTTGATAAACGTGTACTAGTGAGGAATTTCGTTTCAATTGAAACAAATATAACTGGCTCCATAATGCCCACTCCATAGGAGTGAGCAAGATGTAGTACATGTAACTGGTACTCTTTACACTTTTTTGTATTTTGTGGTTAATTTCATATACCCCTATTACAGTGAAACCAGTTTTTGTTGACAGTTTGTTTGAGTTTAAAGTTCTGGATCTCATTAAAAACAACAAATCAATATGTTTTTTTGTTTTATTTTCCAGATCAATGCACTCTGAAGACGACATTTGCTGCATTTGAAATGACAACAAGTTTAGATTTCTACAGTCCAGCAAATATGACAAGTGATTAAATCTGTACATTGATGAGGATTCAAGGTTTATGTCTTATTTAAAATTTTAGACTAGATTATAAAATGATTTATACAGGATTCTTGAAACAATGTCCTTTTAATAAAAATGTATTGAAACTTTACAAAGTGAATCTGAATTTCATGAAGTGTGCACATTAAGAAAAGCCCAGATCAACAAGATACAGTACTTTTTGCACACAGAACAAAGGCTTGGCAGATCACTTGGGCAACCCTTTGGGACTACCTTATTTTTTTTAATTTATAGCCAAATCTACAATTAATACATATTTTAAATTCCACAAATCCCTCCTCAAATCCCCAGATGAAACTTCATAGTAAAATATCTTGCATGTCTGTCAGAGCCTGCTAGTTGGGTAGTTTCCTCCATACCCTTGCTTAACGTATTTCTCTGCTTTCTTGCGCCCCTTGGTGGAGAAACGGAAAGCTACAATGTGAACCATTAAATCAAACCAGAACACTGAAATGTTATATGCTCAAAAAGGTATTACATTTTATTTTATGTATAAATATATTTAATTGATACAGGATTTAAATTCACACATTCAATGCAAAAGTACTTAGCATTTGTAACAAGCAAAATTACAAAATCTAATACTTAAATCAGGAAAACCACATCTTCCGACACCATGACTTGGTTGTCATCTTGCATTTGATTTAAGGCTTGCTGCACTTCATCCACTTCAAAAGAGTCGCTGGCCCCCTTATTGATAAAAACAACCAACTCTGGAATTGAAATGGATTGGGTACGGGTGCCTTTGAAAGCTTTCAGTAGAGCAGCCTTAAACACTTTCAATCTAGCGAGGACAGAACACAAACAATTGCTTTGGTTAACCTGTTATATGCAACGCTACATCTTGATAAATATTGTACTACTACAACCACATGCAATGACTTTAAATTGAATCAAAGAGTTTAGGTCTCAGTTCAGTTCTAGTATGCAGCTTGGGCACTACTGTATGAACATGGTCACTGCCAAGATGAGGCCTAATAATCATGGTTTTATTAGAAACAGTTCACCAGAATGATTGAAGTGTGCAGCAGCTCAATCCTAATAAAATTGACCTTGCCCAAGATGATAAAATTCACCCGTGAAAAAAAAAAAAAAGCCAAAATGTGTAGAATTCAGAAAAAAGGTAACAAGGCAAAATGTATACCTGTCCCGCCCTACTTCAGCCTTTTTCTTCTGTGTGCTTCCTTGATCCACAGAAACTTTTTTTGAAGGTTTACGTTTCTGACTGGAAGTGGCTGCAAAACAAAGACACCTTAGGGAGAGGTCATAAGGGTTTACTATTAACATAGTCCATATGTTAAAATAAAAACCTCAGAAACACTTAACACAACCTAAAAATTACATGCATTTGTTTTAAATCTATACAATACTCTTTAGTTTTTCAGCTCAGTTTTATCTTAGTTTTACTTATTTCAGAAGGCTGAATCTATAGTTAAGATATTCATAACCAATGGATTTTAAATAGAAATCTCACTAGTCTCCATTTCGTCACCACTGAAATCATACGGATCTTCATCACCAGCACCGGTTACATCCATATCTTTGTTTAGGAGCCGAGAACTTTTTCTGTAAACAAGGTCATCAATTAGATGAACTTCCATTCACATGTTTAACTGCTATAGTTCAAAAGAACACCTTTTTAGGTTACCTTTTGCTTTCCTGGCTAGGAATTTCTTGACTCTGAGTTACATCATCATTAGCAACCTTCTTCCTTTTCTCTTTTTCTAAAATCTAGGATCAAATAAACAAACCAGTCTGAAATGCCACACATTTAGAGCCACCAAAGCCAAAAGTGTGAGCAAATGGAAAATCAAGGGGAAAATGTTTTGGCTAGAGCCCTCAGCATGAAGAGATTACCTTTTTAAAGTAAGCAAACTGGACCAGTTCCAGCGCAGCCTCAGAATCTTGTAGCTCAATAGTTTTGCTCATTCTGGCTTTTGCATGGGCTGTTGATAATCGGATCATAGTCTCTAATGCCCTAGCAGTAACAGGCATGGTCTGAAACAAAAAACACAAATCTACTGCACAACTTAAGCAAATACTTCAAATATTAGCACATACACCACATTCTCACTGAATTGCAGTCTGCAGTATGTATTAAATCTCTGCATCACAAGTGTTGTTCACCTGAAAGTAACTGTTGACATACATAATGGAAAACTGTAAAGACCATTATATTTAAAATAACACACTGGCAGCTACATAACTGGATAATACGCTGCAAAAACAACATATCAAGGCCTGTTTTAACGAGGATTAATCAAGTAATAAACTAATGGGTGCATGGAGACTGCACTTCTGATTGGTTAAAAATCAAAGATGGAAACGAGACTCCTATTAGTTATAATTGTGACAAGTGCAGTGGACTACCCTTTGACTCTGGATTAACAAAATAAATTAAGTCACATATTTGCTTCGACTGCTGCATGCTGTGAATGCAACTCGCTCAGACTTTGGCTTTCCAATAAGTGAAAGGCAGATAGATTCCACTTGTCGTATATTACCTTTGAACACCTACTAGTAAACCTTTATACATGTAATAACAATGTATCAGATCTTATTCATGTCTGATTAACGTTATCTTGTCTATAATGACTAACCAGCTCTTAACTGGTTGAAAAACACATGGTGCATTAATATTGCTTACTCTGGCAGTTTCCGATGTTACTTCCTCGTGGCTCCGTAGTTTTGAATACTCCTCAGCTATGTAATCAGCAGCCTCCCGAGTAAGGACAGGTTTCACCAGCTTTGCAACATGTATGTATTTGCGTATGAACTCCATGCTCACAATTCTCTCTCTGTTGAACACACACAAAAAAAATAAATAAGTTAGACCATGTATTCCATTTCACGCCTCTAAAATGTATAATGCAACAAAATGAAACTATTTCATATCTAATAAATGCAATGACAGCAGAACATCAGCAACTATTAGATGAGGGGAGGTCATTCAGCCCATCCGGCTCCTAGCAGTCAACTGATCTTGAAGCTGATCTTAGAGTATGTTTTTAACCTATTTGTAAAAGATGGAGTCAAATACTTGTAGACAGTACCATCATGCAAATTTAATGCTGCGCTCCATTTCGGATGGCAAATTAAATCTTAATTTGCATGGAACGACCACCTTGAAGTAGAAACACGAATGATAGGCTTGCCAATTTAAACACTTCCGCATCTGTGTTTTGGAGAGGGGAAGTGTCCTTGGGCACGCACTGCAGTTCGAGGGTTACACTCATGTATACTGGTCCTGAGCCAGTACCAGTCTGTGCTCAAGTGTAAATGGGTAGTTCAAATAATATTTAAATCTGATCGACCCTAAGCCAGCTCAGGTCCAAGTTGTAAGTGTAAACCACATAACATTTACTTGACCATTCGCTGTGTGAAAAAGTGTCATTAGAGGAGTTCTGTCAAGTTCAGTATCGTAAAGTTCAATGTTACATTAGAGATTAGACTACTGTTCTCCGTGCAAATGTTAGAGGAAGTCTTTCACACATACTTTTTCCTTTTTTGTCCATGAAGAAGGTTGTCATGCTTTTCATAAATCTGAAGCTCTTGTTCTGCTGCCTCTGTGATATTTGGATCATCAGTGGCAAACACATCCACTGAACATCCCATAGGCATGGCTAAAAAGGCGGGAGACAAGTTCTGTTAATGCATGCGATACACCCTATATTAAAAGTGTGTTCCCTCTCGTTCTCCACTGCTGTTTCTGATAAGTTTATTAATTACCATTTACTATTCCAGCAAAAACTCCCTTCCAAAATGATATTCTAAAATGAGGTTGGAAAACATTGAATTGTGCTGCATAGTGAAGCTTTACAGTAGGTGAAGCATTGTGAATTTGATGTGCAACTATAACTCCCAATGCTGGCATGGGTCTTTCACAAAAAAGAAACGCTAGCTATCTGAAGTTTAGGTTCTCATACCAGTCCCATCTTGTTCTCCCGGTGCTCTGTATCTGTGCATGCGCAGAACATGGTCAGAAATATCTCTATCAATGTCTGGGTCCATCTGGTCCAAGACTATGAACAACAAGTCAAATCTCGACAGCAGCGAGTCCTGTAAACCAATGTTCTCCATTGGAGTTTTATATTGATCATACTACAGTAGAAAAAAAAAAAAAAAAAAAGCCACAAAAACAGCATTAGGAAACAGTAACATAGCCTCCAAGTATTGTTAGTTTACCAACAGTTATATATGTATAACAAAAAATGGACTTAAAAAACTACAGCAAAAACATTTCAAAGTATTTGACCATTTGTTTTATCACGATCGATGATGTGCTTTTAGAGTCCATCCAATAATGCACAATCATCACTGGTGCAGCAAAAAAGAATTTAAAACTTACCCTTCCATAGACTGGATTCGCAGCTGCCAGTACACTGCAGCGAGCATTCAGTTGAGCCTGGATCCCTGCTTTGGCTATTGTCACGCGGCCCTGTTCCATTACCTCATGGATAGCTGTTCTATCCATATCAGACATCTTGTCAAATTCATCTATGCACACCACACCTCTGTCAGCCAACACCATTGCCCCAGCTTCGAGCCTTCGTTCTCCTAGGAACACCAGCCAGTAAAATGTAAAACAGAATCAATTGGCCGTTTATTTGATTACTGAACCTTTAAAACAAATAAGCTGGAATTAAATGTTATGGCATTTGAATATTTTACCCACTACCCAGAATTAGGCAACACAGCAATTTCAACATGAGCCACTATCAGGATTAGTAACTCTCCCTTTCAACCTATATCAGAAAGACAGAAATATATTCTAAAATTACCTCATACTCCTTAATGCATGGTCACAGACACAGTAAAATTAATTAAACCTTTAATAAAAAAAAAAGTTATTTACTATTGTGGTTAAATCTATGCAAACATAAGGCAGCATACCTGTTTCCTGATCTGTTGTCACAGCTGCTGTCAAACCTACCCCTGATGATCCCCTACCAGTGGTAGGAATTGCTCGTGGAGCCGTGTGCAACACATAGCGCAGCAACTGGGACTTTGCCACCGAGGGGTCCCCTGCAAGTCAGAAAAGTTATATTGGCAGCAGTGAAGACTAATGAAGTAATCGCATAGTGCTGCTAATGGCAATATTTAAGCGATGTGTGGAGTGCTACAAAGTAGTAATGGAACTCCCGAATCATTAGCTTACAACAGTAGGTTTCACCAGTCGCATTTAGTTAGAACAGGCATCCTTAATTTGCAATATAAACCTGCGTGGAAAAACCCCGCTGTCTGATTGGTTAGCAGTGTTCTATCAGCCATACGTTAAGCTCACACAACCTTTTAACAGATCGCATTTGATTCAAAATTCCTCTGCCACTTACCTGTCCTAATTACATAACATTTAATACCTAGAAGTAACCTTACAAAAAAAAAAAAAAAAAAAAAAAAAAAAAAAAAAAAAAAGGGAGAGAATGCAGTGAAATAACAGGACCGATACTGAATAAACTAACTTGACCAAAACAAAAAAAAAATACAATTCTTATAAATGGTCCCACCAAACTGAAAAAGGTAACCCTACATGTATATGCAATGTACTTTCTAAAGATGCGCTGAACAGTCTCCTTGGGGAATGACTAACCTTACAGTTAAAGTGAATTTAGCAATGCGAACATTAGCAGCAATAACAAAAAAAAAACAACACACACACACAAGAAACCGATGCTTTCACCTGCAGCTCCCCTTCGGACAGTTTTACCTGCACATTACCTGGCAATTTTCAATTGAACATTTATTGCAAAAAAATAAATAAATAAATAAATAAATCACTGATCTGTAATTAAAGATCAAAGTTTTATCAGATTTATGGAATTTAAGTTTAAATGGCCATTAATGCAATAGTAAATTAGTTAGTAATGTTAATATAATTGATACACAAATGTATTTTACTTATGAATAAATGGATTCAAATAAGTACCTGGAACTGGAACTATGTTCTTGTGCACAGTGATTACTGTTATTGGAAAGATGTATTTTTTTGTATTTGCTGTGTTAATATAAAAAGTAAATGCATCTAATTTTACAATTGCATGAAGGCACTCCAGGGCGAGGGTTGACATGATAGCATGTCAACACACCCCTGGTCGTGCCTTGATGCGTCATCTTCAACAGAATGGCTTCAGTAGAAAACACTGGGAGAGCAGTGGTTGTACAGTTCTGGTTCTATGACAAACCAGTGTAGTCACATTGAGGTTTCTCATAATCTGACAGTATTGAACATAAATCCATTACATGCATATATTTAAAATAAAAAGGCACAGTTAATACTGATGCTAAAAAAAAAAAGTGGTAGAAATTAAATGTTAAAGGAAACAGTTAAATATTTTGTAGCACGTCCCAGTACAATGAATTGGTGTATTCTACAATATACAGCTTTCAGCAACAGGTTTGCACTGTACATATTTTTTCACCTGGAGTCTTCGATCAGTCCTACGACTTAAGCAACATTACCAAGCCAGTACATCTGGGGGGCTATTTTTTATTTCTCTCAGTGTATACAAAACAGACTGCCCAGCACTATAGCAGCTTTAAAACATAACTTGAGTAAATATGTTCAGTGCATGTTCATCCAGAAGAAAATTTCAAGTTACAGCATGTTTCCTTAGACCAAATGACATTTCTTACAAACCCTTACCTATTAACAACACATTTATATCTCCTCTTATACGTGTCCCATTTTCCAGAACCTTTTCATTCCCTCCAAGCAAGAGACACAGAATAGCTTTCTTAATGTACTCGTGGCCATGGATACTTGGTGCCAGGGACTTGCTCAAATAGCGAACAATATCCTGTTCAAAAGAAATAAACACAACAATTTGGGAAATATACAATAGTACAAAGACATGACTGAAGACTTTGCTTGGTCATCTACTTACTTTGGAATGAGCTTTACAAAACTTCTTGATCTTGCTCACATCATCTGCTGAAAATGTTGGTGTGATTTCCTTGCTCATAAGTTTAATATAGCTGGACAGGAGGATGGTCCTATTCAGAGTTTATAACAGTTATTTGAAGGAATAATGTGTCCAACAATTAATTAACACAATCATAAAATGCATTTACAATTAACCACATCAGAAATATGTTTGACATTTAATATAGGGCTTAAAAAAAAAAAAAAAGTCTTCTTGAGGTGTTAAGATTTCAGAAAAAGGGGGCTACCGAGTGACGCATCTGGTAAAGGCATGCTGCACCCTATAGCCTGGAGATTACCAGTTCAAGCCCATGCTATTCCACCAAACGACCGTGGGCGGGAGTTCCCAGGGGGCGGCGGCACACAATTGGCAGAGTGCCACCTGGTTGGGGAGGGCTTAGGTTGGCCAGGGTGTCCTCTGCTCACTGCGCACCAGCGACCCCTGTAGACTGGCCAGGTGTCTGTCCAAGTTTCCCCAGAGCTGGGTGGTTCTCCAACACTAACTCAGAGGTGGCTGCATGGCAAGCCTGCAGAGTGAGAAGTGGACAGCTGACGGCACACGTTTGAGTGCATGTGTCCATCTTCGTCTCGAGTCAACACGGGTGGCAGCAGTGAGCCAAGTTGAAAAAAAAAAAAATTGGGCTTTCCAAATTGGGGAGAAAATGAGAAATAATTTGCGATTCCAACAATTAAAAAAATAAAATATAGTCAGAGAAAGGCCAGTCGTTTCAGTTTGTACAATGCTGCTGGCTACATTCAATTTAATTTAACTTACACACATTTCTTCCAACTCTTGTTTCTTTGGAAACTCAAAAAAACAACCTCCCCCACCAATCTGGTTACCTGAATGTGCCAGAAGTAAACCCGCCATGTTTGGCGGGCAGACAGCGATAGATTCCTATCACCTGAACTCTGTCGCCAGGCTTGACTTTGTCAACCAGGTCATCATCAGCAATTATATCCACGGAACGGGGCAGCTGCCCAGCAGGAGCCTTCTCTGGCATCTCCTGGAGAGTTAAAGTTTGATGGTCTTTGTATGTGCAAAGCCCAAACTCTGTTTCCAATGGGTTATTTTCTTCATCCTGTAAAACAGGTTAAGTTACAGACGGTAACATCAGACCAATTTCAGCTTCCCTGTTGTGCTCCCAGAACATTTTTTTTTTTCCCCCTGAAAACAAACCTGATAAAAGGATTAAATCTGAACCATGTACGGTTAACACATGCAGTATGTTACAATTGGAGAACGCTATTAGAAAAAGTTTGACGACATCTCAAAGTCCCTCACAGTCCCACGGCAACGTATAATTAGTCCATACAGTGGCTTGCGAAAGTATTGACCCCCCTTGGCATTTTTCTTATTTTGTTGCCTTACAACCTGGAATTAAAATGGATTTATTTGGATTTCATGTAATGGACATACACAAAATAGTCCAAATTGGTGAAGTGAAATTAAAAAAATAACTTGTTTCAAAAAATTCTAAAAAATAAATAACGGAAAAGTGGTGCGTGCATATGTATTCACCCCCTTTGATATTAAGCCTCTAAATAAGATCTGGTGCAACCAAT
This sequence comes from Polyodon spathula, assembly GCF_017654505.1. NCBI lineage: Eukaryota > Metazoa > Chordata > Actinopteri > Acipenseriformes > Polyodontidae > Polyodon > Polyodon spathula. The sequence continues at coordinate 80,811,456 of NC_054536.1, read as the reverse complement.
TACCTTCAGAAGTCACATAATTAGTTAAATAAAGTCCACCTGTGTGCACTCTAGGTGTCACATGATCTCAGTATATATACACCTGTTCTGAAAGGCCCCAGAGTCTGCAACACCACTACGCAAGGGGCACCACCAAGCAAGCGGCACCATGAAGACCAAGGAGCTCTCCAAACAGGTCAGGGACAAAGTTGTGGAGAAGTACAGATCAGGGTTGGGTTATAAAAAACTTTGAACATCCCATGGAGCACCATTATTAAAAAATGGAAAGAATATGGCACCACAACAAACCTGGCAAGAGAGGGCCGCCCACCAAAACTCACGGACCAGGCAAGGAGGGCATTAAAATCAGGGAGGCAACAAAGAGACCAAAGATAACCTTGAAGGAGCTGCAAAGCTCCACAGCGGAGATTGGAGTATCTGTCCATAGGACCACATTAAGCCATACACTCCACAGAGCTGGGCTTTACAGAAAAGTGGCCAGAAAAAAGCCATTGCTTAAAGAAAAAAATAAGCAAACACGTTTGGTGTTCGCCAAAAGGCATGTGGGAGACTCCCCAAACATATGGGGGAAGATACTCTGGTCAGATGAGACTAAAATTTAGCTTTTTGGCTATCAAGAAAAACACCATGTCTGGCTCAAACCCAACACCTCTCATCACCCCGAGAACACCATCCCCAGAGTGAAGCACGGTGGTGGCAGCATCATGCTGTGGGGATGTTTTTCATCAGCAGAGACTGGGAAACTGGGCAGAATTAAAGGAATGATGGATGGCGCTAAATACAGGGAAATTCTTGAGGGAAACCTGTTTCAGTCTTCCAGAGATTTGAGACTGGGACGGAGGTTCACCTTCCAGCAGGACAATGACCCTAAGCATACTGCTAAAGCAACACTCAAGTGGTTTAAGGGGAAACATTTAAATGTCTTAGAATGGCCTAGTCAAAGCCCAGACCTCAAGCCAATTGAGAATCTGTGGTATGACTTAAAGATTGCTGTACACCAGCAGAACCCATCCAACTTGAAGGAGCTGGAGCAGTTTTGCCTTGAAGAATGGGCAAAAATCTCAGTGGCTAGATGTACATACCCCAAGAGACTTGCAGCTGTAATTGCTGCAAAAGGTGGCTCTACAAAGTACTGACTTTGGGGGGGGTGAATACTTATGCACGCTCAAGTTCTGTTTTTTTGTCTTTCTTGTTTGTTTCACAATAAAACATATTTTGCATCTTCAAAGTGGTAGGCATGTTGTGTAAATCAAATGATACAAACCCCCAAAAAATCAATTTTAATTCCAGGTTGTAAGGCAACAAAATAGGAAAAATGCCAAGGGGGGGTTAATACTTTCGCAAGCCACTGTAGTTCTATAAAATGCACACATACATAAAGCATACATTGTATTCGTTCTGGTATCAGTGCTATTCAATACTCTTTAAAATTCTTAGGCATGTTACCAAGTAAATAAAAACAGTACAGAATTTTTATGGGATGCCATTTCACACGGATACAAAAATCTGAGATGGCTATATATGCATCACATCACTACCATGGTCTACTTGGCCTATTTATTTCATAGACTTGCACTGCATAAAAAAAATAAAACATTGCAAGAGAATCGACTCACCTTTGTTGGATAGACCGCACTTGAAGGAAAGGCATCGAGAGATGTGAGATCAGTGTACCTTCTTTCAATTGTCTTTTTAGTAGTAGGGCAATAGTGTACACTCCGAGTAACCTTGGGTCTCACTAGAGAACCTTTAACAAAAGAAACACAGAATTCAGGTCTCAAGGGCATATGCTTTTTAAATGTTGTACAGTATTATTGAAAGCCATTTCTCTATACTTAGAATCATTTATAAGAATGAGCACTGATGTATTCCATATCCTGGAATGAGATAATAGCGAATACAATAAAAAAAGGGCAGTGGGAACCTCCTGGGATCTGTTCAAGTTCCATGTACTGTATTTGTTACCCGATGCACTATGGCCTGCACTGAAACAAAGGTGATTTGATTCTTACCCACATCACATTCTGTCTGAGGCATGGCTAAATTCCCAGTCATGACAAAGCATGTCATTATTCATTGTGTTATTGAATTTTACAGCATACCCCAACAAAAGGATGTACTGTGCTCACATTGTACCTATACTAGCTATTATATTCAGAATAAACATTGTGTTTGCAAATAACCAATTTTAAAAGTTACAACACTTCAAAACCTAAAACTAAAAACAGCATAATGGACATTTAAGAATTCTTACATTTGGTTACAATTCCTTCCACACAGACCAAGTTTCCAAGGAAGCGTGCAGTCAGTGTACGCGGTGAAACATGCTTCCCTCCAAAACTTCCTTCAAACCCAACATAGAACTCTTCAAACTGCTTGGCGTATGTACCATCGATGGAGGCAACAAAATCTTTTAAAGCTCTTTGAAAAGCTAATTGCTCACCAAAAGCATCATTCAGCAACCTGCAAGTCCAAAAAAAAAAAAAAAAAAAAAACACACAAATACCTAGCTAAGAACAACATATTCAAATGCAATTAAAGTGCTTGTTTTAGTTTCAGTGCAACAACACATTGATAATTCATGTGGTTAACTAAATATAGCGATGCCAACTGCGAGATTTTGCAGAATCCTCAAACTGCATTGTCATTTTCTGATTTAGGAGGGAGACTGCCAATATTGACTTTAAAAAAAAAGTACTTAAATGAGGAAGACTTGACATCTCCAACTACCTATACACAGTATACAAAAGAATTGACCGTGTACTGTAAACGCATTTTTTTACCTTAAGGAATGATACTTACAAGTTTGCCCGCTTATCATTTTTTCTTCGAAGATCGTTGATATTTACCAGTAAACGATACCGATTCTCTGCAATCATGTTTCTGACTTTATCATGATAAACACCTTGGTCTTGCTTTAGAGGGGGGAAATAACACACACATTATATATAATAAATGAGAGTACAGGCAGTATCCATTTTAACCCCAACCAGTAACTTACAACAAATTGAACCAACTAAGCAAAACAGAACACATAAAAAAGTAACCACATTTAGAAACCAAATGAATGTAGTTAATCTTCTCTCGCTCATCCCCTCAGGCACAGCTTTTGGATATACAACTAGGACTCAACCCTAAATGTTTACTAAGCATTTCAGACAAAGCAACTACTTATGAACGTTTTTACTATACAAACAAAGAAGCGTTTTTACAGCATAACACAAAGAACCCGCGGCTGGAATAAATTACTACAACTTTTTCAAACAGATCGTTTTATAGCATGGGACACATTATTTAAATGTCAGCATATAATTAAACTATATACACAAAATCTACAACATGTACTTTGTCCAGCTTTGAGGCAGCGTATATACATGGCAGCAGTCACTTTAGCAAAAACACAAAATTAAACTAACGCCCAAGATTACTTTTCGAAAAAAAAAAAAAAAAAAAAAAAAAAGAAGATTTAAAAGGCATAACACAGCTGGAATATACGCAAGTATTGGAATATTTGCTTATTTTCTCTGTTAAACTTGTCCACTTGTTGTCTTGTGTCGAGCTGGCTTCAAAGTTATAATATATTTGTAACAAAAGCAATATTAAAGCGCGTACATCATCGTCCAAAAAATCTAGGTACTCTCGTTGCGCCTCTCGCAATTCTTGGTTTTCAAAGTCTGTATCCATCTCAGATAGCAAACACCGCTACAAACTCATAAATATGATCAAACACCATCCCCAAGTATTTATGCAAATAACCCCGTGACTTGTAGGTCACAGGGTCATTCACCTTTTTTTTGGGGGGGGGGGTGCACAGGTGTAATGCATGTAGTACTTGTGGCAGAGAGGTGACAGTATACACTTGCTTATTATTTGGAATGCTATAATTATTTTTGTCATTGCGTATTGTAATTTAACTGTGTACATTACAAAATAAGCATCTTTGATTATGCTGTATGGCTTTGATTATACGTAGGGCTTCTGTTTTTCGGTTTTATTAATTGTATTTTTCGGTGTTTTATTTTTTTTTTAGCTATATTCGAGTTTTATGTAAATCGTTTTTTTTTTTTTTTTTCTGGACTTCTGGTTTTTTTTATTTACTGTATGAAATTAGCGTTTTCGGTTACTTTCCAAAATGCTTCAGGGTTTTTGTTTTGTTTTGTATTTCTGAAGTACCTTCGTTTCTTGGCTTTCTTCCACAGCGGAATCCCTGTGGTCACAGGCACATTCTGGGGTTTTTGAGTCTAGGCATTTTTGTACATTTCGCCTCAATTCTGTTTTAAATATTCTGTATTTTAACTGTAAACATCTTTAAATCCCGCTAACAAGCCTCCTTTCCTGATTGTAATCTCGTTTTAAATCTCGCAAGTAGAGTCTCCAATAGAAATGTAGGAATGTGCTGTCACGCAGTAGTTGGGGCGAGATTAAAATATTCAGAACGAATCAATGATAGACACAAGTCACGAGGCGGGACATTGCCCAGCAGCAAATGTATTTATTATTATCTTTGTAGTAGGCTTTGTTTTTTAATGGGAATGGGGGTGTTTTATCGGTTACAGCCGAAAGTCAGAAGCCCTAGTTATACTAAAGTTATACCCTACGGGCCACATACTAAATGTTTCCATATAGTCGAGAGCCGCAAGACATGTACTGTACAACGTGAAATGTTTGTGAGAGCTAGGCATTTTAAATACAGGACTACTAGCATTGTTGTGCAGTGTAGTAGTTGTTAGGCTTCATGGCAGCAAAATACACAAGAACAAGGATAGAACATTGCAGAGCCTACACAGTTTCTGTGTAATTTGTATTGTCCTGTAGATTTACACTTTAAATGTAACACTATGGTGTTTTTCATTATTTCTGTTTATACTGTATGTATTTCGCAAACATATTCAGTTATTGTGAAAGAAAATACAATAACTGACCTGATTTCACTAAAAGCACACATTTGTGGAAGGATTCTTTTTTGACAAACTTCCCTTGAGGATTTGAATAATTGGACTAAAAAAAAGATGCGTTTTTCTTTTGTATGACTGCTGCGTGCATTAAATACTGTTGAGCTTTGTGGATGACAAATGACAAAGGCAAAGGGATGAAAAAGGGATTACAGTACCTGCTCATGACGAGACGTAAGATAACATTAATTTTAGACCTCCAATATAACATTTAAACATGCATTCTCTAGTCTAGCGCCAACATTCCAATTATGTAGAAAGTTTCATTCAAGTGAATAAGGGCATATACCACGAGCGACATCCCAGGCTTGCCATACAAAACTCGCTTGAGTTGTTAAATCAGTTACTTTACTGAAGCAGCGTAGACACCTTCAGCCTGATCCAGGAGGACAGTCAGATGAAAATGTGTTTTCATGAAGGTTGAGGTTGCTCGCCTTGTGCAAGCGTGTGTGGATTTGTTGCAGATGAGACCCAGGTTTACCACTGATTTCAGTGAAAGTAAACTCTTTGCCCAAGTCTGGTTTAAAGCCTCATACTTTTGTCTATTACTGGTGGAGGGTTTGCTCAATGCCATTTTCACCATTAAATGTTCAACTGCACACCCGATTTCGAACGTCAACAGTTTCGAAAGTCAACAAGTATAAGAACATAAGCACATAAGAAATGCTTCAACAGCATTACTGGGGAGTTGGTTCCAGACTCCCACAATTCTCTGTGTAGAAAAAGTGCCTCATATTTTCTGTTAAGAATGCCCCTTTATCTAATCTCCATTTGTGACCCCTGGTCCTTGTTTCTTTTTTCAGGTCAAAAAAGTCCCTTGAGTCCACAGTCAATACCTTTTAAAATTTGTAATGCTTGAATCAAATCGCCGCATAGTCTTCTTTGTTCAAAACTGAATAGATTCAGTTCTTTTAGCCTGTCTGCATATGACATGCATTTTAAAACCAGAATAATTCTGGTCGCTCTTCTTTGCACTCTTTCTAGAGCAGCAATAACCTTTTTGCAGCGAGGTGACTAAAATTGAATACACTATTCTAAATGAGGTCTTACTAATCCATTGTAAAGTTTTAACATTACTTCCATTGATTTTAATTCAACACTTCATTATATATCTGATCATTTTGTGGGCCTTTTTTTATAGCTTCCCCACATTAGTCTAGATGAAGACATTTCTGAAACACTTCTTCAACTCTTAAATTGAGCAGAAAGTATGTGAAAAGGGATATAGCAAAGGCATACCAAACTATCAAAAAATTTGAAAGAAGTAATTGAGATTAATGAAAATAAATCAGACAGGTACTACAAACAATTGCAGAGATTAAAAGTGCATCTGCAAAATGCACTGCAAATGAGCTCCTAGGAAGATTGTGCATTGTTTCTTATGATGAGGAACCTTACCCAGGAGTTATTGACGGAGTGGAGTTTGAAGCTGTTGAGGTTGAGGTAATCCAGTGTTACCAGGAACCGTTTCTTTTGGCCTGAAGATAACATTTTGTATACTTTAGAAAACCCTGTCACTTTGATTTCTCCTCCTAAACAACAACGTCATGTCCAAATAGTTCCAGTTGTGTAAGAAGCAGTTTCTGTAAAGCTAGGACTTCAAACTGGATTATAGTGGATTGGTTCAGATGCAGAAGTACTCTGGAGGAATTGTATTCTGTATGTGTGTGTGTGTGTGTGTGTGTGTGTGTGTGTGTGTGTGTGTGTATTTATAATATATAATGTATATATATATTATATATATATATATATATATATATATATATATATATATCGAGTAAGAGAAGTTTTTACAATTTTTTAAAAGCAAGACAGGTTTCAGTGATTTAAGGTTTTTCAAAAAAGTTGGTAGTTGTTTTTTAGTGCCTGTGGCAGTGTGCCCCATACGTGTGTATTTTGTGTTATAGGTTGATTGTTTGTGAGTGGAGAACGGGTGTGGAGAGAATAAAAAGTAAGAGAAAATAAATAATTGCTACAACATACTGTAAGCACCAGCTGTTTACTTGTTTGTCTGTTCATCCACTGTTTATTAGTCTGTTTTTGTTTGTCTATTTATTTTGGCCTAAAGTGTCGTGTGCTGTTTTTGTTCAACCTTTTATTTTTCTGAATGTTTAATAAAACACTGAGCGCCGCAGCGTCTCAGTTTCACCCGCCGGTATTGTTCCTTTCTGGCCTGACGTCACCCCTACAGCCAGCCAGTTCACAGGCCCGATTCGACCTAAAGCCGATGTTCCCTCTTTCAGTGGGCTGTAAACCCTATTCATTTGTTAAAGCATTAAACCAATAATGGTAATTTCATGTGGAGTACACTTAGGGGTAAAACAAATAAATAAAAACAAATTCAGTAGGATCACTAAATCAATTGAAGTGACTCCCCCATTCCCCTGTACTCTAACGGTTGTCTTGGTGTATCTGATATCTAGTTCATACTTTTCTGGCACTATGATGGGCTGGGGGTGGATACTTTATTCAGAAATTCTATAACGATGATCACCAATGCTAGTCACAGTCAGTACTAATAATAATTGTGTTTTTATGTTTATGTTACTGCATTTTTTGTAGGGGTTACATAAAGGTTTAAAGCACTCATTTGTTATTTAAGGAGAAAGGCATACTTTTTATGCTTTATTTTAGGTGGGTCGATTACTTAAAAATGTGCTAATCTACTGTGCTACTCGTTTCAAAGTGGGACGATTCCATTAAAAAAGTATCTGGGAATCTGTGCAGTGTCATTATAAATGATTTATTTCTTTAAAAAATGTAGTTTAAATCACTGTTTAAATGTTTATGTGTCATTAGTGTAACAAGCTGTCGTTACCGTAACAATAGTTATTTTAGTGAATGAAACTGCATCCGCATTGGCAGGAGTGGAAGTTATATTAGCAAAGGGTTGAGGGGCTCATAATTAAAAAAAAATGAAAGAGTCTGTTATATTTTTATCATTGCTAGAAATATTGTCACTAATGTGTAATGTTATAATGCCTAATGAATCTGATGTATAGAGAGAGAGAGAGAGAGACATGTAATTAAGGATACTCTGTGGTACAGTATGTCATATGTACATTTTTGTAGTTGGGCTAAATGATAATAAAATGTCCCAATAGCTACTGTACAGTTTTCCTTATCATATAGAATACATTTTGTTAAATATTGCTAACAATAAAATATTTATGGTTTCATAAAATTAAATTTCCCGCTAATTATAGGTCTGGTACTGTGTATTTGTGTTGGTGATGGATGTTATTTGAGTATTGTCCACTAGGGGAGCCCCCTCCTTACAATAGTGCAGTATTTCATTTTGATCAAACACAAGATGTACAAAGCAATTATCCACTTCCTATCTGCTTTGAATCTTTCCCCACAATATGATCACCTAGTGTGGGGGGCTCAAAAATGGGCATCATAATGATGGTTCATGCATTGTGCCTGCCTGTATTTGTGAACTCTGTTCACATATTGTTCACTACTGAGTACTCTTCTCGTAAGTTATCTTTATGGATCTCTCAGCACAGTGCTTGGTTGCATTCCCAGTTGAACAGTTTCACTTGTTTTCACTGGGGATTGTTTTAATATTCCTGAATATATACTTTAGAGTTTTACACAAACATAGAGAATTGCTTATCCAATTGTAATGAAACCTTGGCGCAAGTCTGGCCAACGGTCTATATATGAGCACACTGATAAAGGTATAAGTCAAACGTTTATTTGACTAATATCCATATTCAGAAACTGCACTTGAGTCTTACTGGTCACTTAAGTGTTCCAAGTTAATGGTTCATCTTGAGAAAACACACTTAAGTGAGCACAAACATTGAAGGCTTTTAAATGAAAAAAAACCACACGCACACACACATTTGAAACCACTATACATACTCCTACAGATATAAGCTCAGACAGTGGAAATATATGGACAAAAGGAGATTTAACTTTAAATAGTGTTTCTATAAAAACAATCTGATTCTTGAAATAACAACATGAAATAAACAAATAGCATCTAAAAAACAAACTAACAGCAGGTGTATTTGTTATTTTCTTGATATTTATTCATCTTCAACCAGAGAATCTTTTCTCTTGCAGAACTACATTTTCATTTGTACAGTATAAAGCTTTGGTTCGTGGTTCAGGACAAATAACACTTTAGTCTTAATCTGGGACTAAAAACAATGATGTTCTCAATGATGTGTTATGACATATGCAGTAATGCACAAGGCACACTTATATAGCATCATGTTAATCTATTTCCATACTACTGGCACACAAAACAGCTTCCAAAGATTGGTACCTGAATCTGCATAGTATTTAACTCTGAACCAATATTAATACACAGTTGTGTAGTGCAACACAGACTGCTGAAGTAGAATCAGCATTTGCAGCATGTTTTTTTATAAAGACTGGTCTCCCCTATTCCTCCCCCCCATGCTACATCTTAGGCCGCCACCCACTAATGAATTGTATGAGTTTCTTTACTTGAAGTTTGCTCAGCTTAAAGTCCTCTGATAGAATCTCCTCTGTAAGCTGTATAAATAAATTTCCGTCAATCTTTTCTGTGACAAATAAGGACACCACATCTTCAGACAAGCCTATAAACCGGAGGGATTTTGACACTTCTTCAACTGACAGTTCAGAGAGGTCAGAGGGCGGTTGCCATGGTGACCCATCTCCACATGACCTAGGTGCCAACTGAAGATGCAGTGGTGACGAAAACGGGTATGAAATAGAGAAGATGTCCAGTGTGCCCTTGTTGCCAAGTAAGTTTTCCCCTGGTGTGTCTGTTGAACAAGTCTGAGGTTCTTTCTCTGCACCATCAATGGTTGATGGTAAAGATGACACTTCTGTACTCTGTTTTTCTTTATTCAATTTGGGTGCTCTTGGAGGCAAGATAGGGCATGACAGACTTTGAGCTGTGCTACATTCTGCTAAGGTTTTGTCTGTGTGTGATTCCAGAGAGTAACTTGCAGATTTAGGGCAGCCTGGAACGACAATGGGTGCCTCGTCTGTTTTAGGTGGTGAAGCACATCCTTCAGAGAACTCAGTCCCACTGGCATCAAAGGATGCTGGAATGTTTCCCTTTGCGATACCCGGTGTCTTCTGCCGCGGGTAGCTGTAATAACTGTGACACTGAACAGGCAAGAAATCGTTAATACTATGGGAATCCGTCGCTCCACAAAAGTTATTCGGCCAAGATGATCTGGAATGGACACCTTCGAAAGTTGGGCTCCCGAAGGGTGACTTGTTATTGTCTGTTGAATCTGGCTTCATCCAGTTACACGGGTAGCAAACTGGATTTTGTTCAGCTGGCTGGGGGAGATTGTTTTCAGCGACGACACTGCATAGAGATGTGAAAAAACGAATGAATATCTCACCACTTTATTTTCAGCTTTTTACTAAAATAAATAAGAACGAGAAGAAAACTATTAATTGTGATACAATTCAGTCATGTTCATGATTCCACACCCAAACCAAGCGTCTCCCTGACACTTACCTTATAACTTTCTTTCTAGCACTGCAATTATATTTAGTTGACAAAAAGAGAATATTTAATTACTTTGTTTCTAAAACACTAACACTTTTAGAATGTTTAGTTTGTTTATAGATACACACACACACACAGAGGTGTAGACTGGCCTGCTCACATGTTGTGAAGTCCAGACGAGTAGTAGGACAGTGTGGGGCTGGGGGAGCGTGTTTGCTGCTGCCGGAGCTGGGCTGTGCGTGAAGGGACAGAAGGGCTCGTAGACGCTGGCTTGGAGCTCCGTGGGGGGACAGGCGGGACATTCAGAAGTCTGCATTCTTCCTTTACCTTCAGGAAACACATTCAACATTTTCTTATTAAACAGAAAAAAGTATAAATGGGTTCATTTGGATTTTTTTTTTAATATATTGAACTTGCCTACTTATATTCAATATACTTTGATTTGGTTAGTCAAAGTAACTTCAAATTTCATTTCCTTGTGTTTTTTTACTCTTATACTTTTTAAAAAAACAAAACATGTTGTTAGGTTTATCAAGTTTTTAAAAAGAGAAAGAAGCTATCAAAGTAAAGTACAGTTCATATCCCCCTCAAATAACAAAAGTGGGCTCTGTACTCAAAAAATGCGACTATATCAGGATGTTTCGGACTGCATTAATGCATCGGTAATAACAGAATATGTGTCATGTTCAATATCAATCAGCATAGTTCTAAACTCCATTTTGAAAATGAAAAGCAACTTGGTCACCTGTTTCAAACAGATGAGCTTGGGGGAATTCAACAACAACAAAGAAAAAACTGTTTCAGAGATAAAGCCTGTTGGCATTTCATCTGTTAGGATCTCAATACATTTTTTTTTTTTTTATGGTCTGCAGAACAAGCTGTAAAACAGGATAGGGTGATTTTTTTTGTAGTTCTGCATTAACACTATCAAATCAGTCAGCTTGAATAGCTAATTCTGCATTTTCCAAACATATTTAGAGCTAATAAACCTGCAGTAAATGTCCTGTAATATAGAATGTAATCTATCTACTGGGATACAGAAGTATTATGTACAGTAGATGCATTTATTAAAACATTAGCAATAGCTCCTGATGCTCATTATTTAAAATGCATTAGTGTTATCAATATTTGACAAGGGAAATCCTTTACTACATACATTTCTGAATATGAACCCAGGGCATGCAGCTATGACATTTAATCAATGGAATCATGTCTATTTTGTTGGTGCAGCGGTTATGTATGATGTATTACTGAAAGCTATAAGGTTAAGACAGACATATGCAAATACCCTGTGCCCTCAAATCTTGTGACAAAAGTTGGGGTGTTGTTTTACTAGTGTTAATTTCTGGTTTATTCCAATTATTTATTTATTTTTTTAAAACTAATTTATACCCAATTTTTAGTCTACTGTTCAGTACTTTACCTGTATTATTTTCTGGGAAATACACAATATTTTGATTAAAGTGCTGTTTTAAACACATTATCACCTGAGATTCTGTTGGCCAGTCAAAGTCCCATTATTGTGGCAAGTGTTGGGCATAGTAACGAGCTTGATAATAATAATAAAAAAAAAAGATACTTACACGAAAATGTTATATTTTGAGTGGATGAGGAATGGGGAGAAAATGTAAATCATTTTATGAATATTCAAAAGAAAACAAGTGTTTCCAAGTGTACAAAAAGCCAAATAGCAGAAGTGGATCAGTGGATCAGAGGATGTATAACACTGCAAATACTGCTTAATTGAGGTACATGTACATGCTGACAATAAAAGAACATACTGAAAAATAAGCGACACATTAAACTAAAACAAGAAAGTGAACTGAGAGACAAGCAATCCATTTCCCATGGCTTTTACACGTGCGTTAATAAAAGAGAGTGCAGAATGAATGAGTTTGTCAGAGCTCTGTGCTTTGTTGGTCAGCCACTGTTTACTGCAGAGGGGTGTGTTGACTTCATGCGACAGTACTATCCATCATATCAGCTAAAACGCTGCTGAATGTCGGCAATCTTACTTATTAAATCTTACTAAATTTTTGACAGAAAATGGTGATGCTGTAGTTGGTAAACCTATGGAACGTATTGATGGAAATGTCCAGGGTGATTTTTGACTCGTCTCCCGATGCCTTGGCCTGTCAAGTACTGTCAATTTTCTTTTCTTTTTATGATTTCAAGATGAATAAACCTGGCTTGTTTTGTACTGATGTCACGTTCGCAAAGCACCAGGTAACGTGGGAAAATGTGGTTTCGACTTGCACAGATCATAAATGGCAAAATTTGCCAGGGACATTTAATTTAATCAAAAACCAAAACTGCTACGCATCATATTCCACATGTAAAGTGTGTATACTGAGAATTTTATTTACATATTTTTACCGATGTTTCAAATAAAAACAAATTTTTAACAATTTTATCCCTATTTTAATATTTGTAAAATAAACTCCAAAAAATAAGATAAAAAAAAAAAAAAAAAAAAAAAACAGAAATGCGGAACACTGAGTATAACATATAGAATTTAGTAGTCATTACATCACGGCTAGCAGGCCATGATCTGAAGCGAGATAAAAACAAGAAAATGTATGAATGAGGAAGGGGCCATTTGGCCTATCCATACTCATCCGGTTCCCGAAAGATGATTGATCTCAAAACTTTGTGAAGTTTGGTCTTTATGGGTCCTGAGTCTTGAGTCCTGAGTCTTTATGGTTTGCTGAGCTCCATGAGATGGGAGGCTAGTAGTGATCACCTTCGAGGTGAGAGAATGGGAACTAAATTCAATGTCCTTGACGCCAGCCATGCAGCAGGCTTGAGAACAGAGCTGGACACTGGTTCACAGGGCACACATGCTTGCCAAGAGTGTTGCCATGTACTGTAGCTACAGTAATAAACAGTACAAGAGGTGCTGCAGGGCTTATTGTGGACTTGAGAGTCAAAGAACAGAGTCACTCACAAAATGAATGTACAATAAAGATAGTGGAGTCACTGTTTAGTCAAAATCAAACACCAAACACTCTGCATGCGACTCTCTTTAGTTATTCTCTGTATAAATATGTTAAAAAAGCATCCGATTATACAGTTACACAGGCACACTATCTTTGTTGTTAACCGTTCTGTTTTGGAAACAGCTAAAATAATATAACCTGTGCTTTTATTTAATATTTTAACTTGTTTTCACAATAGTAAATGTTAGTAATGTAATACAAAACTTTACAAAAGTGGAAAATATGATTTAAATACTCATCCAGGAATTTCTTGGAATCGTCTACGTTGCAGTGACTTAGGGTCACTTTTGAAATGCAACCCCCACCCCCACTGATACGTTACTGCTCGATTGTACACATCCTTTGCGTCATTTCTGGGCACCTCTAGGCAAGTGTGGCAAAGCTTTTACCTGGCAACCAAAAAAATTGTCATTTGCTCTGTCAATCAGCTGGCTTCTGACATCCAACATGAGATAGTAAAGTTCTGTGGCATTCGTAGAACCCTTTTCAAGAATGGAGATTTGACTTCTGAAAGATGGCCATGACAGAATGCACAAAATAAATCTAGCACTCGGAAAGTGTCAACTTGTCCATTAACTGATCTCCGAGGAATCTCCACAGCCTGTCAGTATGATTCTCCAAACTCCAAGAAGTACACCTTGATAGCTTCCCAATTCAGCAGAAGCCTTTCAACTGCAGTAAAGAAGCTTAGCCAGCGAGTGGGCACATGCAAAAGCACTTTGCGATACTCTTGTTCCACAAATTCAAAGCAGGTTTTAAGACGTTCTACTTTCTTTGCATTGCATGAAAACTGCATGAAAAAAAATCTTCAAAACCAAACCTTCCAAATCAAAGCTGAGGGCTTTCATGCAATTTTTGGCTGCATTGTGTAAAACGTGAAAGCTGCAGTTAGCTTGAACGATCAGTGGTCGAATTGCTTTCAGTTTAGGAAACACAGAACAGTTCTTACCGTAATTCACTATGTGTTATCATTTCCACATCTTTCAGGTACAACCCAAGGCCGTTCATGGCACGAACTAAGTATACATCCTGCAGTCGACTCCGATGTCTCATCTGCTTCTCCATAAAAATCCAAAAGGGCGTTGTTTATGCCTGTTTCAACATCACAAAAACGAGCAGCCAAAGGAAAAAAACATTCGGCTTCCTTTATTTGAAGTATCAGTAGCAACTGCAAAGGGAGATCCACTTTTTTTTTAGTTTTTGACGGCTGTTTCCACAGAAAACGGCCAGAGTACATTCTCAACGAGACTTTCGATTTTGGTTCTTCCCAGCTTCATCTTACTAGCCACAGCGCAATCGGCCTACAGCTGTGTAGCTAATTTGCTGCCATAGTCCGCTGACAAAAAACTGTAGCTGTGCTGCACAACATCAAAGACTCAGTGCAATTCACTTGCAGCCACAGCATCCTCTTTAAGAGTGTTTCTCTGTAAGAAAAATTGTATTATGCATGCATTCTATTTTGCACTCCGAACAGCTGTTTGGCGTTTTTTTCCAGCTTAATGTTTCCGAACAGCCTCAACTCCATCATATTTTACCATAAAGACAAACTGACAAATTGTACAATGGCCGTTTTGCCAGCCAGTCTTTGACCTCTTGCATTTAACCAGTTGTTGAATGTGCAGTTTCTGAAGCAGGATTTCTTTATCGGGGGGTAGTAGGATCACTCAATGATGCACCTTCGCCTCGATCATCCATTGTTTAATTTTTATTTACTCCTACCACACACATTACTTAAATCAAAATGGTTACTTCTCTCACCTCACACCAAGTACTCTCGCCTGACTCTCAAACTCTCACACACGCACAGTGCTTCTGCATGTTGGTGGGAAGAGTAGACAGACAGACAGCTGCTGTATTTTAAGCATTTTAGTTTTTGCTTAAACTTGGGAAATAGCAACACTGCAGCAATGGTCTTTAGTTGGACACAGAAACGTTTAACATTAGATATACCCGTGGTAACCAACAAATCCATTAAAAAACGTCCAGGACGGTCAAAAACCATCCGGGTGACAACCCTACCAGCACCCTGCAATTGAGACATACTGGGGTGAAGTCTGGGCGACAGGTTTCGCATGTAACCGGAGGGTCATTATTTTTACAGGTCTCCCGAGTTTCGTCAATTTCCTGACAACCAATGTTCTCCCTTTATGCACCCATTGCTTGGCAGTTACCACAGGAGCACTTGAGATAAGGAACGCAAAATCCATACCAGTGGAATTAGGCCTTTATTTTCGTTTGTATTCTGTGCATGGCCATTGTTGTGGTTTTGGCTCCGGTTAGCGGAGCTTGAAAAAGTGTTTCCGAACAGGTGAGTTTTTGTTTTTTTATTATTAGCTAACTTACATTTTTTTTTTTTTTTTTTTTTTACAAAGATATGGTACCCAGCAAAAACCTTACCAGTCAGTGTTGTTTAAACGATCACCGAGATTGTCTTGATCGCTGCTGTTTTACGGTTCATCTGTTTCGCTCTTGTACGTATCGAAACAATAGGGCTCTGTCAGGCCATCTGAAGATGGTTGCTCCATATGGCTTTCATTATTGTACATTGTTTCTGATTATAGAAACACCAAATCTGAATCAGAATTGCTGTCGTAGTCTGTCTCCTATTGCAGCTGTCATTTCCAACACTAAAGGTGTTCACTCTATGACATCACTGGTCCAGGTCACAGGATTTTTCGCTTGGGACAAAAATACCAGTTTTAAAAGTTTTTCTGGGACAGGAATGGATCTTTATTTTATTTTGTTTTTAAATATGGACCACATGGAGTAATTATCAGTATTTTTTTATTAGATTTTTTTTTTTTCTGTTTAACTTCTGTGTTGTTAGCCCCCTCAGAGATCTATGTGGTGGCGCCAGTCACACTTTACATTCTCCTTATATCTGTGAAGCGCTTATCCAGTAGTGAGGGACATGAAGGGGTTAATACATTAAGCAGTTCCCCCCTGCCATTTAACACAGTTCAAAGTAGGTCAGGAGTCTTATGTAAAGACAATTTCTGTATGTAAAATCCTCCCACACAACAAGTGTATACAGCTTTTGAAAAGGAGGCAGTCAACATTTATCAATTCATTATCTGCACTGCAAATTCTTTAGAATAAAAATAAAGGGCAGAAAGGTCAGCAGTTAAAATGTCAGCCTTAAAATTGTAGTTAAAAAGATAAATACATGTCACAAGTACAGTATGCATTACATACACAGATGAAGGTTTCTTGCTTGATTTCCAGGTACCACAACTAACAAGATTAATTTAGTCCAAAATGCTGCTGCACTGGTTCTGACCAAATGAGCCTTTACATAACCTGCCACTTTAAAGCTAACATGTTAAACATAGAATTGGTTTGAACGTCTTACTGAGCTTTACAATAACTAATATAGCTTCACCCTGATTACTTTTGCAATCTGATCACCACTTATGTTTCTGGTCAGTGGTCACTTATTGAGGTCTGTGGACACTAGTCTACTTTTTCTCCAACCCAGTATAACACTTATGCCAGTTATATCACCTTAAAAAAAAAAAAAGAGAGCTATCATATTTTTAAAACCATGACCATCACATACAGTATATAAGCAGACTGTACAGAATGGTGTAAGAAATAAAAAATGGCAATGAACAGTTTACTAAAAATGTGATATGTGTCATCAGGTATGTCAAGAAGGTGTTAGTACAGTATATTAAAATTAATGATTTACAGCAGGGGCGCAACCAAGATTTTCCTTGGGGGGCTCAGGTCCAGAAAATACACCACACACTCGCATATATCGCGTGGGACGTGTCCTATCTAAAACCGTAATATCTCGAGACACAGAGAAGAAAAAATAAATAAAATCACAAATACTATACAATCAAACTTTTTTTTTTTTTTTTATCGTGGGCCTGAGCTATTATATTATAGCAATATATCCAGAAACACGAAGGCTAATAACACAGTACATCATAGTGTAAACTTGAGTGCCTTTAAGTAAGATGACACAGGCTGCAACTCTATTGTGGCTTTTTTATACACAAATAAGCTTACTTGATTTGAAAAACATGAACGATACAAGCAACGTCTTACACTATTTGGTTTGATTAAACTAGTAGTACCCAAGAAAATCCGAAAGATGAACATTAATTTCAAGAAAGAACGACAACTTTTTACTGAGAAAAATATATTGTAGTCTACTTCAGTAGTAACATTAGCCTGCTATATTATATTAAACCAAAACAATAACAAATAATAACAATCTGGTTCGCTCTTGCCTTTTTCAATGAATATAATTTAATTAATAGAGAATAAAAACATACTAAGATAACAACTACCTAGCCTAAGTTTAATTAATCGTTTTCATAATTTACCAGCGGCATCTGTTGCATACATAACGTGCAGACCGTGGGTGAAACTAATATTCGTGTTGGGGGTGCGTATTTATTTATTTATTTATTTAAGAAATTTCATCCTTCTGGATTCCTCTGAATGCCTTTTCATTTGTTTGTTTTTTAAAATATTTAAATGCAAAACCCTATCAAAATATACTGGCTTTTAAAAATGTATTTATTGTGTTCTGCAGTTGCCTTTAATTATTTTTTCTGCATGTACGACTACTTTGAATACGTGAATATAAACATCTAACACTAGCACGTACAATATTCTTTCAAATAAACGTGTTATGATTTTGAATGTGCGGTTCTTAAGGGCAGTTTTGTTGTCATTGCTTGCACCCAGCACCCCTTTCTTTATAAATTAAGCACTGCCTATTATAGTAAACACAAATAAACAAAACCTGTGCCTTGCTTGTTAGTCAGTCAGGCAGGGTACAGCAGGGAACTTTCTGTTACTTTTTTTGCTTGTTTTTCTTGTTCACATGGATGTTGGGACAGAACGCTTTTATCCGTCCTCTCACAATTGGTTCGCATTTGCCAACTTTTGAATCACAAACAACATCCATTTGTTTAGCCCTATTTTTGACTCGAAACATAGCTTTTAACTTTTCTTTTAAGGCTTTTTTTTTGTATGCAGTAATGATGTACTCATTAGTAACCATAGTGCTGAGCGCGAAAGAATATTTAACCGACAAATCAAATGTTTAACTTTCTAATAAGGCTAATTATATCAGTGTTATTTTATTTTAAGTCACATTTAATTTCAACTTGAAGCGAACCATATTTTTCCAAATTAGAAAATGTTGGTATCACCTACATACATAATTTTAATTGGTTGCATTTTGTCAGCTAGCCTTTGTAAGTGTGGTTTTCATTGGTCGCATTTGGTCAGCTGTGTAAATGGTTTTATTTGGTTGAAGTGAAGCTATTTGTTTGCCACAGTCAGTGCCTCCGTACAGTACATGCATATGACGGCTGGAGCTCACCTCCTCTGTTGTGCCCGATTTACAGTATGTACATTCTTGAGCTCTCAAGTAAGACTGACAAATGTACAGACAGACACCCTAAACATCCCCAAAATGTAATTCTCTAAATAACTTGCGACATACATGTAATGAGATTCAAAGTTACTATACTGATGGGGATAATAGCATCTGAAGTCTTATAGACATGGCAGATATTATTAATTCATACATGCATACTACATGCCCTTTGCTGGGATATGTGTCCCCTACTGGGAATAAAAAATTGCATGCATTGCTTTCAAGCATATCTACTTAGTACTTAAAAGTTAAAAAAAGATACTTACAGCTTCAGACTTTGGAGGCACTGGAGGTGGAGGTAGAGATATTTCAGAAACCTTAGCTGAGCTGGCTGGCCCTGGGGCAGGCAAAGATGATGTTGCTGTACCTTTTAACTGAATGGAGCTTCTGTTGCCATCACATTTGTTCATTTCAACAGCAGAGCAAGACACAGTCTGCCCAGCTTGTCTCCCCGCTACCTGATCCAGCCACAGCTCTTCATAAGGAATCTCAGACTTTGTGGGAAATAACTGTCCGGGTTCTTCGGTCACGTCAGGGAAAAGGTAGTCGCTCCCGCTGTCACCTGAATCATGAGAAAGCAAAGCCCAATCACCACAGAGGTTCTTGCACCCCTGAAGGTAGACCTCACTGTTGCCATGCAGGTTGTTTCCGTACACGCAAACAGAGAGTCTGTGGAAGGACTGAGTCAGTTCATCGCGGGCGGAGCTGAGCGAGCTCGGCATGTGGCTGTGACCGGGGCAGCTGCTGTTCTTCTTGGGGCTCTTGCAGTCTTCGTTCCAGTCCACCCGGACGTCCCGTACTGCCCTCGAGTACTCGTCAATGTCAAACTGCTCCTGGCAAAAGCTTAACCATCGGTGGACCATGGTCTCCAGCCAGGACTCATTTTTCAGAAAGCCCTCTGGAATGGTGAACTTTGGCACGGCCAAGTGCAGGGGAAAGTGGGTAGGGATGATTTTGTTGCTGCGCAGCACAATGCAGACCACCACCGTCTTTGTCTGGATGTTGACAAGCTTATAGCGGTGACCCTCCCGGATGAGATGCAGGTCATACTGGTTCCTGGGAGGGGTGCTCGGCACAATGACATTAACAGGCAGCCTGGTCTTTTCAACAATGTTACGGATGGTGTGCTCCCCTTCCTGCATCTGGATCTCCAGTGGGCTGCGTGTGCTGAAGCGGCCTTTACACTGGAAAGGGAGGCTGATGCTCTCGTTGGTCCTGTGGTTCATACAGATAAGGCACGGCATTTTGCCACGGCCCAGCTTGCTGATGGAGTTTAGTTTCCCGATCTTCTTAAAGATGGTGTTGAGTCTGGACTTCTCCCTTGATGTTTTTGCATACAGGATCTCTGCCTGTCCCATTAGAGTCAATTCGTCCCCAGTACTCAGGGTGATGTTGTAGACTTCTGTGTCTTCATTACATTCTCCTGAAGCAACCTAGAAACAGATATAAAACCACATTTTTTGTAATGTTTAAATATATGAAGAGCAAATACTGGTAAGTTATTTTTAAACCACAAAGTACTCAAATACTTCTGCTCTTTTCTCACATAGGGCTATGTGTAGTTTTCCTCTGTCTGGCTTGGTTCACTTAGTGTTTTGGTTTCAGGGTTCTCTGAAAGATTTTATTTTTCATTTACGATTTTCACTTTGAAACTTTTTATTGCTTTACCTTCATGAATGAAGAATACCACTTGTCAGGTGTAAAGTATTGGAAACTATTGGTTAATGACATAACATTTTGAATGCAGAGTAAATCAACCGTATACTTTTGGTACAAGACTGAAATGCTTGCCTAGTATAGTGTAACATTGTGTGTTTATTTATTTATTTTTTAAAGTAGATCATTAAATGGAGGTTTTTGTCTAAGTTTTGAGTAAACAAATCAGTAACCATAATGTACCAAGTTAGTTCTAATCTCTACTTCAGTCAAAACTCTTAGTTGCTTTATAAAAAAAAATGGGCTTGCACCTTTGCCTAGATAAAATGGTATAAACCGAAGAAAAGGAGTGTTTTATATTGTTGTTCAGATCATTAGTGGCCTTGCTTACTAACATTTACAGCTAAAATGGCTTCTGAAAATACTCCACAAAGATAATTGTGGGCAATTGAGATGTGGAAGCACATCAGTGTTATACAGAATTTCTGTGCACAGTTCTTCATCATACAATCTTTAGTGAATTTGAATACGCTTCACCACATCACATCCCCATAAGTAGCCTTGAGGAGTTCATCCAGAAGCATTTTCTTTTTTTAAAATGCGCTTGGTCAGAAAGCATGAGAAATATGACTTAAGCAGAGACAACAGTAGAGAATTATACAGAACACACCTAATGTGGTTTTGGCTTTGTCTGGCTTGGGGTGTTTGTGTTTAGTGTTTCAGAAACAAGGAGTTAAAAAATCATGTCTATACAATCTAAAGTTTGCATTTAAATTTAGAGGGGGAAGAACAAAAACAAAACTTGACAATGTTTGTCTGGAAGAGTATTTGATCAAAGTAAGTTTTTCCTGTGCTTGGCTTTGTGTGCTTATTGTTTCAGTCAAACAGCTTTTCAGTATTTAAACAACATTGATCGCTTCTTATAGACACAATCAGGAAACAATCTAGAGTTCTGCTTACACACAACATGAGTCCCTAATAATTTTTAACATACTGTCAAAAAGCTTAATGGTCCAAATTTAATCCACAGTGGTCTCCATGTTTAAACATGCTTATATAACATGTGTTGCTTTTTTTTCCAGCAAGAAACTAGCGCGCTCTCACATGGGGTAACCAAGGCTCCTTTCAGGAAACTGATAGGATAGAAAATACCGTTTCTGTATGTTACATTCATTTTATCTATTGCTTTTTAATAGCATTTTTAATTTGTGTGTGGACCCTCTAGACTTGTATTTATATTGTACTTTACTTGTTTTTAATTGGTAACAAATACAGTATTTTCTAAGAGTACTATAAAATATATCAAGATAATATACAACTATGTACATGTTAACTTTTTGAACACCACTGACTGCTGTTCCCCGGTTACAGGCACTGGTATGTCCCTATATGTTTTTGTTTTTTCCTTTTAAGAAATAAGCAATTTAATTAGTTTCTAGTGTCTCATAGTGCTGAATAACTTGTATTATTAAACTGTTTTATTAAAAGAAGATACTTGTGTGTACATTTTGAGTGACTGAATTGAATGATCTTTAATTTTCACTCTCTAACCAGGAAGGGATACTGTAGTTTAGATTGAATACTATATAATCCCTGACCAAATGCAAAGTCACCTTCGAACCATGACATCAAAGCAACATTAATTCTTTCAACACTGAACAGAGATGAAAGTCTGAAGGTTAATTTGTGAATTGGCATGTTGAACGTCAACTTATGAAAATGATAATTAAACACCCTGTATAAAAATACTGAGCTGAACATGCCCAATTCACTGCCATCGAAGTGGGTTTGAATTTACCTGCATAAGGCTCCTTTGTTCACAACCCACGTCAATTTATAAATCTGTCCAAAACTTTTCTAGTGTTTTGATTTTTCAGAGCTCCTAATGCTCTCTGTGGTCATGTCATCTCTGTTTACCGACTGTGTGGGAGGATTTTCAAGTTCAGACGTTATTGGAATGTTGCTGATGAATTTGTACAGTATGACAATACTACTCTAACCCATGACATATCTATTACACTAACCCATAAAATATCTACTACACATGACAGCCTCTGACCACCACTAGTTCAGTGCTCAAAACCTTCTGTACTGTATAAGTCAGCATTAAGTAAGGTAAGCAAATTTCCAATAGGAAACACAGCTCTACTGACAGACTCAGAGGTGTATTCGTATTTTTGAAACTTTTATATAAACGTAAAGCTGTTAAGCAATTTATGTAAACAAGCAATGCGACAACAGCACTTGCACAACATGTTTCCATGATAAAAACATACTGATTAAATAACTTTACATATAAACGTTCTTAACTCTTTTTCCACACTATGCAAATCACACCCACGTTAGGGTGTGTGCTGTAAACACTTCTGTCCAGATCTGTACAGAGAGTTGAGTTATGGTTAATTCTTTAAGTTGAAAAACACAAATTGTGCTAAAGGTATTGTTGTAGTTATATAATACAGTGACAGATCTAAATACCACCTTTCTTAAAATATAAAATTAGGACCAAATCTGTAATTTTAAACACTTTTAAAAACACACTAAGTCTATTTTAATAATTTAAAAGACTATCATGCCCATATAACAGTACCTGTAAGATGTATTGGCTCTTGATGTGCAGTTTCCTATTTTTCCACGTCATTTGAAATTATTTTCAGGAATTAGAAACTGCTTCGCTCAACTCTAATCTATCCCCAGCTTTTGTGGCACATTTAGCTGCAGTCCCTAAATTAGTGTCTTTATTCTTTCAGATCAGGTGCACCCCGATAAACATCACTGGATGCATCTATTCATTCTTACTCAAGAGTTCTCCCAGGCAGTATGCTATGGATGTGTTTCCCAACACCAACTGCAATACAAACCCTTGCGGGCAATAGCTGTCACCTTGACAATGAATCTGAACTGGAGTGACAATGCGGGAGAATAGGTATTTTGCAATAGGCTATTCTTTCATGTATTAATTCTTAATGTTATGGTAACCTTACTGTAATAATAGAAAAAGACATATTTCAATTGATAAAATATCAACCACTTCTGAGAAATGTTGCAAAAAGCATATTTCAGTATATTGTGGCAACAAGAACCAAACAGAACAGCATTTTACTGTTTTTTTTTAATATAAATGTGCATTGCTTTTATTATTATTAGGACTACAAATAATAACTGTCACTTCAACTAGCTTGTGTAGACAAAAAATAAATATCAAAAGCACCTCTTAATAAATAATTTGCGAATATTTTGAACAAATGTGTTTCAAAGAACTTTTAAGGGCGGGATTTAAGTCTCATTTTTTAATAAAAATGTACGAAAGATTCACTTGGGCAACAAATCATCCTAACATTCTAGTCCTGAAAATGCTTAACTTATATCTCGTGAGTGTCAGTGATTTATCTAACAGGAGCTCATAAATATTTGTTCTTCATTGTGACCTTCACGTTGAATGTTATTTCCTCCATGACGTAAACCCGCTCAGGAAATGCCTTTGCCACCTCCTCCACACTGTTGAAGTGTTGCACAGGTTCCTTTATATCTCGGTCTTGTTCCAGCAGTTTAAACTGACCTAAAAGAGATAAACAAGAAAAAATAATGATTTGTACTAAATAGTCAAGAAAACATCCATTGGGTTTAACAAATAATTTATGGTTTAGCATTTGCTTTTTTCTTTATGAAAAAAATTGCAAATGACAATTTGGACTGTAATCTACTTTAACATGCGCTTTCAATATGCAGTCCAACATGTAACCGCATTATCTTTGTCGTCAGCTCTAGTTCAAGTCTGAAATTTAATAGATTACTGTCTTCAGATATTGAGATCGAGTGCTGTCAGCAAAAAACTGAACATAATTAACAGATAAACGTTTGTCTTGTATGGTCAATCTGCTACGTTTATTTCACACATTTGTGCTAATTACATTCTCTCTATAATCAATGCCTGGTGACTGACTTACTGTTTATTATCTGACAAAGTAGGCAAAGGTCATTCTGAAAGCTACTACAGTGTCACGAAAAATGAGTTGGTCCCGATTTAAGAATAGATTTGGGATAATTATTTCAGGTTTTAATGTCAGTGTTTGGGTGGGAAAATAGATTTACCTTAGAGAGGTTTCCTCATTTACTGAAGAAACAAAGCAGTTAATTAACAAACAACTGCAGAGCAGCACTCTAGGACTTATTCAATTGATTTAAACACTATTTGGAGACAGTGACGGTATTCTATGCAATGTCTTTTTACATAAATAGACTCTGAGGAGTGTCATTGTGGAACTGTATGTGTAGATATGTAAATATGGATGAAAGGCAGGAAGTGAGTGGGGACTGGGAAACTGTTAGAAATAGTACAAAAGAGGAGGACGATACCGAGCAGTCAACACAGAGAGAAGATTGATCTAGCTAATAGATTCCAAGCACTGAGCAATGACAACCTAGTGCTGGATGAACACAGGGGTAAGGTGTTGTTAGTAGGTGATTCAATTCTATGCTCTGTCAACAGTGATTTTAACCATAAAGATCCTGTAAATACAGTTTTTACCTGCCTCCCTGGAGCAAAACTAAAGGATATTGAAATCAAGAGTGTACAGATTATTAAATCAGTAAATTAGCTGGTGGTCACTGTACATGCTGGTACAAATGACATGAGGAACAGGAAATCTGAGATTCTGAAAAAGGATTTCAAATCATTAACAAGACAGCTGAAAAAGTTAGAAATTATTCTCTCAGGTCTAACACCTGTTGTTGGTGGTGGGGTTGAAGTATTCAGTAGAATTAGGACCTTAAATACTTTCTGGCTGGTTAGTGTGTGCAAAACAGGCTGGGATTTATAACAGACTATCATCTGAGTACCAGATTTGGCGATGAATCTCAAACCCCGGTAGAGATAACTTTTTGGGACAAACAAGGTCCTAATACATCCTTCTAGGGTGGGTATCTCATTGGCAATGTGGTAAAATAAAATAAAAAAAAAAAAACACAAGCACTTTTTCATGTAATTTACCTGAAATTAATATTTTTAAAAAGTTAGGTGTGGTGGTAAAACAAATGACAGTAACTAGAGTTTTACACCTTGGATTAACACAAAAGTGGTATCATTGCATTGAAGAGACCTGTGTTTTTATTGATTATGTCACAGTGTGCGGTAATATGATCATGTGACATTATCAGAGGTCAAAAGGCACATTGAGTTATGTTTTGAGCTGTTTTTGGACGTTGAGTTTAAATGGCTGAAGAATGTGTTCCACCTGAGCTAGAAGTGTTGAAGAAGGTTCATCATATTCCTCAGATTATGTGTAAGTTTTTTTTCCCAAAAAGATTTGATCTCTACTTTATCATTTGGTTTTGGCAGGATGTCAAAAATGTGTATGGTTTTCTCGAACATTCTTTGAAAATGTCAACCTGCAGTGCAGAATTCTGACTGCCTCAAACCCCTGCAAGTTACATATCTATGTAAAGCTTTTTTGCCTCCCCTTTTACCTATGTTTTTCAATATTTTCATAGAAGATATATTAGAATAACTATTTATATCTGTGTTCAACAGAAGTTCTTGTAGCTGATAACATCAAACATCACCTAGAAAAGCATTTAAACTAGTACCTGGTGAGGGGCGGGAATCTAAAGAGGCGTGTAAAATTCAGGTTAAAAGTATCCTGCCATTCCTGCTACCTGCTGCGTAAACACAGAGGTTTGTGCTACAGTAACCTTCGTCAAATTCCTATTCCTTTATCAGATTTTGCTGTTAAGAACGTCATAACCCTATATCTTACTATTTCTGATCATCTTACCATTCTTTCTGAGGTGAATCTGACAGCATCTAAAAAGACTGTGGACCGTACATTTAAATCACGGGTAATTAATTCTTCAACTGCTGTTAAGCTTTGTGGTGTCTTGAGCTCATTACCACAACAGTCCTCATCAGTAGCTGGTTAATAGCGACAACACTTAGATACCATAGCACCAATCAAAAGCTCACCGTGGTTCAATGATACAACTCGTAAGATGAAATATGAGGGTCATAATCTAGAACAGAGATGGTGCGAATCTAAACTGCATGTTCATTACATTGCATGGAAGGGCCACCTGGTTAAATATAAGAAGGTTCTGGCATTGGCCACATCATCATATTATTCTAATTTAATTGAAACAAATAAAAATAATCCTAGATTTATTTTTGCTACCCTAGAGAAATCAATTAATACTTCCCTTAATAGTCCTACCCTTGGCATTGGCTGCTATCACAGCTGCAATGACTTCTTACATTTCTTTAGAAATAAAATACTAGACATCAGAAATGAAATTCCAGAGACACCTTCTATTAAGGACGCCAGCACAATCTTACCAAATACACCTATTAAGGCTACTATGGGGCCTTTTACTTTGATTACCTTACAGGAACTGACAGAGATAGTTCCGGGAGTGCCAAACTAACTTTTTTTTTCTTTTTGTTTCTGATTAATCCTAACCTAATACTACTTGATGGCTAAGCAATTTCCCAGTCACACACAATCCAATATAGGTCTCCACAATACCTTTGCTGGTTCGGACCAGACAGGTCTCATCATGGCTATACACAGCCTTCATCACAGCAGTCCTCACTACGGGGTTTCTCCTGCCTTTATGAAGGGGCCTCATTAAAACAAAGTGGAGCCTGGTGCTTCGTCTGACTCCTCCCCCTATTCTTCCACACAAGTCTCAAAAAGCATTGCAGTTACAACAAACTCAAACTGATAAATTTACTCTGCTTTCTAACCAAAGCTGTTTGCTACGGATCAAAAGGGCAGGTTCAGTCTGAATGTTGACAAATCAATGGCCCTGGAGGGTGGGAATAAGGAAATTCATAGAGATTGACAGCTAATGTTAACAGAGAAGCAGTGCAAGTGTGATGTTTTTAGTCTGAAAGTCTGAACGCTTACGTTTAACATTCAAAGTGACTTATGGTATTGAGAGTAACAAACTAAAGCAATTAGAACAGTGGTTTTGTGTTCGATCCTGAAAAATAATCGGGTTGTTGACAGTTAAATTTGTGTGAGCCATAATAACCGTGGCTGTAGTAATCCCATTGTGGCAGTGGTGCAGTAGTTTAATATTAGACACAGCGCCGCATAAGTCGCACTGACGTATTAGTCGCTCCCCCCTTTTAAGGGCCCCACAAAACTGTAAGCCATTTTTCAAATGATGTAATGTAGATTGCAAGTTATTGGCAAAGGACATTGAAATCAGCTGGAGGGATGGGAAAACTATCCAAAATAGGGTTATGTAAGTTGACTTAAACACTGTTCAGGATTTCATAAATGTAATGTGGAAACAGATATCTTGAATGGCTGCTATGCCACTGAATAAGGAATGCAGGACCAGAGGTATGAAGTGGAAGTATCTTCTGGGTAAAAAACAAAAAAGCAAAAAACGACTTCCTAAAGTTTGTGGTACACATGTCCTAGACAGGGGCATCATCTATTGTAACATCAGTTAAAATTACGAATGAATTTATAACTTGCCTGTTACATAACAGTTTATTTTTTCAAACTACTAGACTGTTTAATATACAGCACACGATTATAAATCCACTGCAATACAGTTCATAAGGTGTTATAAAACATCTTCAATGACTGTGTTTAATCTAACAGCCGTTTCACCATCATTAAAAAGGTGATTTATGTAGTGTGCCAAATTTAAGCATGAGCTTTTTGTTGCCATAAAGACCAAAGGAATGATGAAGGAAATGGCTCAGACTCATGACAGTAGCCTATTCAGTACTGTAAATTGAATAACTTTCTGTTGAGACATTCAAAATCTGAAATGTGGTGAAACATCTGCTCTGTTGACTGTATATCCCTACAGAAAAAAAAAAAAAAACCCTGCATGACAGAGTTTTTTTTAAGATTTAGTAGCACATCTGCATATTCACAATCTCCCTATTTATAGAGGGTATACAATTTCTTTGGATGAATCAAAAACAATCCAAAATAACAGTTGGTTTGCATTTGACTATAAGTCGGGGGGTTTAGGAAATTACAATAATCCAATATGGCTGTGTAATACAAATAGCAAAATAACAAATATACCTAAGTGTAATAATTACACTTCTAGACAAGCTCTCAGTGTGTACTACATTAAATTAACATGCGGATAAGTAATTATATAAAATTGTACCATATCTGTTGTTAATAAAAACAGTTAGAAAAGCCAGACTATGTTTGCAGTATTGTGAGATACTAGCATTCGTACAGTAGGTGCAGGGATGCTTAATAAAAGGAATCAAGCTTTAACAATATCTTAATATAACATGTATTTGTCTGAAATATTTCATGATATGGCTACATTTCTAAGGAATACATTTTACACACAAGTACAGCAGCAGAACCAAATGATACCTGCTGTATATTGTCAACTCTGTTTTTATAATTATTCTGTTTTCAATAATAATACTTGTAATTTGGGGGTGCTAAATAATACTTTTTATGTTTATGTTGTTTTTGTCAGGAGCCCACAAATAAATGAGGTCCTTAAAACTTCCAGCTGGTGTGGTAGCTCAAATGTTTAGTTTCCCAGCAATTTAAAAACCTAAACATTACCTGAGCAGAAACTATCCCAAAAGGCATACATACTGTACATATGTTTTGTGAACAAGCTACAGTCTCTCTGTGTTAATTATTTTCTAAATGTTTTGGCAGAAAAGGACTAATAGGATATTTACAACAGACAGACCCAGATAAGAGAACCCTAAATAAAACGAACATATACATTTCCATATTCAGTCCTGTAATTTATTGATTCCAAGCTTTACCAGCAAAACAAAGGCCTTGTATTGACAGAAAGTGAATCCATATTTCATGTGATTGGTACAATAGCTAAAGTTCAGAAAAGCTCATTGGTCTTGTGTGTCATAGAGAACACAGTGGATGAATGCTGGGTAATGATAATCACAAATGCTTTGCTGCAGTAGAGTTAAACAGAGTACAGCACTGAGTCCAGGAAGTAAATATGGTAGATTTCATGCCAACACATTTATTTTTTACAATTATTTTATTTCCCAGCCACACCTCTATTTGTTCATACCTTGGTGTACAGTACAGACAGCATGTGCCACCTAGTATGTGTCACTCACACTTAATTTGCACAGGAGGCACCAAACACCCTGCTCAGTTTATATAAAAAAAACACCAATGCAAATTAGCTGAACGCAGAACACTAAAGGTGGTGGCATTAGCTGGAATGCTTGACTGCTTGACAGGCTTCTGTATTTGACTGATGCAGTATTGATTTTCAAGATATATCATATAGGTAATGAAGTTGTATAATGTCGCAGGTGAAAGAACTACATGCTGAAAAAAAAAAAAAGGTACCACGATTGGCCAACAGGAACACAAAATCATGTCAAGAGTTTTCATGTATCAGTAAAAGACTGCCCAAAGTTTTCAGTCTGTACCATGGTCTACACCTAAGAACTACAGAGACAAATAATAATAATAAAAAAAAACATGCAAGTCAAGATTTAATTATAGATAGGGCTTCTGTTTTTCGGTTTTTGCTAATTTCATTTTTCAGTGCTTATTTTTAGCTATTTTCTAGTTTTATGGAAATCTTTTTTTTTTTCCCCCAGGGCTTTTGCTTTTTATATACTTAAACTCAAAAACACATTTTTACACGAAGGCCTGTTTGTAGGCAGGCATGGTCTATTCAAGTGTTTGGGTGTGGTGTGCTCTGTTATATTGTTATATTGTGTGTTGAATTGTTTTAGATTGTTTTATTATGCTTTTTTTAAATGGGCAAAGGGGTGAAGTCAATGTGAACTGAGTAAAAGTCCAGTCCATGCTGCATTCAGACTTTCTATCTGCGGCCTCTGCTTCTGAAAAAGATTTCCAGAAACAATACAGTTGAGTGTAGTTTGTCACGTGTAACTGGAGGCTGACTTTTCTCCCATCAATAAGATCTCCAGAGGCCAGAACAGATATACTGAGGCTGCTCAGTTTATATCCTTTAGGTCAGAAACTATATGCATTGATTCCACTGCTTGATTTAATCTAACTTCACCACTACTGGCTGGTGGCATGTTTGCAATGCATTTCATCTCTACTGTATTTTTCATATTCAGGTACTGTGGTGAAGGCATTTGTCAAATAAATAAATAAATAATGATCCAAATGATCATTCAGTGATATCTGAAATCAATCTGCAAATATGTGTTTCAAATACTGTTTATTGAAATTAACAAAACATTTAAATATTAACTACAGTATAGGTTTCTTTATCCATATAAACTGTATTTATTTTACAAGCCATATATATCTTGAACAAAAATAAAATAAAATAAAAAACAGGAACACATTATGAAGTATATATCTCAGCTGTGTAAATTTGGTGTTCTGACATGAGGTTGTTTTAGTTGAAAATTCACAGTTACATGAAACAGAACAGAAGAGAATGTACTATGACCACGTTTCCCTTGGAGTAAACATGGATACTTCGTTTTTTCAGAGGCAGGTGACACATACCCTTACCTAATTATATTCAGATTTCTGTTTTGTTCATCCCAAGGCTAAAATGATCTTGCTACAGCATGCACGGAATGCAAACAAAGCTCACATACAGGTCAGCATATAACTTCTTTTTATAAGAACATGACCACTAGAAATTACTTATTAAAACTTATTTTATTGCATTGTTAAAAACAAAAGCAGCACACAAACAGATAGCTGTACACCACAGCATGTTTCAGCAACCTCGTGTCTTCGTCAGGTGGATAGTGTTTGTTATTTAGAAACAACCCCCACTTATATACATCAACTTTCTTAATTAAATGATTATTCAATTAGTAGATTTAATCGCACAAGCTTAAAAAAGTTGTACACATAAATAGCACAAAAAACCCAGTAAACTTCCAATACAATAAATAATCACTTATGCAAACTGAATTAAAAACACTGATTATACATATAAATTATATATATATATATATATATATATATATATATATATATATATATATATATATATATATATCCATATATTAATATGTCCTGTATATATCAGTGTGGTATATACAGGACAGAAGTATCCCATTAAGGGATTCATTAATTGTAACAGTACACATGTAATTTACATACTTAAATGTCCCTGTGGTCTAACTTGTGGGTGAAACAAAACGGCATCTTAAAATTCGTATCGCCGAACACAAAGCTGCGATAAGAAACCAGAATATGGATTATGCAATATCCAGATATTATAAAAATAAGAACCTCAGTTCCACCTCTAGTTTAAAATGCATTGGATTAGAAACAATTGTATTTCCTGAAAGAGGAGGTAACATTATAAATCTATTGTTAAAAAGGGAATTTTGTTTCTCCTTCATCGTGTCTAGTTTGGAGTTTCAAAAACAAAGAAGCAGTGGATACACAGGGGCTTATAGTAATAACTACTACAAAAACCAGCAGCAGCCTGACAAGGGAGAAGATTGTTTTCATGCCGATCCAAGTTTCTACTAACTCTGTTTAGGGGTACACGGACAACAAATATTAAAGAGCCAGTGGCGCGTCTATATCAGTTAAATCAATAACTGCAAGATGTATTTGATATGCTGTTTTCTTGTGTTTCCAGTTCTCCTAAAATAGCTATCAATTATAAAAAAAGCTTTGTGTACCTGTCCATCTCCCCTGAAGACTGGTCGCAATCCTGCCAGAAATCCTGGAATTAACATAAGGGTGCACCTAACAATCTGTAAAATTACCTATTTACTTTCCCTATAGTTGTGTTCAAGTTCAGCAGGTAAAACTAGTCGCTCCTAATTCCCAGACATGGGAAAACAAGAATGCTTAAACACAGGACTTTTTCAGGTAAGGCAAGATTGTTCATAATGAAAAAAAAAGAATACACAGTATGTGCAACAGATTTCTTTATGTTGAAAAAGATATTGCAGAGATACATACACAGGCCAGGAGACAGTCACAGAAATGAGTTTGTTTTAATAACTAGTCTTAACTTCCTCTTTACACTGGTAAATCACAGGGGTAGCAGAGGGCAAGCTGAAATGCCAGTTTTATTAAAAGAAAAAAAAAAGTATCAAAAGTACACACATAAATTTGTGATTGCATAGAGAATGATTTCAACAGTTTAAACTCCAGATGGCAGTTGCCAGCAGGCTTTACACTTGTATGGTGAAAGAGTGCTTGAAAATGAATACTCATGATTGAATTGGTACGGAGACAGTGCCAACGGCTTTGGCACAGTGCCAGTACTACTGTGTAAGCTATACAAAATTAAGGGCTGTGCTTCCTTAAATCACTATGGTAGGGTGTTTCCACAGACAACTTTAACCTATATAAAAGTGACAGAAACATCTATACTGAAATCGTTACCAAATTGAGGCACTTGTGGTTAAGTTTGAGACGTAATGTTAGAACTACATTTTAATGAAATATCTTGACTTGTCTTTAGATAAATGACCTAGCTATTATTCCACTTTAGCCATAATACTCCCATGAAGAAAGGTGTTACAATAACATTAAAACACAAGCACCCAGGGCAATATTTGTCTTACAACAGCCAGGCCCTGTTTTCTGAAAGTAGGGAAAGCATAAGGACTGGACAAGACACTACTGTGGAAAATGTGTTAAATACCAGTGCTTCTATAGAACAGTAACCTTGGTAGGCACCCTGCAATAAGAAAGCTTCAGTAGCACTGACAGTGATTTTTGAAAGCAATAATCACATGTTTCAATGAAGAGCTTGGTCTAAAATATGTAGTGCAGGGATACAGTTACCTAGTTTCCAAGGTAACTGTATCTAAGCATTGTGTTCCGTGTTCCTCTCTTCAGTGTTAAGAAAAACATTAAAATGCAAAATATTAACAACATTGCTATTATTAAGCTAATTAACATATTGATTATGCTTGTGAATACTGTCAACTACAAACAATATAATGTTTTATGTTAATACCACATTCAAATATTTATATTAACTGGGAAGATAAAAAAAAAAAATTCATAACCAAGAGAAGCAACAAATATTCTGAAGTGCTATTGTTTTTCTAGGAAATGCTACCTATTATCAGAAGTTTTGGTATTTGTTTGATTTAAATTGTTGAGTTTGGTGCTTGCTAAAAGGATGAAGGTTATTTTTGTTTCAAGGATGAAGGCCTTTGAATAATTTACAAAACACCATCTTGAGATTTGCTGTCAGCCACCCTTAAAGAAATGTGTCTTGTATCATAACTCTAAAGTTCATACTGTATAATGTAATACTCATGATTTAAACTACATTAAGCAGATTAATGCCCTCTTGCAAGTGTATTTATTTAATTACACAACTATAAGAATAAAGGCTTGGTACTGTTGGCCTATGTATCCAAAATAAAGTGACCTAAATGATTCTGAAGAACCTTCCGAGTGTCCTGGTGAGACAGACAAATGAATTTAAAAGGTTATCCCAACCCAATCCCCAATAGTATGCAAGTTTTACTTTTCCTCCTCTGGAAACAGTGTACTAAGAGATGAATACATCTACTTGGAGCTAATCAGTTAGTACTGACATGGTAATGTTCACAATCACAGTGCAGACATGGTTTGTTTTCTAAACTCTGTTAACTGGGTGGTACTGCTAACTGCTGAATCAAGATGCACCTTTTCTTATATTATGAGCACTTGTAGGGTTTAAAACACAGCACATTACTTTCCCTAGCTTTCTGCTTTGTTGTACATATTTTTTTCAACAATTGTGATTGTTCTGATATTTTTATTAATATCTGCCTAGTTGTCACTATTTCTTTTCCTTTTACATTGGTTTACAGTGTGATTCGAGCAGGGCCGGCGTCAGGTTTTTGTGGGTCCCGGGCAAAGGACCGTCAGTGGGCCCCTCAGTTTTAGCACATTTTCTTTACTGTAGCCTACTTAGTAGCGTGAAAGACTTCACTGAATTGAAGGTTTGTAGCCCCTTTTAAGCAGACCCAGACACAAATATGATTGATTTTTTTTTTTTAATGAAATTATTTATTATTTATAGAAATAAAAGAAATGAAAAGCAAAAAACTTAACTCCGACATGAAGCACTGACTGAACTTTAACCATCGTAACTACACGGATGATTAAGAGGTTTACCAGCAAAGCAAACCTTGTTACACACACAAAAGGCTTCACACAGTCCTTTCTGTTACTGACAGCCTCCTGCCTTCACACTGCCCTCAACCAACTGTTTAAATAACATCATTAGGGTCACTAATTAAAATTTAAAACAATTAAACAGGTAATAATTGAAATTAAATAAATAAACAAACAAACAAACAAACTAATTACACCTGTGACTGTGCAAACACAGCCACACACATTTCTGACAGGGGCAGAAATGAACCCTATCCCTGCCAACCACCAACACATTCTTTTTCCAGGCAGGGACCACCCTGCCACAGTCCACAAGTTAATAGAAAGAACACACACTACAGAACATAATTATTTTAACGCTTACATAGAAAATCTGACAGCGTGCTTACTGATTTTATTTATTTATTTATTTATTGTTTGTTTTGGTATTTTCCATCTGTTTTTGACATCTGTTTGTGTTTCTTTTTATTTGGAGGTTCCAGAGCTTCAGCAAGTTTCATTTTTGATGGTTTAAAACCTTACTGTAAATTGAGAGTTATTACCCTGTACGACCTATTTGGACAAATTAAAATGCTTACTAATTCCATAACTGACAACATTATACTAGTATGATGTTATACAATATGGGAAGTCTGTGAGTCTGTTTTTAAAGTCAATATACTGAACACTGTCATGCCATTTGGGGATGTGAATTATTATCTTCATTACCTGTGGAAGGTGTTTGTTCACCTTCCCTAAAACTGTTACTTTTTGGTAAATATATTCATGTATGTTTTTTTTTGTTTTGTTTTTTTTTGTCTATAAAACAGTTGAACATAACACTTCCTTTTTCCTATTAGTTTAAACATTTCACAACAACTCAAATGTAGGTAACTAATAAAAACATGCATATGACCCTAATGATGTACTTTGAACGATTGCTGAACTGTATGTACCGCCCTTATCGCATACCTGGTGGTCAATGGAGTTTAGTGGAGAAAGTCTGCCTTGCTAAAATACAACAGCAGCATACCAGGGTGCCAAAAACTTGTTAATGATCCATTAGGAAATTCTAAAGGACAACCGAAAACATCAGGGCAACATCCTTGTGACCATCACTCAGACTATAAGGAGCCCGCTCTCCAATACTGCCAACAAGACTCATCAATATATACAGGTAATTAATATGAGCAGGAATTGGATTAGCCAGGGCATCCTTAGCCACCATTGCTATTGGGGGTCGTTTAACTGGTTTAGCAGAAATTGAGATACAGTGCATGATTAACACAAGAGATTGTGATTCAGTTATCCATTAAGGGCTTCTGACTCAAAGTGTGAACTAAAAAAAATAGTGGTAAATATATATATATATATATATATATATATATATATATATATATATATATATATATATATATATATATATATATATACATCACTCGATCCAGCTTGTTCGTTAGCTGGTCAGAGAAGGGCAAAATGACTTCCACTTGATCAAGGGAAACACAATAGTGTGAACAATACTGTACAAAGCTCTACTAATCAAGAGCGCCAGTATAAAAAGGAATCAATGTACAGAATGAAAATCCATATTGTTCTAAAGTTATTCAAGACATCAAACCAGTGAATCCTCCCTTTCAACCACACTGACTGACAAAAAAAACCCCCCATCAAACCCATGAATCCCCCCCTTTCAACCACACTGACTGACAAAAAAAACGTCAGTATAATTAGTTATTAAAAAAAAAAAAAAAGATTCCAACTCAAAGTTTAATAAAATATTAATAAGGTAAATACAGTAGTATTCCTGTCTGAACTAAAGACCTAATTCTGTGATATACACTAAGGCTGACAGATGCTGACAGATTTTCACCTTAAGCAGCCAGCTCAACTTTGAAATTTGGCATTATTTAAACAAACCACCGACTGTGATCATTTCTTTTTATTTGAGGAACTGCTCCTAAGTGTAGTGTAGATAAACATTCAATATTCTAATGCTTAAGAAATCAAAGCTATTAAAGTTATGTCACCATTAGATTCGACAGTAGCAGTCACAGGTAGAAATCTGGGTCGTCTCCTGCGCAAAGACATAGTCAAAACTCATACAATTGCTTGCATTCTGGTAACATAAATACCAACAGGTAAAATGTAATCATCTTCCAAGAACAACTATGGTAGTTGTGTCTGAAATACATAAAAACTACAAGTCAAGCTTGCAGATAGGAAAACGCTTTCAATTAATTTTGTTACTGGTTTTTATTAGATTTTCTAAACAATTATTTATTTACAGTGTTCATGTGTAGCAACGTGATTGATTGGGTCATATTTTCAAAGTATTTCCCAGACTTTAATAAATTCCTATTTTTTGAAAGAGGTAAAGTGTCTGTTAATTTTACAAAAACTACAGCAAAACCGAACAACCAAGTTATATATTTCAAATTCTTTTAGGTACTGTGACAGGATGACGCTAAGTGGTGACGTCAGGCCAGATGCAGGAAGAATAACAGAGCACTGCAGGAATGGTGCAATGGTGCTTGCGCCATTTTCAAATAACAAAAATAAATAAAAGGTTTTAACAAAAAAGACTTGCTCACAGAGCACAAAAATAAACAATGAAACAAAACAAATCTGAAACACAATAATATGATCAGGCTGGGCAATAGCCTTCACTGATTTGCTTTTAGTTTTAGTTTGATTTTTTTCTCTCTCTCCTCGCTCTCCTGTTCTCCACTTCTGAACACCCACCTCGAACATCGAGAGCTGCAGGCTTTTTATACAGGTGACCATCTCCCGATTAGCAATAAATGAATCACTTAATTAATTCGGGAGATGGCCACCTTCTGCAGAAGGTTTTTAATCATTCCTGGCAGAGGACGAGTTTACTAACCTCGTCTCTGCCAGAACACGTTGCAACAAATAAAACAAAACACACAGCGCTTCGCCATCATATATATATATTATATATATATATATATATATATATATATATATATATATATATATAAAACACACGCTGTCATATACAATAAGTACACTAAATAAATACAAAAACAATAACCTGAGTTTTCGCCGTTAAAACAATAACAAATACAATAAATAAATCATAATAAACAAATACAAATACAACCCAGGGGCGGAGGGGGTGACCCTGTTCTAAAAATAACTGTACAGGGCCGCTCACCCTGTTACAGGTACATTACAGTAACAAGACCATGTTCTACTTTTTATAAAGAAATGTATAAAAAAATGGATGAAACGCCTTGAAAATAAGGCCCATACTACCTTTAAGATAAGCTGGCTCTCGTGTTCCATTGAATTGACTGGAAGCAAGTAGTGTCATTTAAAATAAAGTAAAACTGAAAGTGTGAATGGTTAGTTACTAAAAGTAGAACTGATACCTGGTGTAGTGCTGTGGTTTTAGCCTCTTTACCCTCAAATAAATTGATTTTATGGCAGAAAAGTGACCAGTTAAATTGGCCACATCCATGTGAAAGAAGGTCACTCATACATGCAAGCGAGTCAAGAGTAAATGTCTTTCCAGATTATCTTTCTGTTTATTAGTAATACAATAGCAATGCATGACTGGTAATAGAGGTATTTTTTGTCACACAATACCAAATGCACAGCACATCTTATTTTAGTTCACCAAATGGTTCTTGGATGAAGTATAATAGCCCATCATTCATGATCATTTGATTATATAATACATCATCTGGTATATCTGTGGACCTCAAGAGCTGAAATTGATTGTATTTAAATCTATATATTTTAATACATCTATATGCTTTTAAGCAAAATGCTGTAATGCTATTTTTCTATGCTGTGTTTGTTTGCATTTGTTTTTTTGTATTGGGTGATTAAAATGCCTTCTGGTCTCTGAGTCTCACTGCCAACACTACCTGCTCACAGATGGTGTCAGAGGGGGACAGTGGCCCTGGAGACTCAGAGACAGAAGGGCAGCTTTTTGGGGAAAAGAAAGTGACATTTATTTATTTATTACTCCAGACAATAATCTTTATCCACAATATGGAAATTACAAATGAGCACCAAAAAGCTACAAATGAGAGATCAACACCCTATTTTATTCACATAACATTTCCACAAATGCTCATAAGGGCTCTGCAGTGGTTGAGACTACAAAATCTCAACTTAAGAACATAAGAACATAAGAAAGTTTACAAACGAGAGGAGGCCATTCGGCCCATCTTGCTCGTTTGGTTGCGAGTAGCTTATTGATCCCAAAATCTCATCAAGCAGCTTCTTGAAGGATCCCAGGGTGTCAGCTTCAACAACATTACTGGGGAGTTGATTCCAGACCCTCACAATTCTCTGTGTAAAAAAGTGTCTCCTATTTTCTGTTCTGAACTTCTAGAATGCTATCTTAGCATGGTCTCTTCATTTCCAGTCAAACACCAGTGTCAGCAGACCAGTGTCAGCAGATAATTGAGAATGCATATAGTATAGAGTCATAAATAAAACAGGGCACCCAAAGCTCCCTGTCCATGCATTCAATTAAGAAACTGTTGAGTAAGCCCCATTGATACTGTTACAGTTCAGATCAGAAAGTAGTAAAATTACATGTTGGAAAACAAAAAAATAAGTTCTCACTAGTACCATTTCACAGTAACATGAAGAACATTGAAAAACATTTGTTAAGCTGCTGGGTCTTAATATTGTCTTCATAAACAGTATCTTTTATAGCCTTACAGTGCAGTCCCAATGTTTCCAACACAACACAAAAACAATAAGGATGCCACTCTTCTCTCTCGCTTCATTGTGTTGCCACGTCTTCCTCTCTTAAAGGAGTTTTTCAGATGAAGAGCCTGAAAGGAAGACTGGGAACCACAGACAGGAAGGGTTTAAGTCTGATCAAAAGGATTAAAGCATTCATGAAGAATTACACATAAAATAGAAGACATAAAACATGGTATAGAAAAAGAGATGCATAATTCATAATCAGCAGCACAATAAATTATATATGAAAGGTAGTATACAGTAGCGGTGACAAAAGAAAGAAATGAAAGGCATTTGATATTCCTGTACAGATATGGTCTTCCAATGCAGCCAACAAGCCTAAGTAATGTTAATATTTCCCATATATCTGTTACAAACAGTACAAAAATTTCTGGTGTACTGATAAATCCCGGTTCTTTTTAGGAGTGATCGAAAAGATCAAGCTCAGAGGACATTGGACAGTTCAGATAAATATGGCACCCACAAATGTGACTTGCTCAGAGTCACACAACGAGTCAGTGAGTGAGCTGTGATTTGAACCGGATTACAAGCCTGTTTCTTTAACCACTGAACCACATCGCAAGGCACAGAAAGACTCATTTGATTTCCCCACAGAAAAGAGATTGTCTCATTGGTGCCCTGACACCAAAAACAGAGCGGTCGGGCACCATATCAGCATTTTCATAACAAATCGGTAAAGATTCTTAAGTCAAGGTTCTGCCTATATATAAAAAAAAAAAAAAAAAAAAAAAGGACCCGAACAGCCTTCCGGCTCGACTACACCATTGCCTGTACGCAGACACCTTAGAAAGAGCACAACGAGGAAAGGTTTATTTCAACCAAATATATCCAATAAAATAACATACATTTTGGGCTCTGGGGAAGCATGTACTTCAATGGAGATAAGAATCAAAAGGAGTAGGACATATCATATCACAGCTTTATATACATCTGGACTAAACACAGTGTATTAATTCCACTACAGAATGCCAATTCTTTCTAAACGAATAAGCAAGTTGTTAAATTATGTAACAAATTATAAAAAAATAAAAAAGCTGTAAATACCCTAGGGTCATTAAAACAACCAACTGAATTATATCATTTAAGTTGTGTAACATCACCAATTCTATTTTCACATTAGAAAAAAAAAATGACAAACATTTGAGTAAACATTTAGTGAACAATAAACACAGATTTATACAATGGCTCGTTTAAGCCAATATTAAAAAAAAAAAAAAATGAAGATCACAATTTTTCTCAGGATCGCAACATTTTAAACTGCTTTGTCCATACTTAGAAGTGATCTATGCCAAGGTTAATTGATGAAAACATTGAAAACAAATGTGTTGTTAATTAAAAAACATATTTTTTAGCTACCCTAGCTTGTTTTGATGCCAAAACTGGTTCAGAACAGCTGTAAAATAAGGCATTTTAAGGCCACTGCTGTTTGTGCACACTGCTAAAACTGCTGTTATTATTATTATTATTATTATTATTATTATTATTATTATTATTATTATTATTATTATTATTATTCTCCTCCAAGAACAGGGTCTGCAGTGTGACATTGTGTAACACTGTTATTGCCTGAAAGGAATTATGTAACACAAATCATAAAAAAAATATGTTGAATGCGTATAATTAAAATGCTGACAAAATGCAGAAAAAATTACACCTTTTACTGATGATTACAACTTTACAATGTATTTCTTTTTTTTTTTGGAATCGACAATTCTTTTTTCGCCCAAATCTGGAAAGCCCAATTATTTTACTTTAACCCAGTTCACGGCTGCCAGCACCGAGCTGACTTGGGGGGGATGAAGACGGACACAGACGTCCTACAAAATGTGTACCGTCAGCTTTCGGAGGACCACGCAGCTCCAGGTAACTTACTGGCAGGCACCTGGCCAGTCTACAGGGGGTGCTGGTGTGTGGTGAGCTGAGGACACCCTGCCCTCCCCACAGGGTGGTATGCGGCCAATTGTGTGCCGCCCCCTGGGAATTCCCATCCATGGTCAGTAGTGGAATATCCTGGACTTGAACCGGTGACCTCCAGGCTATAGGGCACATCCTGCAGTATTTTCCGACATGCCTACGATGGTCAAGGCCTTCATAAAAATCAAACATTCTGTAACCATGTGGACTAAATTAGTGTTTGAGGAAGGTCCTCTATAAAGAAACGCTATTTAATTGTTTGATTTTTTGAAGAGGGCTTTTCAGTCAATACCCTTATCAATGTTTCATTCCAAGAAGCTATGTATTAAAGACAGTACTATAGTAATAGCATGGCTCTTCTACTGTATGGTGGACTAACCTTGACTGCTCTTAATGCTGGTGCTCTTGCAGCCCTTTGCTATTTGGAGCCCATGACAGCTGAGCTACGACCCAATCAATTGATTGCAGACAATCGCTCCCACAAATAACCCAGGTCAATCAACAGTGCCGAAAGTGCTGTCATTCCCAGACAGCACTCTCATAGACAGCCCAGGAGTTTGTGTAATGGGGGTACAGGCTTCATCAGAAACCCTGTATGGAGGATGGGCACATTCACACTACAAGGCTAACATGCTCTTTCATTCTGGAAAATGAAAACGCCTTGTGTGAGTT
The DNA here is from genome assembly GCF_017654505.1 of Polyodon spathula. Lineage (NCBI taxonomy): Eukaryota > Metazoa > Chordata > Actinopteri > Acipenseriformes > Polyodontidae > Polyodon > Polyodon spathula. The sequence continues at coordinate 80,769,574 of NC_054536.1, read as the reverse complement.
CAAGCTATTTAGCAAAGCCGTGTATTACAAATAGAGACTACATTCAGCAAACGGGGAGCCCTAACTGCATGGGCCCTCCAGTTTACTCACATGACTTTCAGGATGAAAGTGAAAAAATAGAAATCCAGTGTGGCCTTACAAATGTGGAAATATCAAACAGCCTAAGTAAACAAATAAATAAACAAACAAATGCGTGTCTATGGGTTTACAGTTCTGACGTGACAATGGTTAGTAAAAGATGTTCTTAAGATTGTAACATTTTTATTGTGCCAATGTTATTTTGGCAGAGCAACAACCACCGACTTTCCCATAACAGATGATCTAGGTCTGATCACCTAGGAAACGGGGTCAAAGCTGAGTTGGTTGTAAACATCAGCAGTGGTAAAGTGTGCCAAACAGTTTACTTCTAGAAACTGTAAATAGTGTATTGAATTACAAAAATGTATTCTAACCATTTCTTTACCGTACAATGCAATATATCTTTCAATCGGTATAAGCCCATACATTTGTTATCTTATACAGCAGTTAAGGCTTCAAATGCAGTAACCTATTAAAAAAAGCAGATCAAAGCTTTTACCTGGCGAAGAACACAAAATACATAGGGTTTTTTTGTGTTGTTTTTTTTTTTTTTTTTTTTTTTTTTTTTTTAAAAATTAGGCCCACCTGTGGTAATCTCCAGTAAAGGCAAACATCCTTTTTATGTGATAAGCTTAATTTTAAGTAACTTTTTTTTTTTTTTTTTTTGTATGGGTGCAGTACATACCTGGTTCCAGATTTAAATGCATTTTTTGTTTGTTAGCCCTGCATACAATGATTTGTGTTTATTATACAGGATATGCATCTCTGGTTCTATTAATACAGCCATGACAAACATTTTATTTGCATTTACACCTCCTCTCCACCCAGCACTCACCTCCCTCTCTGCACTCTGCTAACCCAGACCCCAAAGAGAGGTAATGTATGTGATTATTAATATTTTTCTTTATAACATTTCTAGAATAGAAAAAAAAAGAAGATGGTAAAATTGAAGGGATATGAGTCATAATTTTGACAGAATAATGCAATTTTGACAGAATAAGAAATATAGTTCTTTCATAACAGCCATACACCATTATACATACAAAATTGGCAAACCACTGCCACCTACACAATTCTGAAATAATAATAAAGCACGTCAATGTATTTTCATGGTCTTTTTAAATCTGCGTCAGAAGATGATTCACACATGCGGTTTTCAATGTCACCTGGTCTCACCAGGTCTATTGTACTGGCACTGAAGCAAGCATGAGATGCAATATACTATACAGTATAAATACGGCTAACTAAAAGGCTGTCTTCATAGAGAGCTATTTAAACGGTATAGAATGTATAGGCCCATACGGGGCCTTAGTGACAGCCTCCAATACCACGTCTAGACTCCATTCGGGGAGGACGTCCTTTCTATGGGAACGTAACCGCCGAGCACCTTTATAAAACGGGTTGCCAAAAGATGAGCGCCCAGGGATACTCAGTCTATGGGGATATGGCATCCAGATCCTGCTGCTAGGTACACTTTCAGCGTAGAGGGAGACCTGCCCTGCCCAAATCTTGCAGAAACTGTAAAATAATAGCTATAAGGCAATAAATGGGGTCATGACCTCTGGTCATACACCAATTCTGAAAATGCTTCCACTTATAGGCATACAACAACCTTGTGCAGGAGACCCACAGTTGGAGTCTGCCCGGTTCTGAGTGCCAGGGGGGGGTCTCTCGCCTGACTCAGGAGATCCAGGCTCAGCAGAATCTCCCAGGGCTGGCATTGCAGCAGCTGGCAAAGGTTTAAAAAACAGATTCTCCTGGGCCATCTGGGGGCCACCAGGAGAACTGTCACCTCTTCTCTCCATACTTTCTCCAGAAAAGCCGGGAACAACGGTAATGGCAGGAATGTGTACAAGAGCGATGAACTGCTCAGCAACTCCAGCACATTTATGTGCAGGGATGTTCAACGGCCTGACCAGGACCCGTGGACTCCTCTACCGGTACAGACTGCACTCCAACCTTGAGGCCACAGCTGTTTGTCCACATTGCTGATATTATTATTATTATTATTATTATTATTATTATTATTATTATTATTATTACTATTATTATCCTCAAGAACAGGGCCTGTGGTGTGACATTGTGTTGAATGCATATATTCAAATTCTGATAAAATGCAGAAATAATTACACCTTTTACTGATAATTACAACTTTACAATATTTTTATTTATTTATTCATTTGGAATTGCCAATTCTTTTTTCTCCCCAATCTGGAAAGCCCAATTAATTTCATTTCAACCCAGTTAACCCATCTACGCACTTTGAAATGAATGGCAAAAGTATATATATAAACGGCTAAATTATTAGCAATACATAAACACAGAAACAAAAACCACTCCAAGGTTTATGACTAAATTAGCAGTTTATTGTGTTGGTCAGGATAAATGCGCCACGCTGGATTTTACTACAGCTGGTTATAATGTACATGAGTAACTTTGCATACACATACTTGGCAATCATAAATCAACATAGATAAGCATTCCAGTTCCAAATACATATGTACATCCGTAGCACACTATCAGCAATCCTTGTATAAAACAAGACAACAATTATGATTTTTACAAAACTTTAACCCCTTTTTATACAAGCTTAAAACCATGCTATCCTACCACTTCTGAGGAGTGCGACCTACCTAAACAGCACATGCCTAAATAGCAGCATGCATTTCTCTCTCTACCAAGAATGCACTTTTAATGCACTTTTAATGCACTTTTAATGCACTTTTAATGCACAATTAAATTGTAAAATATAGAATCTGCGATCAACTCAGTTAGTTAATCTGCGATCAATTTAGTTGATAATCGGTCCGATTATTCTGTTAATCGGAACAGCCCTTCATATCTAAATGGTAACAATAATAAAAAAAAAATATGAAGGAAAAATGATATCTTAGCTTACATGACAGGGAGAGTTTTAGCACAGCCTCCTGAACACTGAGTGGGTAAAAGCTCCCATCTAGTTCAGAAATTCTTTTATATTTTTTTTAATGTCAATAGAAAGGTGTGTTTAATAGATTACAATGAGGCTGGAAATGTCTTCTCTGTTGTAGGTTCTAAGAGAAAGACAAGAACCACCTCAAAATACTCAGAAAACATGAGCGTGAGAGTTAAAAAATGTTTTAGCAGCTGTAGCTATAAAAAAAAAAAAAGAAAAAAGAGAAAGACTGGAATTGTACTGTACATCAAAGACTGACAGAAGGGGCCTTTCACAAGAAAGACACATTTAGGTCTAATTTTCTGGTAATGGCAAATCCATATACATTAAACGTTAACATTAAAAAGCCATTAATCCCAGTACAGCATCAAATTACCCTAATCTCTGCTATTTGAATTCCAGAATGCATTTAATTACCATATTGCTATTTCTATTAAAAATTCCTGTAATACACAATACAGTAGTCTCCGGCTAAGAGAACACCCCTCGGGATGCAAGCTAAGTGTTATTATGGCCGAAGTATTCAATAAATAAATATGTATAACTTGTCATGACACACGTGCATCAACATATGAAATGAAATGAATAAGTAAGAGAAAAGCAATAGGCAAGTGTATGTTTATAAACTATAATAAAGTAACAGAAAAACTGACGTTAATAAACTGTCAAACTAAATTAACACAGCACCCCTACACCCATTAAAAAATGTAGCTGCAATATACAAGACATGCACATTATTTAACAGAATGGTGAAGCACCTCACCAGAATGGGAAACACCAAATTGTTCTGTGACTCTTTTTTTTTTTTTTTTAAGTGTTCAAACAATTTCCAGTGTTCTGTAACAAAAGAAACATCAGCGCATTTCGCTGTTTGTTTACATGCCATTTTGTAGAGATGAGGTGCACTTGTGGAAATCAGAATACAAAATGAGTCAATGATCGAAAGATTTAATAAACCAGTCAGTGTGCCTCAAGACACTCGCCATGACAAGTCGCTTTTGAAAAGACTGAATGAATAAACCATTTTAAATTTAAGTTTGATGATGATGAGTTATGAGGTTACAAAACAGTACTGTGTGAGTTGTGAACGAATCGCTATTGGTGCCAAGAAGGTGTTATTTTAAGCGAAGTTCCTGTTCCTTCAGTCAGAACATTTACAATGGGAAACATCTGTTTCACCACAAGGGTGTTCCCTTCGGTGAGGTGTTCCTATACACGGAGACTACTGTATAAGCAAATTTGTATTACTATCCTTGTAAATATCATCGTAGGCTTGTTTGTAGCGGATTATCAGGTTAAAGCAACACCAAGTTGCTCTAAATAATTTTACCTGGTTGTGTATTTCAATGCACCATTAATGATTTAACATATCCTGTGATCACTCTACTGTGAAATTAACAATATTCAGATGTGTTGTACTTTGGAGATTTGTTGTACCCATGCAAGTTTATGAACACCTTGGCACAACAGCACCCTTACAAATACATTATTGTTTTGTTATTAATATGTTTTTTCTACATTTCTTTTCACTCTGATTCAGGTGAAACCAATATTAAAGTCAACGGTAGACATTAATATATATGTGCTGTTAGGGAATTACATCTTACAAACAGAAGCTCTATTTTATTATGTAAATCTGATTAATACAATTATTTGCCATTAGAGAACCAAATTAAATTTGCAATTAGAAGAAAAAAAAAGAACAAAATGTGATTCTAATTTTATTGCACATACTCGTATTGATGAGTTTCACAAAATGGAAAAGTTTTCCTAAAAAGGAAGTTTCCAAAGTCACATTAAACCAATCTAAAGCAATTTCCTACTGTGAAAAAAAAAAAAAAACACACACTGGCTTGACAACAGTTCACTCGATCACTTTGCAGTTTATTGCAGTGTATTTAATGGTAAATCAGGCAGAATTGAAGCAAACTTTCCATCTTCCCTCCCCAAAGGCAACTTACAGAAAGAAAAATGATTTTAACCATATGTAAAGATTACACACACCCATCTTTTATTGCCTTATGAATATTTTCAATCTGGAGGTCTTTTTTTTTAAGTGGGCTAATACGTAGAAAAAGCTACCAGCATACAGTTATCCACCTTTCCATTGTATTCACAGCTAATGTAAAAAAAAAAAAAAATCCCTGTTGATCAGTTTTATACAGTATTAAAATAACATATTAACATTGACAAATGGACCTGAAAGCTTCATCCACTATTTAGTTAAACATAAAAAAACACCTACTTCACATACGCGCCATGTAATGAGGATGTAATGTGATTAAATTCAATCTACTTTGCATTTGTGTGCTGTATTCTGTTTTGTACATCCTATTTTAATTCCATAGTCTGCAGCCTAAAGGCATCTCTTATGTGGGCTGCAGTGTTTACAGCTGAAAGCTATTGTGCAGCATTAACAGGAACTTTACTTTGCCTGCATTCTCTTTCCTTTTTCAGTGTGCATACCCCTGGACCCTGGTGGTTTCCAGATGTGCTTCCTTTTAGGGGTGTATCAATCGACTGAAGTCGAATTCCACAGGACACAATATGGTACGATTCACAATACATGCGATGGTCCTGATGAGTTAACTTTGTCTGATATGTAATAAGACAAAATGATCATTAATAATAAACAAATTTTATCATACCAACTATAATTGTAATTTTTTCTTTATTCAAAAAATATTGTGGACTGCATAAGGCTAAAAAAAGATTTTGATCATGTACCACAGTATCTCCTTCATGATACAGTATATCATGCAAGGAAGTATGATGATTCATAAGGTTGATTAATTCACAGATATACACCTACTAAATACATATAAAACTGAATACAGAGTTGGTCAGTTTCTGAAACTACTGGTGGTAGATGGAAACAGATATGGATACAGCCTCCATGTACCAACAATAACTCATATGCCTGGAATTATTCAAATGTTTTATATGCTTTGTTTTTTCTTTTAAATCAAAACATCAAAATGCACTTGCATATAATTATATGGAAGGTAAAAAAAAAAAATAGAATTACAATTAGAAATGTGTTTGCTTCGATAACCACCTCAAAGGTTAACTACAGCTTGAGATGCAGTTTGTTCTTGACTTACCCCCATAATGGACTGGGATTTCTATTTTCGGCCCTATGACGTAGTGGCCCTCCTCCAGGCTGTGGGCTGTGATGGTAGTCCATTGCCGACACGAATGAAGCAGAATGTAGTCATTGTCTCGCAGCCCTTCTACTGACTCTCCTGTGAAGTAAAATACTTTCTCTTTTTAGTACCGGAAAATTCCAAAATAAATTTTGTTCATGCAGATTTAACAATGCACCACTGGTAACTATTTGCTTATTCTTAAACACACATAAGAAACCATCCTTTAACTCTGAGTGCAGGTCAATCAAGTCAACCACATTTTGTCAATCATGATTATAATTCACAATCACTTAAGTCCAAAGCTACCTCTGCTAATGCTAACCATAAAAAAAAAACTTAGATTGTGTAATGAAATTCTGAAAATGCACTCTTCAGTCCTGAGAAAATAAAAAATAAATCCCCTTTAATGGTTGCAAGTTGCAAGGACAGAGCATTAATTATTTTTCCAAGTCATTAAAAAAAAACTTTTTTGATAATAAAATATAATTGAGTGTATATTCCATAATTCTTGTTAGCCATTTAAAATCAATAAGTGAGACGACGGCATTCAATAGAATGGTAGGATTCAATAGGTGTGGCCCAGATCTCGCTTTTCGGCCTAAAAGGAGATGCCCTCCTTGGAGGTGAGACCTCTGACAGCTCACAGTTCAGCTGAGGCTTTGTGAAGAGACCCACAGAGCCCATGAAAGGAGGTGCAGCTGCGGAGTTGAGGAGGAAAAAAGTTCCACGACAAGCCTTTACAGTAAAAATTCTTTATTTTTGTTACCATAGTGATCGTTATTCTAAAGATATGTACTATATTATTATGAGGGACTTGCAAAAACATTGATATTCTAATGAGAGACAAGAAAATGGATTTTAAAACCTAGGTTATGTTTTAAATAAAAGAGTTAAAGAATAAAAGCAACTTTAATGGCTGGTTTTACAGACCCTAATAATCACTAATTGTGGACAATCTTACCTACATTAACACTAAGCAGTCTATGACTAATGCTAATCTGGGTCTGTGAACCCAGCCATACAAAAGAGAAAGTGACCTAACCTTTAGAGCAACAAACTGCTTTCAATTAAAAGGTTGTAGATAATGTAAAACTGTAGAATTACAACTTTTAATGGCTGTATATCACAGACTTAGTCAAAATCATTCAGTGAAAGAAGGTTCATCTTACTTTTTCACACTTCAGGCTGCACTAAATCCTCAAACTCATGGATCTCTAATAAATGTAGGTACTGCATGATAACAAATGCTATGTTTACAACAAAAATAGAAGTAGCACGTCATGACTGTACAGCTATGGCTAAAGGTTTTGAATCACCTCGAATGTTAGGATTGTGACATAATTAAAAAAAAGGCAGGGGTGTGGATCAGAAAACCAGTAAGTATCTGGTGTGACCACCATTTGCCTCATGCAGCGCAACACATCTCCTTCGCATAGAATTGATCAAGCTGTTGACTGTGGCCTGTGGAATGTTGTCCCACTCCTCTTCAATGGCTGTGCGAAGTTGCTGGATATTGGCGGGAACTGGAACACGCTGTCGTACACGTCGATCCAGAGCATCCCAAACATGCTCAGTGGGTGACATGTCTGGTGAGTATGCAGGCCATGGAAGAACTGGGACATTTTCAGCTTCCAGGAATTGTGTACAGATCCTTGTGATGTGGGGCCGTGCATTATCTTGCTGAAACATGAGGTGATGGCGGCGGATGAATGGCACGACAATGGGCCTCAGAATCTCTTCACGGTATCTCTGTGCATTCAAATTGCCATCAATAAAATGCAATTGTGTTCATAGTCCATAGCTTATGCCTGCCCATACCATAACCCCACTGCCACCACGGGGCACTGTGTTCACAACGTTGACATCAGCAAACCGCTCGCCCACACAGCGCCATACATGCTGTCTGCCATCTGCCCGGTACAGCTGAAACCGGGATTCATCCGTGAAGAGCACACTTCTCCAGCGTGCCAGTGGCCATCGAAGGTGAGCATTTGCCCACAGCAGTCGGTTACGACACTGAACTGCAGTCAGGTCAAGACCCTGGTGAGGACGACGAACACGCAGATGAGCTTCCCCGAGACGGTTTCTGACAGTTTGTGCAGAAATTCTTTGGTTGTGCAAATCCACAGTTTCATCAGCTGTCTGGGTGGCTGGTCTCAGACAATCCAGCAGGTGAAGAAGCTGGATGTGGAGGTCCTGAGCTGGTGTGGTTACTCGTGGTCTGTGGTCGTGAGGCCGGTTGGACGTACTGCCAAATTCTCTAAAACAACGTTGGAGGCGGCTTATGGTAGAGAAATGAACATTCAATTCTCTGGCAACAGCTCTGGTGGACATTCTTGCAGTCAGCATGCCAATTGCACACTCCCTCAAAACTTGAGACATCTGTGGCATTGTGTTGTGTGACAAAACTGGCCTTTTATTGTCCCCAGCACAAGGTGCACCTGTGTAATGATCATGCTGTTTAATCAGCTTCTTGATATGCCACACCTGTCAGGTGGATGGATTATCTTGGCAAAGGAGAAATGCCCATTAACAGGGACGTAAACAGATTTGTGCACAAAATTTGAGAGAAATAAGCTTTTTGTGCATATGGAAAATTTCTGGGATCTTTTATTTCAGCTCATGAGACACTTTACATGTTGCGTTTATATTTTTTGTTCAGCGTATTTAACATCATGAAATTAAATGTACTACAAAATTATTGTCCGTTAAGTACATGTGACCCAACAAAGTGGTATGCAATTCAATATGTTAACGTAAAATGTGTTAATTCTATGAGCCATTGACGATCAGTCTAGGACTTAACAAAAGATCTTCAGGAGAATTAAAGGGGTATCAGTGATGCTACTGTTTGTGCTGGCTTTTAAAACATTGGTTGTTACCACTCCTTAAAAAATAAAAATACTTAAAGTTTGGCTGCATCCTCATCTTTAACATCCAAATCTACTGTACCTTTTCATCTATGTAGGTGCTTAGGGGACTTTTGGCCATAGCGGTACAGCTACTATAATTGAAATATGGGTTAACAACAAACTTTTCAGTTAGGACAATCTTGCGATAAATAACCACCTTTATTATAATACAAAATCTTACAGGTTTCCAAAAACATTGAACCCAAAAACAGTGGTTGAAAAAAAATTAAAAAGTAGAATAAAAACAGTTGAGGCACAGCCTCATCCTTTAGCTTATTACTGTGCTGCCTGCTGAAAAACAAAGAATAAAATATGAGCATGATCTTCTTTGGGCAGCATTTGATTTTTCAGTGTACTGAGGACAATAACAAACTTAGTGAAAGCCTACTTCAGAGATTTGCAATTTTGTTTTTCAACTTCAGAATTCACAACTACATCGCAATGTATAGAAATTGGAATAATGGCAGGATGCACCATTTCTCCACTGGCTTTTATCATGGCAATGTAAGCAATTATTAGGGCTTAAAAATGGATAGTGGGAGGAGAATGCTTGGCTTCTGCCACCAATTAGAGCATACATGGATGACATGACAATCTTGACTACAACAGTTATTGGGCAAACTAATCAATAACATTGAATGGGCGCGAATGCAATTCAAGCACACTAAGTCAAGGAGCATCTCTATAATTAAAGGTCTATAAATAAGAGGTTCTAATTAATGGTGAGGCAATATCAACAGTGAAACTTTTCATAGTCAAATATTAGGCCCAGACACTCTTTCTCATTCTGAGTGTAGAGTTTCTCAGTCTCAATCATAGACCTCACTACGTAAGCTACAGGTTTCCAAGCGCCATCATTATCTTGTAGCAAAACTTCACCTAGCTCATCTTTAGAGACATCTGTTGACACTATTATCTTCTTGCTTGGATCAAAGAAAACTAGCACTGGTTCTGTTACCAGTATTTGTTTCAATTGCTTCCATTCTTCTTTGTGAGCTGGTGCCCATGACCATTCACTTTTTCCATGTAGTAATTCACATAAGACCACTATTATAGCTGTCAGGTTTGGTAAAAACTTGCACATATAGTTAATCATTCCCAAAGCTCTCTGGAGGCTTTTATATCTTCTGGCCTGGGCATCTCAGTGATATCTTTTACTTTGGTTGTACACCTGCTGTTGTCAATCTGTCTCCGACAAATGTAATTTCCTGCTTGGCATTTTTCTCTGTTGAGCTTCAGTGCATATCGATGCACACTCTCCACGGTTATATGCACTCTGGCACTGTGCTCTTCATGTGTTTTACTCCAAATAATGACATCATCTATGCACACTCGAACACCTTCTAGCCCTTCAAATATATTTTCCATTGCCCGGTGGAAGATTTCTGGTGGAGAACGTATTCCAAAGGACAGTCTCTGGAAGCTGTAATGTCCAAAGGGTTTGTTAAATGTACATATTTTAGCACTTTCACTGTCCAACTTTAAGTGCTAGAAGCCATGAGATGGAGCTAGTTTTGTGAAATACTGTGCCCCTGCCATCTCGCTTAGGATTTCCTCTCTTCGGTATTTAGTAATGCTCAAGCAAGATATTCTCATTCAAATCCTTAGGGCCCATACATAGTCTAAGTGACACAGACCACTGAGTTGACAACTCAGCCTCGACTTGGCTGAATCATTGCATTGAGACCATTCTGTCAAATTCATTGCACAAATCTTGTCTCAGAGGAACTGGAACTCGCCTTGAGAGTGTACGAATGGACGTGCTGTGTTTTTTAATCTAATGCTATATGTAAACGGCAATGCTCCGACTCCCTCAAAAATGCCTGGACACTTCCACAGTTGGCATCGTAGCAGACACTGTGTGGTGTGCAGTCTATGCATGCTTGTTTCCTGTCGCATGTGTCACTGTGTAAACAAGTTTCACCAGTCCAATCATTTCACAAACCTAGTCTCCAAGCAACAACTCTGACATTTTTTCTTTATGCTGGACTTGTAATTTGCATAAACCATGGGTGTCAGTCATTTGTCCATTATAGGCTTTCAGCATCACGTTTATTTATGATCTGCTGCTTATTTTTAAGCATCTTTAGATCCTTTACTGTTATCAGCTTCACTTTTGCACCCATGTCCAGTTTCAGTTGCAAAACTGTGCCATTAATCATTAACGGTACTATCCATTTATCAGCACTTGCTGCGCATTTGATTGCACTTGATTGCAGAAAGCAAATTACTTCGAGATAGCATAATAAAGTATTTCACAGATTAAATCGTGTTATGAACAGCAGACACAGCTCACTGCCATGGACCTGATCTCTCAGCTGTACTTTGAGGGTCACTGCCTTGCAGCTCATATAAAATTAAAAGTTAATTTGTGCTACCAACTATTTGATTGAAACAAACCTTAACAAGGGAACAAGTTCCTTTTTATCACTGACAATATTAACAGCAGTCAGTGAAACACAACAAAAGAACACAGGCATTGAGTGTCATCGTTGGCAGACTTTGAGAGGATAATATCCTTGGTTAAATACTTGTGTGTTTCAGGATAAAGTGAGTGATGGTACATGGTTGACACCTATGAAAACTGTGGACACAATACAATTGCATCGCCTGTAGTAATACCACGAGGAGACTGATCCTGTCAGATTTCAGACACTAAGCAAGTTTGGGCTTGGCCAGTAATCGGATGAGAGCCCTCTTATGAACACCAGGGATCTGATTTTGATAACACGTGGGCAGGTGCAAGAGCAACGCTCAAAGTCATTGTGGTAGTGCTACAAGGAGTGGTCTTTCTCAAGAGAGTAACTTTGATCCAATTTTAGCACCCAGCAGAATGGGACAAAATGTCTTTGCGCTACATCAGTCACTGCTGTGGGAGGTGAAAAGCAGCGCTAGCTGTGTTTTTGGTATCCAATATGGAAGCAACACCATCGCAGCATGGCATGAAGTGGAATTTGACAATTTGAAAGGAATGCTTCATGCTAAAGGACTACATATTTTTGCAAAAGCCTGACAATAATATATAGCGTAAAAACCTAGAAAAGCCAGGGCAAGTAAGGTGAAAGAGCATGGGAATAAATATCTCCATCTATGAATGCTTCTTTGACCGGTATCCAAAAAACGGTTCAACGATGTCTGGAAGAGAAGCAAACACAAACGATCACGTCTGCTTGTCGGGCTGCAGTATCTACAAGTATCTACTGTCTGGGTAACTCTCGTCAACACCACAGTTGTAAACAAGTAACGTGACAATTCAGTTTTGCGATTAAGAGTCAGAGTAAAAACAAAAATGCAGTTTTCATATGGTCGTTAACCATTTGCAGTTCCACGTTGGACCTGGTCAAACATTACAATTTTCCCTTTCCAGTCCGATGTAGGACCCTGTCCGGCATCATCAAAAGACGTCACGCACAGGTCTCTAGTCGATTTTTCTCCGGAAAAAGCCATAAAAAACCTTTCAATGGCCGAGTGAGACAAACAGGAGCTGAATGAAGCCTAAAAAAAAAAAAAAGGGGGGGGGGGGGGGGGGGGGGGGGGGTATCTGAGCACTACACATAGCCCCTGCACCACAGAGATAACACGGACACAAACAAAGGAGATAGCTGCTTCAGCATCCAGCACCCAAAGAATATCACAGACATTTGCAGAGCTTTTTTAGATGTTATAATAATAAAACAATGACTTGGATCGCAGACTTGAGGAGTTTGGTGATAAAATTAGTGATCAGAACAGGATTTATCAGTTTGCATGACTATGAAGAGGTATGTGAAAAATACAGTGAACAATGGGTGGGACTTGGCTGGAGATGCAGTAGTGATGTCCTTTTGCTATGCAGGGCTTTTTAAACCTGTTTTACTCTGAAAAAAAAATAAAAAATTAAAAAGCGTGTGTGAAAATAAATTGGACCTGACACACCTGACAAGCTCTGAATAAATGGACCGCTAAGGGTTAAGGGAACCATGGGGACGCAAATGCCAGAGTTATTCATTTGTCATTATAGGGCGCTACTATAGTTACTGCCGTGTACCTACAGTACTGTGGGTATAAATAGTCCTGTCACTCATAAGGCAGCTAAGTCAAGCAACATGAAGCTGATCAGTGTGGAGAGAGGTGAACTGGTCATGTTTTTGTTACAGCAAAGGAAGTAATGCCGAGGCAGCTCTCAGGGAATACCGTAGAGTGCAAAACATCCGCAAAGGGCCGTGTTCAAGTGCTGCTGTTCAAGTTAAAAATTTGAGGAAAAAGGTTGCACTTGTGATAAGCCTCGTAGCAGCAGACTGCTGACACCAACCAAAGTTTAAAGAATTGTTAAGCTACTAAAACTTTTGCTGTCTACACAGAATTCTGTAATTGGCTTATATATTTTGATCACTCTCCCTTTAAAATAATTGTATATGTATTCGGTATGTTTTTTATTTATTTATTTGTACATTGAGTGTAAATCTATACGATTCAGTAAAAAATAAGCGCTAATTGTCTATTTCGTTGTGCGACGGGGTATCACAAAACCACAAAACAACTAATAATCACTAGAGTCCAATGTACATGTTTTATTGATGCTGCAATTAAGTTATATTGTAAACAAACAAACACAAATAAAAAAAATACATAGCCACAATGTTTGTTCTTTGTTTTGTTTGCCGTTTCATCTGCATCCCATTCAACAGAGAGGGAGGAGGAGGAAGACCAACATCTCTGTCACATCGACAGCCCTAGAAGAGAAGAACAAAGGGAGAATGAGGCAACAGGTCAACAACAGGCCAAGGTCACCAAAGTCCATCACTGCTGGCAAATACTACAAGGCCGTGGTGACAGCACCTCAGCGCCAATGCCACATTTTTGAGAACTCTGATGCCCTTCAGGCATTCCTTCAGCTGCAACATACATATGCACATCTGTGTGTGTAATTTGTTTATTTTTCTTCTTACGTAAAGACTACATTTCAGTTTTATAATAAAAAGAATAAACATTTCAACTAATATTCAACGTCTTTTGTTGTTGTATGTATACTGCAGGGGTCCCCACTATTACAGACATCGCATTATGTTGACTGAATTAACTTTATTATATAAAACTAGACAAAAATCAATAAAAAAATAAATGATTGTATAATTAAAAGCCATCTGTTACTGATTCAGTATAAAGGGATTTTGCTAATAGTAGGGCCCCTAAACTAAACTGTAGTCAATAATACATACCTTATATGACATTCATATCAATGGGTGGATGTGTTCTCTTTCAGCAAAAACAAATTGTTTTAAAATTAGAAAACAAAAAATAGATTAAAAAAAATTAGTGTATGTAAGAGTGTCTATTATAGTATACAATTTAAATCAATACATATAAAAAAGGCACTCCCGATCTGTCTCGGAGTAGCGACAACTGGAGCTTCTCCCAGTGTTCCCTAAAAGACTCATGTTCCCTAAAAGCTTGTGTCCTCTGGAAGGTCAATACAACATCCATTTTGTGCGGCAATACTGTGAAAAACACAAAACGGCACAAAAAAGCTGACCCGAGGACTGTATTGTAGTGTACTACCTGACCAATTCAAACATGAAAACACACTTTTAACATTCCAAATGTATGCTCAATGCCAGATGGAGCAGAGGTGATGGCTTCATTATACTGTACCTGTGTTCAACAGGTGTACTTGGGTTGCAAAACAGTGTCATAAGAGCCACGAAGACATCGCCCTGCACGTTTCAATAAAGCTGCAGTAACTTCATGTACTGCACTGCTTACAGCCGACTGGCTAATCCCTGCAGTGAAGGAACCAGTGGCAAAAAAAGTTAGTGCAGCCATGACCTTTAATGCAACAGGCAATGAGTTATATCTTCAGATATATCTCTTTCCAGATCTGCCTGCAGTAACTGGCAGATATCAGCTATAATTTGTTTGTTAGTCAGAGGCGATGTCTGCATTTGATGTGTGATACAACACAAAATTAATAAATATTCAATTTATAAAATACAAATATAGATATGTATATATATACACACACTTACATTTTGTCTTTATGTTCCTCTTCTTTTGTTTCTCCATGTTTCACTTCCTTCTACCCCCAGCGCCGATGACTGCGCTCCGAACAAGCCTGCCTGAGATTCTCTTTCAAAATGCAAAAACACAGCATCCAGCACCGGCTTTGCGCCACATCAGTATCACTACACTTTTGGTTGAGATTGAACTAAAGACTTTTTGGCTGATTCCTCTGCGGACATAAAAGATCCCACGTCAGATGTATCTACTTTCCATATTACAAAAATTAGAAGTAGCCTGATGTGTTACCAGTTTTGATCTGATATAGTGAAATCAGGTAATCCTTTTCAACTGAAAGCGAATCACTAATAGAGTGAATATAGCATCACTATTATTAGTATAATTCATATCTTATTGGAGCTGCTCAGTAACTTTTTACCTCCTCTGCTCCAAAACCTGTTATTTACCATGTTAGAATTACCTTGTTTCCACAAGATACTCAATTCACCCAATCTACACTGAACACTGTTCATTCTTTGAACAAAAACATTTGAAGCTTTGTACAAAATTATGAGATAAGGCCTGTGTCACCAAGTTCAATAATTTTGTGAGGTTGCACAGTTCAAGAATCTTAAAGACAATGCTAAAAAATAATAAATTTACAAGATACATATTTATAGCTATTACATATCAGTAGTAGCAAAAACCAAAGGGTCTGAGAATAGGAAGATTACCTGTAATATGGTTTCTTCATTGGATGATGAACTCTACACAACGTGAACCTCCCAGTCTCCATGTTGCTTGGGTCAGGAGAAAGAACCAGCTCTCTTTCCCAGAGATCCTTTATAATCCTTATTGGTGCTAATAGCATGCTCCTCCTCCATAAAATCCACCTCATATCTGCACCATGTTTTCCAAATTTTGATAAAGTAAACAAACCAAAAATAGAAATGAAAAAGAGGGGGAACAGGAGGGTGGGATATAGGTGTGTGGAGTTCATCATCCAATGAAGAAACCAAATTACAGGTAATCTTCGTATTCTTACCTTGTCTGATGAACTCCACACAAGGTAAACTATACCAAAGTATGTAGACTGAAGAGTGGTAGGTTAGATGTTAGCAGAAGAAACCACAGATAAAACTGAACGAGCCAAGATAGGTTGAGAGTAAGAGACATTGCAGCTAAGAGACACTGCAGTGTTTAATGAAAGTGTCAAAAGATGCACAAGTGGTGGCACTGCAGAGGTCCTGAATCGAAACAGATTTTAATTTTGCCCAAGTAGTAGCAAGTAGTCCCCTTACAGAGTGTGCTTTGATGGGTTTTGGAACTGTTTTACTATCAAGCCTGTAACAGAACTCAATGCATGATGTTATCTAGCGTGAAATCATCTGTTTAGAGACAGTTTTCCCCTTGTCATGTGAGTTGAAAGAGATAAAGAAGTTGCCCTGATGCTCTGCTACCGATGGTCCTGAGGATGTAGAAGTTTAGGTCTCTTCTGACATGTATCAGATGAAGTCTAGCTTCTTCTTTTGATTTGTGAGGTTTTTGGTAGAAATCTGGAAATGTTATGGTTTGTCTTATATGAAATTCAGTTTCTAGTTTTGGTAAGAATTGGGGATTAGTTCTGCACACAATCCTGTCCTTAAAAGACTGAAAATATGGAGCATCAATAACCTTGGAGCTCGCTTATCCTTCTTGTAGATGTCACTGCCGTCAAGAATGCTGGTTCTATGTCAGGTATTTCATGTCACAAGTTGTCACCATGGGTTCAAAGGGAGGACCCAAGAGCTTGTTAAGTACCAGACTGAGGCTCCACTGGGGAAAAAGACGTTTACTGGGGGGGGGGGTTTAATAAATCTGGTAACTAACGGATGGAAGCCTATCTGGTGATTATCCCAGCCAGGTAAAATGCTAGAGATTACAGCAACAAGTACTTTAATAGAGGACAGGGAGAGACCTTTATGGAATAAGTGACTAAGGTAAGATAGGAAGTCTGCGAGGGGAATGTTTGAATGGTGCAAGGATTTTGATTTGCACCAGGGGAGAAACTCCCTCCATTTACCTGAGTAGGCTTGAAAAGGTGGAAGGTTTCCTTGAAGTGAGTAAAATACTTACCACCTGCTCAGATAGCTCCTTATCCTTCATTTTTTACCGTTCAATCTCCAAGCAGCAAGTTGAAAAAGTGATTTTTCATGCCTGTTGATGGTGGTAAAACCTGGAACGGAATCCTGTAACCCTGTTGAATAAGCCCCAGGACCCAGGGGTCTGATGTAATTCTTTCCCAGCTGGTTAAATAATAGGGGCGGAATCGATGACGTCATCTTCTCCTAGGGTGGGGGCATCTGGAAAGTATTGCTCCTGTGAACTTCCGGGTGCGACAGTATCCATTATTGTATGAGTTACCGGCTGTAAAAGCTGAGCTTGTTTAGACTGCTCATACTAGTTTAACCATTGAAAGAAAAGATCTTTAGACACAGGTAGAGGGTGGTTGAGCCTTGGCTGCTTGAGCTTCCATAGTGGTGGTGGTAGCTGATTTCGCAGATATATCTCTCTCTTGGCTGCAGACGGAATGAGTTGACTTTCTCGTTCTTTCCCTGGAGGAGAAAGCTGTTCTCTGGGGCTACCTGCTCTTTTAGAGGTAGAGGGTGTAGAAGGACCTTTACCAGAACGGTGAACCACCAAAGGGGAAGGAACTTCCTTGAGAGAAGGAGTAACAGACATGTCTACACACATTAAACATAAATTTGTGTTAGACGAGGGGGAAAGTTGGGAATCACACTTAGAATAGATGGAAGACACAGAGGCAAAAAGAGAAGAACTACCTCTATAATTTTTTACAATTAAAAACAAAACAAAAAAAGCACAACGCACAACGCACATAGTCCTTACCCAAGCATAGGCAGGAGAAATTTGGACAACCTGAAACGGACATGATGTGGATTTTATGGAGGAGGAGCACGCTATTAGCACCAATAAGGATTATAAAAGGATCTCTGGGAAAGAGATCTGGTTCTTTCTGCTGACCCAAGCGACCTGGAGACCGTGACGTTCACACTGTGTGGAGTTCATCAGACAAGGTAGCTGGTGGCTTTTAAATCTTGTGTAAGAGGTGAAGCATCACATTCATGGACATTTAACAGTCAGTGAAAATATAACAAAATGTTAATAAGTATTTCCTTATTTCCTGAAGACAAACACATTTCTAGCGAACTTGCAAAATTTTGCATAAAAATGTATGCAAATCTATAAAATTTTTTTATCAAAATGGATTTTAGCGAACAAGCAGTAGTACGTATTGATGTTACAAATTTTAAAAAAATGGTTATCGCACATATTTCCTTGATCCAAACAAAAAAGAAAGTTTAATGCATTTCCATCCATTTTTTTTTCCATTCGCTAGATATAACCAACCTCTCTGAGTATTATATATATATATATATATATATATATATATATATATATATATATATATATATATATATATATATATATATATACACACACATACACACACACACACACACACACACACACACAGTGCCTTGCAAAAGTATTCAGACCCCTGACCAATTCTCTCATATTACTGAATTACAAATGGTACATTGAAATTTTGTTCTGTTCGATATTTTATTTTAAAACAATTAAACTGTAAATCAATTATTGTAAGGTGACATTGGTTTCATGTTGGGAAATATTTTTAAGAAAAATCAAAAACTGAAATAACTTGCTTGCATAAGTATTTAACCCCCACACATTAATATTTGGTAGAGCCAGCTTTCGCTGCAGTAACAGCTTTAAGTCTTTTGGGTTAAGTATGTACCAGCTTTGCACACAGTGTCGGAGTGATTTTGGCCCATTCTTCTTGGCAGATTTGCTCCAGGTTGTTCAGGTTGGTTGGATGATGCTTGTGGACTGCAATTTTCAAATAGTGCCACAGATTCTCAATGGGATTGAGATCAGGACTTTGACTGTACCACTGTAGGACATTCACTTTTTTGTTCTTGAGCCATTCCAATGTTGCTTTGGCCTTGTGCTTGGGATCATTGTGCTGCTGAAAGGTGAATTTCCTCCCAAGCTTCAGTTTTTCAGCGGACTGAAGCAGATTCTCTTGCTGTATTTTCCTGTATTTTGCTCCATCCATTCTTCCTTCAACTGTAACAAGATGCCCAGTCCCTGCTGATGAGAAGCATCCCCACAGCATGATGCTGCCACCACCATACTTCACTGTAGGGATGGTGTGTCCTGAGGCATGGGCAGTGTTAGGTTTGCGCCACACATAGTGCTTTGAGTTTTGGCCAAAAAGCTCAATCTTGGTCTCATCTGACCACAAAACCTTTTCCCACATCGCAGCTGGGACACTCTCATGCTTTCTAGCAAACTCCAGAAGTGCTTTCAGATGGTACTTTTTGAGTAATGGCTTATTTCTTGCCACCCTCCCATACAGGCCAGTGTTATGCAGATCTGATATGGTTGACTGGTGCACCATTATTCCACTCCGAGCCACTGAACTCTGTAGCTCCTTCAAAGTGATTTTTGACCTCTCTGTGGCTCCTCTCACAAGTCTCCTTCTTGTCTGAGTGCTGAGTTTTGAGGGATGGCCTTTTCTTGGCAGTGCTTGGGTGGTGTGATGCAGCTTCCACTTCCCGATTATTGATCCAACTGTGCTCACTGGGATATCCAATCACTGGGATATTATTGTGTACTCTTTCCCTAATCTATGCACCTGTATTACTTTATCTCTAACTTCTGTAGAATGCTCTTTGGTCTTCATTTTCCTTCAGATATACAGCCTTACCAATGATCCTTCAACAGTGGGGTTTTTATCCAGAAAATGTGACAGCAACTTTAATGGTTCACAGATGGAGGCCAATGATAAGGTAATTGTGTCCTCGTTTGGGCAATTTCTTTCATGGGTGCAAACTGGGAGCTTCCACAGCACAGGTGTTGAATACTTATGCAAGCAAGATATTTCAGTTTTTTATTTTTCTCAAAAATATTTCCCAACATAAAACCAATGTCACCTTACAATAATTGATTTTGAGTTTCAGTGTTTTAAAATAAAATATCGAACAGAACGAAATTTCAATGTACCATTTGTAATTCAGTAATATGAGAGAATTGGTCAGGGGTCTGAATACTTTTGCAATATATATATATATATATATATATATATATATATATATATATATATATATATATACACACACACACACACACACACACACGTCAAAAGTTTGAGTATACCTGCTTGAAACCAGGTTTTTCATGATTATCTATGATTTTAACTGTATAAACTTGTCTATAAACACTTAATATTTCATTATATGATACGTGTACTTATATAAGCTGATAATCATAAGTGAACTGCATTCAAAAATTTAATTTTTAAATGAAAATGTAAATCTTGTCAATTTCAATGAAATGGTCACCCAAAGCAAGGAGATTTCAGTCTGAAGCCCAAGTCAGTTAAAAGTCTGAAATGTGTATAACATGGTGTTAGAACACTGGTCTAAGTATAAATGTGTCTTTGTTAGATGTTCTCTGAGTTAACTAGCATGTTATCTAATTAACATTTTGTCACCAATTATTGTTAACAGGTGAGGGTCCATGATTACTATAAATATAGGTAGCATAGGCACAAGTTTGTCATTCCTGAATGTAAGGGAGCAGAAAATAGCAAAATACGCTCAATTAAGCAAAGAAAAAAGACAGTCTGTACTTACTTTAAGAAATGAAGGTCACTCTTTTAAGACAAATTGCAAGAACTTTGCAAGATTTGAAGAAACTGGCACTCATGAGGACAAGGTCAGGGAGGCAAAGGGTGACCTCAGAATCCGAGAACAAGTTCATTCGAGTCACAAGTCTGCGAAACCGGCAATTAACTGCTCCTCAAATACAAGCTCAGCTAAATGCTACTAGAAGTACAAATGTTTCAACACCAACTGTTCAGAGGAGATTGCGTGAAGCTGGCCCAACTGGAAGAATTGCCTCAAAGAAACCATTGTTAAGAGTGCAGAATAAGAGGAACTGGACGTTTGAGGAGTGGAAGTCGGTCTTATGAACCAATGAGTCAAAATCTGAAATACCTGTGTCCAACCGCCGAGTATTTGTAAGACGTAGAGAGGGTGAGCGCATGAGTTCTGCATGTGTGGTTCCTACTGTCAAGCATGGAGGAGGCAGTGTCATGGTCTGGGGTTGCTTTGCTGGCGACAGTGTTGGTGATCTTTACCAAGTCCATGGCAAGCTCAACGAGCATGGCTATCATAGCATACTTCAGAGGCATGCCATTCCATCAGGATTATGGCTAGTTGGCAGTCCTTCATTCTTCTGCAAGATAACGACTCGAAACACACCTCAAAGTTGTGCAAGGACAACTCAATCTAAATGACCTGGCAACGTAAATCATCAATTAAGAAAAAACCTAGCTTCCAGCAAGTGTACTCAAACTTTTGACTGGTAGATACAGCTCTGGAAC
This sequence comes from Polyodon spathula, assembly GCF_017654505.1. Lineage (NCBI taxonomy): Eukaryota > Metazoa > Chordata > Actinopteri > Acipenseriformes > Polyodontidae > Polyodon > Polyodon spathula. The sequence goes on along the minus strand of NC_054536.1, from coordinate 80,748,049 downwards.
AAATTAAGAGACCACTGCAAATTTTTCTTAAATCAGCATCTCTAAATATATGGCTGCCATTCCATTCCAGTGTCTGTTGAATTCCAACACAGGCACACCTCATTCTACTGAATGAGGTACTGATTAAGGGATCACCTGAACCAAACCTTATTTAATGAGGAAAAGTATAAAAACCACTCCTGTGGTCATCACTATCCTCTTGCAATAGGACCAGCTGCATGGAAAAACAGTGCTAGTAGTACCTCAAAAGTAACTGGAATCAAAAAATAACTACTGACCATGCCCAAAGAGTTGAAAAGGAAAGTTTTGAGTGAGGAAAAGAAGGGTTTGATTCTGGCTTTACTGGCAGAGGGATACAGTGAGCGTCGGGTTGCTTCCAGCCTTAAAATTTCAAAGACAGCGGTTCATAAGAACAAGGTCAAGCACACACATTGGGGACAACAAAGCTACAGACCGGCAGAGGGCGAAAATGACTCTCCACTGACCGAGATGACCGCCAACTCTTTCGAATGTCACTCAGCAACCGTAGGATGACATCAAGTGACCTACAAAAAGAATGGCAAACAGCAGCTGGGGTGAAGTGCACGGCGAGGATGGTTCGAAACAGGCTCCTAGGGGCAGGACTGAAGTCGTACAAAGCTAGAAAAAAGACCTTCATCAATGAGAAGCAAAGAAGAGCCAGGCTGAGGTTTGCAAAAGACCATGAGGATCGGACTGTAGAGGACTGGAGTAAGGTCATCTTCTCTGATGAGTCCAATTTTCAGCTTTGCCCAACACTTGGTCGTCTAATGGTTAGATGGAGACCTGGAGAGGCCTACAAGCCACAGTGTCTCACACCCACTGTGAAATGTGGTGAATGAGCGATGATGATCTGGGGATGCTTCAGCAAGCCTAATCGGGCAGATTTGTCTTTGTGAAGGGCGCATGAATCAAGCCAAGTACAAGGTTGTCCTGGAAGAAAACTTGCTTCCTTCTGCTCTGACAATGCTCCCCAACTCTGAGGATTGGTTTTTCCAGCAGGACAATGCTCCATGCCACACAGCCAGGTCAATCAAGGTGTGGATGGAGGACCACCAGATCAAGACCCTGTCATGGCCAGCCCAATCTCCAGACCTGAACCCCATTGAAAACCTCTGGAATGTGATCAAGAGGAAGATGGATGGTCACAAGCCATCAAACAAAGCCGAGCTGCTTGAATTTTTGCGCCAAGTAGCATAAAGTCACCCAACATCAACGTGAAAGACTGGTGGAGAGCATGCCAAGACGCATGAAAGCTGTGCTTGAAAATCAGGGTTATTCCACCAAATATTGATTTCTGAACTCTTCCTAAATTAAAACATTAGTATTGTGTTGTTTAAAAATTAATCTGAATTTATTTTCTTTGCATTATTCGAGGTCTGACAACACTGCATCTTTTTTGTTATTTTGACCAGTTGTCATTTTCTGCAAATAAATGCTCTAAATAACAATATTTTTATTTGGAATTTGGAAGAAATGTTGTCAGTAGTTTATAGAATAAAACAAAAATGTTCATTTTACCCAAACACATACCTATAAATAGTAAAACCAGAGAAACTGATAATTTTGCAGTGGTCTCAATTTTTTCCAGAGCTGTATAATGTGTAGCTGGACTGAAAATGGACAAAGAAGGAAGGACGTATATGATGAGTGTCCCATCCCTTTGTATATTTTTGTTATGATTCACTGTATTATTTGTGGCATGGACGAAAAACTGCCACCATTATTTGTTGTTTTCTATTTTAAGATACCTCGTGAGGATGCGTGACTGTCAGCTACTAACTGTTTAACTAGCTGACAGTCACACAGAATTAGTAAACTTGTGCAGAATGTGACCGGGGGATAAAACAGTGATTGATAGCTAGAGTCCCTCGGTCACAAATATAAAAAATCTGCAGTTTGGCTGCACAGGACAAGTGTTCAGAGGTGGAACTTTAAAGCGAGACAGTAAGAACTAAAACTAAAAAGAATATAACAATTCCTAGACAGGCTGGCTTTTTTATTTAGTGCTCGGTTTATTTAGTGTGTTGTTTATTTGGCCAACATGCCCCTTTGCTTTACAAAAGTATTTACTTTTTTTTTTTAAATCTTTCGTTTCATTATTTAATAAAAGTACTGAGAGACAAAGCGTTGGCACAACCCGATCGATGTATCTGGGAACGAGCAATAATTTTTATCTGTTTTTTTTTTTTTATACAATAAAAAAATCTAAATTTTAAATTTTCATTTTTAGGAAAATAAAATTTAAGCATAATATTTTAGGGACCCCGATAGCTGTTGTTGATTCCCACTCAGGAATAGAGCATCAGGGCTAGCAACTTTCAAAAGATACTCGTCCTAAGGACTAGTATCACAATTTTGTTAGTTTCTAACCCTGAATGGGTCTCTAGAACTGTCCGAGATAACTGACAAATATTTAGCAGTTACCACTCTGGGCTGGACGCTGGGTCTTCGCAATAGCGTGTATGCACTCCTGTGCCTGTTTACAATTTCTGTAGGTTTTCACCACATTTAATCATTTTGCCTCATCCAGGTCACACCTCCATTCAAAGTCAGAATAGGGTCTTGCATGCTTTGCAAGGGTGTGAGCTGTTCTAAAAAGCACTTTTAGCTTTTAAAATCACAGAGGTGTTTATAGCGTGTAGTAATTGTTGCGCTTCGATGTGCCTTGTTTGGCAGTCTTTACCTTCATCAGTTTTATACAGTTATAATGAATACTTGATTCTCATGAGCTTTAAAAGTGAAAATCTTAAAGATCAAACCCAGTCAAATGTGCCATTCTGGATTTTGTCATACTAGATACAAACCTTGCAGTACTTGCAGTATATCTTATTTTCTGAAGCCACAGACTTACTGCAGCCAGTCAAATTGTGAAAGCCAGGTTACTTAACCTTTTCTCTGTCAAATTCCTTGTGTTGTTTGCTAATCATCATCTTTATTTTCTTTTGTTGTATAAATCTCCACATTTTTGTAAAATTACTTTACGCTTGGCTCAAAGATGCTACACGCTATTCACTTCTTCATTGCCACGGTTTAAATGTAAACTTTTGTTATTATAAGATAAATCTACAGTATAAAAATATCAACACACAAAATAGCTCAAGTGAATAGCCATTTCCTCACATTACGTTTCTTTGAAACGGACCATATGAAATTGTTATTCTAACTGAGAGGAACGGTAGTTCCTTGCGTCAAATTATCAGCGAAGCACAAGTGCCAGATTCTCTATACAGCAAGGACAGTTAAACGTGTTCTCCGGGTATTGGCGCAGCAAAAGTCAGCCAAAAATCTTGGGTGAAATGTACAAAAGAAAAAAGTCAACACTGTGTGACAGAAATAGAATGACTCTTGGTTGTAAATCTCCCTCCCGGCCTGTGAGGAAGCTAAGTCACAGAAACAGCGTACCCTGGACTGGTTGACCTGACAATTCATTCCCAGGGTTAAAAGGAAGTCGTCATCTAGAAATGGGATTGAGCTTCGGTGCACTAACTCATTGACACGGAAAGGAAACAATGTGGCAACCGCTGTTGGAGAAAAGGCTACAATCGTTTACCAAGGGGTCATGCGTTACGGTAGAAATAGGGGACGAAGCAACGTAATCTGTTCCTTTGTTTATTGTTAAGAAATGACCCAGAAGGGCCTGTACTGTGTTTATCATACCGTGAGTGTTTAGTTTGTTTGTCACTAATTGTTGCTATTTGTTATTATCTGTAGACGGATAACACATTCCGGAGCTGTCGCCAGAGGCCAGCACTAACCCAGACATCACTGCACCTGTGTCACGATAAACTTAATTTGCACCACTAGCACTACAGCACTCACCCAGGACTGTTGACCTTGTTTGTATACTGTGTGTTTACTTTGACTGTGTTTATTATTTTGAACTACAAACCCTGTATTTACAACAGTACCTGGGATTTATTGTTTGGTCACCAGACCTGGATTATAGTATTAAATCACTTTCTGACTGGATTATCACTGTCTGTCTTTTCATTGCTCACCGCATCACTCCTACACTTGTACCCTGCAAACCACTTTGCCACACCTGTCATACAGTAAGAGAAATAAGTCGCCAAACTAAGGTAAAAATGTCCTTCTCCTCCTTTTTCTCACAATGTAATTTTTTGCAGACCCCAGGCGTCTTGCATTTGAGCATAGCTTATGGCTACTTTTGTGAGGTTAAAGTACCACATAGTTCTATCCAAATTGGCTACTTCTTCAATTGTGCATTCGCTGAGGATTGACCTAGAGGAAAAAGTAACAATATGGGCTTCCAATGCCACTAGCTTGGAGCTGAGGGGTTATGAACTTGCATATGGGACTTTGTTATTATGAGGACACATTTGAAACTAACAAAACCTTACTTAGTTCGATTTTAATTTTTTTGATTAGTATTTTTTTTTTTTTTACGTTGTGGTGCCTGCCTGGGAGGATAATTGATTGACTGAACAACCATTTGTGAAAATGCTATTTGTTGCATTCTCATTCTAGCTAATCAGTCAATTTCAGGCACAACTGAAAGTATTTGGTTTAGGAGATCTTAAATGACAGAGACATCTGTATTTAAAGGTTACTGCAAACTGGGAATCAAAAACGTGAATTTAGTTTTTAAAACCCAGCTAAGTAAGGTTTGGGTAGTTTAAAATGTCATCGTAACAAAGACGCCCCAAGTCTCATGCAAGTTCATAACCCCTCAGTTCCAAGCTAGTGCCAGTGGAAGCACATACTGTTACTATTTCCTCTAGATCAATCCTCAGAGAATGCAAAGTTGAAGAAATAGCCCGTTTTGATAGAACTATGTGACACTTTAGCCTCACCAAAGTGCCCATAAGCAATGCTTGAATGCATGACAAATGCAACTTCAAAAATCTGCCAAAAATCCAAAATCCCAGGATGCCAATATATTTTGTTTGATGCTTGTAGATCTCATTAACATCTATCCAAACAAATCTTTGGGTGATTTTTTGGAGCCCCCCCAACGCAAGTTATTACAGCCTAAACTTGGTACAAATAGCAAAAATTCAAATTTCAAGGGGGTTTAATGGCCAGTGGTGGGACTTGAATCCAAATGTTTCTCACAGAACTGGTACCTAAGGGCCTTACAGCAATACTTAGGACCCAAATCCCCTACAAGGTAAAGGTTTAGGCTGAAGTTTGAATAAAACTTGAGTTACCCCTTGTCTGGCAATTTGCCAGCAGTGAGTAGGGTGCTCCTAGTATTTTTTTCTGAAAAGCCCTACTCAATAAGGGTAGAAAGAGGAGCTACATATGATGGTAGCATCTAAATTGCATCAAGGGTGATTTTTCTGGTCAAGGTCCCATTCTCACCTTAGTTTGACCTTTGTAAGGTCACAGGTCGAAGGGCACTTTTTTTTTTTTTTTTTTTTTTTTTTAAATAATGGCTATCATTTCTGAACTCAGCGTTTTCTGAAAACCCCCAGGTTAATTTTTCTAGGAAAATCTGAGAAGGACGGGCAACAAAATGTCCCTTTTCTGGTAGAGTTGGCGTGTAATGACCCAATATCTGTACACTTTTTATAAGTACCTGCCCACAGGACTACTAAAACACAGACATCAACTAGTCCTCATCAGTTTTAATTCGCCTCAGGCGAGTTTCTAACTGTCGATTCGGTACCAGTTCTGTGACTTTTGCACCGAGTCAGTACAGGTATGGTAACGGGTCGGTAACTTTAGCACCAGGTCAGCACTAGGACGGCGCCAGGTCGGGTTCGGTGGCTTTAGCACCTGATCTGTACTGGGACGGTACTGGTGTGGTAACTGCCAGTATGGTACTGGGTCAGGAGCGGAGCGGGTCGGTGACCTCTGTACCAGTTCGGTATGGGTACACCGGTTCAGAGTAACCGCGGGTGGCAACGTACAGGGATGTCAACCTGTAGAAGCCACTGGCAAACCCACTCAGACAGTACCACGCAAGAGACTGAGGGAAGCCTGCTTGCTAGAATGGACTAACAGCCTTCGCAGTGGTGATGCTAAAAGCTGTCACCAAAACGGCAAGACACTGTGGTTGAATTGTAAGCAACAACAACTGAAGCGATTATCTTGATCCTGCACGTGTGCTTAGCAGGAGACAGCCAGCACGGACTTAGATATACTTACATTTCAAAAAATTCTAAACGCCCCTTCTGAAAGTGATATTAAAAGGTAAACACATCAGGTTATGTATACAACAGTGTAATACTTTGCAGACAGGCCTGCTTGTACAAATACATTATCAACAAAAAAAACTAATTAATAATTTAAATAATACAAACGTCTTGTATGATGCTTAAAAAAATAAAATAGCCTCCAGCTGGAGCTATGCAGTCTGGGGGACAGCACAAAGTCAGCCGACTTATGTTGCTGGATCCCTGGCAAAGGCCGACTGAATCCCTGGCAAGGGCTGGCTTCTCGTGGGGCACAAGGCCACAGCGGGATGTAACAAGCAACCGGCTATAGTGCACAAATGTGTATAATTAGTAAAAACTATTACAGCAATAGACGCAACAATGTACTCTCCAATCAGGTCAGCCTTTAAGGAAAAATGCCGCTGAGATCAGCAAGCGCTGTCCTTTTGTGCCCTCGGGTTGGGGCAGGGCCACGACTGCACAGCTCGCTGAGCAGTTCTGGTATACAATTTGTAGGTCTAAAGTTTAGGAGGTAAATTCCCATTAGGGAATGGTTACATTTCGCATTTGAAAGGGAACATACATTAAAAAAAAAACAAAAAAAAAGGTCAGCCCTCCTCTGCTTTCTGAAACAATACAATAAAACGTGTTCTACCTGTTCAGATATTCACAACAAAGCGAGATTTAAATCCTCTTTCAAAGCAGGTAAGATTTACTGTACATCCAGTATAACAAACACTGCACCACATGACATGACACAGAGCTGCAATCAGTAGTTTGTTAATCACATACTTAACGTTGGCACATAGCCCAGGATTTTTACTTGTATTCATACCTGGCTGTCCAACCGAGTACATTCAGAAAGTTAGATATGTGCAATTCTGAGATATTATTGCACAACCACGCATTTCAACAGTTCGGGGTTTAGTACAGTCTAAATAGAGACAATTAAAATTAAAACAATATGACCTTAAAAATGTAATACTTATTGTTGGGGGATATTGTTTATGCATTATTTGTAGCATATTACTTGTAGAATATTTGTAAACATTTACTTATATTACAGTTGTAGTTAGCACAGCATAGTAATTGTAACAGTAGTATATGTTATTGTTCTTTTCTATTTAAGGGCTTTGATAAAAGCCCGTCAACGAAAGAATACATTTTTAACCCGTTATTAGCCATCTGTTATTTTCATTTAAAAAGACATAGCCTTCAGAATTCCTTTTCTAACAGACAAACTGCAGGAGCAGTACGTCCATAGCAATGTTTCCACTAACTCCCCTAAACACTTCTTCCATCCCGAACAAAGACCTTATCACACATTTACACAGAAGATAATTTATTATGTCCTTCTCTCCAGTATTTAGTCAAAAAGAACAGACCTGTATGTTACCCTGCAGCAATCCCCCAGATTAAAAATGATGTAAGTGAAGTCCTTTTTTTTCAGTGTGTAGTTTACCAATCAACTGCAATTGACCCTACAGACCCCCGTATTTAATTTACTAAATGCAGGCGTCTCTATATGCCAGAGCCCACTTTGCACCTTGACAACCAGCACGAGGTACCCAAACGATCCTTACCGGTGTCCAGTTTGACGATCTGCGGCAATCGGTACGAGTTGACCAGTAGGTCCAGAGGCAGAGAGGTCGCGCTCCATTTCACATCTTTGAGATTGTTATAGAGCATTAATCGCGCGTCCATGGTTGCTCGCTGCTGACATGAACCCACTGCTAGTTAACACTCGTTTGGAGAAAGACATAGACCCAGCAGTGCGTCTCTGTTTCTCTCCAGCTTATTCTTTTTCCAAGACTTTCAGTTGTTATCCAGACTCGGTTGTCGCTGTTGACAGGAAACGCCATGGAATTACAGAGGTAAAGTACCGAGTAAGGACGCCTGCGCAACAACTGGAGACACCGCCTCCCATCCAGTGCATGTAGACTAAAAAGGCTTTTTGCTTCTCGCTCTACCCTCTGCTAAAAGCAGTTACTGCCACCACTTGTCCTATAGGTCGAGGCTTTCCCAGATCCCATAATTCTGTTGGTTATACAAATGCTAATGCTATTCCTATTCACCCTCTCTCTCTCTCTCTCTCTCTCTCTCTCTCTCTCTCTCTCTCTCTCTCTCTCTCTCTTTGAGCTACTAACATAAGGTGTGCAATACCTTTTTATAACAAATGTACATGTAAAGTGTCATCATATTTAACAAATAGCCTTAAACTGGCCACCGGCACGACTTACCTTTAAAGTGCATTGAAGGCATTGTTGTAGTTTCAGCAAATGTAAGTGAGCAGTTCCCAAGATATGGACCTACAGAGAGAACTTAATAACTTGTGAAAAGTCCATACTTAGGTCTATAACATTGATAGGGGGTTTTCATGTTCCAAGCAAAAATGTGCAGTGTGAAAAAAAACAAAAAAAAAAATCCATTACTTAGGTATGGCAGTGCTCCACTGCAACTCACTTCAGTTGTTTAAAGCTATAGTCTTTACCAACACAGTATATCACAAACATCTTTATTATAAGTGAACAGCTGAGACTGCCTGAGTAAAAATCAAAGCAGGTATAAAAACATGGTTGTTATAAAACTTCACAAACTACTTTCAGTGTAAACACAGCGAGTAAATAATTAAAGCAAATATTAACAATTTACTTTAGATTGTACCTTTAGTCCTGGGCTATGTGCCAGTGTTAACAATAATGGCGTAATGGTCGTTGGGCTGCTTGTGTTTTTTTTCCCCCTCTTTTTTATAACTACACAAATTTTTTATTTAAGATCTCAAGCTATGAATACAGGTTCCGAGTGGCTGAAATCATATACCGGTTCAAACAGATGTGATTTGTTTGTGTTTAGAGGAAGGTTTCTAAGACCATAATATATATATATATATATATATATATATATATATATATATATATATATATATATATATATATATATATCTTTTTTGTTTGGATCAAGGAAATGTGTGCGATAACCATTTTTTGAAATTCGTAACATCAATAAGTACAACAGTTTGTTCGCTAAAACCCATTTTGATATATATTTCTAGTTGCTTTGCATCTGAGGAATTGTGAATGTATATAAATCTATTCAGTAACATGCAATAGGCTACAGTCCCGATTAATGATTTAGGATAAGGTGTGCTGGTTTAGGAGTTGGATCAGTTGGTCCATTAAAAAAAACCTTTACTGTAAAGTTCTAAAGTCTACAGTTTGCTGTCAGCAGTCATTAATCTATTTACTGTCAAAGTTTGGGTTCTCAGTAAGAGGCAATACATATTTGTTCAAAATTGTTTATCCGGACATTTTCAACAGGAAATAAATGAGGATACAGAGAAATGTGTACACATTTTGGAACACGATGTGTGTGTGTATATATATATATATATATATATATATATATATATATATATATATATATATATATCTATATATATATATATATTATATAATGTTTAGGTTGTTCATAATATTCTAATTTAAAGATTACACTTTTTAAAGCACTAGCATTTTCACCATCATTTAGTCATATAAGTGAGCTAAACATCTTCAGGATATTATCATACAACACCTTGAAGATGTTGTGCATGTAATCATCAACTCTGTACAAGCTCAGGAAGTGAAATATCATTTATACACACAAAGTTTATTATACAGCTGTCATATTTGAATAAAATAATTCAAGCATTCAACATTCTAAAAGGTATTGACAGTGTCGACCCAAGGGACTTTTTCAGCCTGAAAAAAGAAACAAGGACCAGGGGTCACAAATGGAGATTAGACAAAGGGGCATTCAGAACAGAAAATAGGAGGCACTTTTTTACACAGAGAATCGTGAGGGTCTGGAATCAACACCCCAGTAATGTTGTTGAAGCTGGCACCCTGGGATCCTTCAAGAAGCTGCTTGATGAGATTCTGGGATCAATAAGCTACTAACAACCAAACGAGCAAGATAGGCCGAATGGCCTCCTCTTGTTTGTAAACTTTCTTATGTTCTTATATAATGAATGACTCACAGCAAGGGCCTTCATGCAATAAGCCACAGAAACAGTTATGGCAAGATTAATAAATTACCTGAGTGAACACTATTGTACTTGTCACTGCCAAATCCATGTCAGTTATTCACAGAAATGTAACTAATTATGGGTGGACTGCAGAATGAAAACAGCACAATAAAATATATATACTGTGATTTTTATTTCATCAAGGTCTAATGTGGAAACTTATTTTGTACTGTAGTACATCTAAGGTATGGTATTCATGAAACTGCTCCTCAAGAGTCGAGAAAAATGTCATGATTATCAGACTAAAAATTCATGAGCTAAACCTTTGTGAATTGGGTCCATTGTCTCTAGAGAAATTCAGACACCAGTCAATGTGCAATATACAGAATTTCAATAGTAATGGATACAATATTCAAACAGAATATAGAGGAGGTGAAAAATAACAATGAAAATATCCGATACATTTTTCCAATATACTGTAACTATATATGGAGAACAGCTATTAGAAGATACTACTATAACAGGAGACAGCCAGCATGGATTTAGATTTACTTACATTTCAAAAAATTCTAAAATGCCCCTTCTGAAAGTGATATTAAAGGTAAGCACATCAGGTATGGTATACGATAGTGTAATACTTTAAATACTGTAGATGTAACGATATGACATACAGTAAATCTTGGATTATATATCCAAACTTGAGCTATGCAAGGCTTCAAGTATAGTTTTTTGGATAGAGGCATTGTCCTGTTCTTCAGAGTTTATCTGCTACAACTTTTTTTTTTTTTTTTTTTTTTAAAGGTTGACCACATCAGTTCTTTGACTGTAGATATCATTCTACATGGAAAAGAAACAAATAAATGACATCTTCAAATCATTCTGTATTTACAAATTCCTGAAATTCTCTCGAGTGGGGATACTGATCTCTAATTGTTTTTATTCCCTGTTATCTTACTATTATGAGGGGAAAACAAGTTAATTTCTTAAATCTATTGCACACTGCGAGTTTTTTTCTAAGTTCTAAATAAAGTTAATCAAATGCTACATGCTTTAGTGCTTGTTCATTATATCTTGCACGAGAGCCAAAACTGGCTTTTCAATATTTACATTATCTTTAGTACCTGACTCAAAGAACCTCGCTCCGTGCTCCCAGGCAAGCTGTAACACAAAGTCTCTTGATTAGTTTTCCTTGCTTTTACTGACTTTCTGTATTAAACAATTTAGTCAACACAACAAGTCTAAGCCTGCGGAAAAAAAAATACATACCGTATAACCTGGCATAGTGTGAACAAAACCAAAAAAAATAAAATCCAGACCAATCTTCTTATGAAATTCGGAAAAGTTTTCCTTGATGACCAGAAATACAAACTTTGGCCAAACTGCCTCTGTGATTATGTTCACTAATTTGTGACACTACCTTAAAATCTAATCAATCAATAAACACTTTTGTGGACATTGTGTGTTTTGTGGTATTCAGTTACATAATGTACTTTCTTTTGTAGGACTTTACAGCATGGACAATTTACAAACTGAACTACAACTGGAAAATAAATGGTAGTAACTGTGAACAAAAATAAAGCATCCCCAGCAGTATGTCATATCAGATTGAATGGATCACTCACATTTTTCTTTGTGAGCTTGTAACTGTGAGACTGTAATAAGCAATCTGTTCACCTACCTTCTCTCCTTTTTCTTTAGAGATGACTTGTTTTTCTTCCAAGTCATACTTGTTGCCTAAAATAATTCTGTCAACACCTTCCCCTGCATTCTTAAAAAACAGAATCCATGCAAAGATTTTAACACACTAAAATAATCACACATCCAGCATAATGCATGTTGTTTTAAAATGAGCAAACTGTTATAAAGAGGTGCAATGGTTATCCAATTAGGTTAATTAGATAATTATTAGATAATAATAGCCTATGGGCTCCTCGGAAATAACAAGTTGGTATGATGTGGAAACGCTCTTGCCCAGCTGTATCCCTGGCAAAAGAACAAAGGAAACAATAAAGCTTAATACACACTAATGTGCAAATTATCAGCCCTCGATGTTGCCTAGACAAGACAGTGCACTGATCCCCTCTAGTGACCAACTGTGGGACAACATCTCTCTATGTATGAAAATGTGATTGCATCTGGAGTTAATTACAATTACAGCAGAATTGTTTGCTGAAATTTAAATTACAATGCTATTTTATTCAATTACAATTAGTTACAAATTTGCTGCATTAATTGCAATTCTAATTACAATTGCACTAAAAAGTAACATAAATATCTCCACACATTAACATGTATGATGTTTTTTAAAAAACACATGCGGTCACTAAAAGTGGTTGAAAATACGAGAAGAATGTTTGTTAAACGTGAAACACAACATGGGCCTGTTAAGGGAAGGTGTGTAATTGAACTGTAATTGATCTACAACAATCACAAATACAATTACATAGGTGTGCCAAGGTTCAATTCCAGTTACATTGTAATTGTAAATAATTACAAATTATACAATTGCAGTTGTAATTTACCCCAGGTCTGCATTGCATCCTCCAAAATATAAGTCTTTTGTCAAATTATGCTTTATGTATATTTAATGGAGGAAAGCACAGTGAAAGTATTTCTATTGTCTCATTTTAAAATATTTTTCCTGGTTTTTAACTGTACCTTTTGTTTCACAGTAAATGTATATTGTACATCTCTGCTTTTGACAAAAAAAAAAAAAAAAAAATAGTATTCCCTCTTTGTTACAGTAGATGGATATCAATGACCTGTATTAAAATGCATGTAATCTCCAGTATCTTATAATGTAGATCAGGGGTTCCCAAACTGTGAACCATGGCCAAAAGTGGGCCCCGACACAGTGCTGAGTGTAGTTTTTATATATACATAATAATGAAAAGCAACAATAAATTACTAAGGAACAAAAAATAAGATTTTAACACTTTAGATTTTGTTTATTTATAGTGTTACATTTTTTTTAAGAAGTGCTTTTAATGTCTAACGCTGCTGAACAGGTGGGCCTCAGGTAAAAAAAAAAAAAAAGTTTGAGAACCCCTGATTTAGGTAATCTAAGAGAACAACTGGAGTTTTAGACCATAAATATAAGCTATGTTTTTTTTTTGTATAATTTTAGGTCATTTTAGTTTTTACAGGCACACACATATATGAGACCAGCAATGGTGGAAATAGATGCCCCTTTCCACTGCATGTCAGCCTCTCCAGGTTTTATCAGGAGCTAGTCATGCCTTAGGTTATTTAAACAGTGGCAAAGATGTATTGGCTCAAAAGAAAAGCATTGCATAGCTTTGACTTTTTTCTTTACTTGCAAATGAACACCTAAAATAAATATTTTAGGTGATCAAATATACAGATTGCAATGTTGTTAGATTAAATAATTATTTGAAGTAATTCCTAACATTGTGAAACTACCTGGCTTATATTTATATAGTTTACACCAAAACAGCACCTGTTGTTAAGAGTACAAAGTTGTTTGCCTCATGTGTTAGGCAGGGCTTATGTCAAAACACCTGTCAAAATCTCCTCCACAGGGGAGGACCTATGAAGACGAGTTAGCAGTCTAAGTTCTTTTTACCAGAAACTTACCAGATCTGAAGTTTAATGAATGTGTCAATTAAGTGTAAAGTCTTCACCTTGAAATCAATCCTTAAGGGAAAAAAAAAGGAATGTGTTAAAACTACTGATCCATAATATAACTTCCTGTACATGTTCAGTGTGAACCATCTGTTCCTCTACCTGTGGGGTTGACTGTTTAACTGTGTTTCTTATGTGCAAGTGTACAATAGAAAGAGCAAAGAAAATAAACATAAACAGTTGCATTGTTAAAGTTGCAGGGCTCTCTACTGTTTTTATTATTATTATTATTATTATTATTATTATTATTATTATTATTATTTATTTTTTTACAACTTTAAGAAGGTTGTTTGTTATGAGGTGGGAATATGAGTCCCACTGCATAGCAGTTTGATCCATCCCTGGTTTTAATATGAGTTTAATGGACACACCATTCCTGGTAATATAAGTTTAACCAGTATATATACACAGTATGTATATATATATATATATATATATATATATATATATATATGTATATGTATGTGTGTGTGTGTGTGTGTGTGTGTGTGTGTGTGTGTGTGTGTGTGTATATATATATATATATAGTAAGATAGCAGGGAGGGGGTTAAAATTCCTCCCTGCTAAACATGTGATCATCACTTGTGGGTGAATGGGCTAAGGGTTTTAATTGTGTTAATTGTTTTTATTGTTTAGTTAATCCCCAGCACCTGGTGCTAATTGTAAATTGGAGCCAGGTGCAGGGTATTTAAAAGAGGCGGCCAGTGTGCTAGAGGCTCCTGAGTGAAGACCCTGACTGTGCGAGTGAGAGCAGTTGTATCAGGAAAAGGAATTGTGTGAAGCCCCATGTGAGTTTTGTGTGTTGGTGTGACAGGTAAATAGCTTAGCTGTCCTGTGGTCAGTGAGGGACCAGTCTGTGTTTAGTTAGTGCTCTAAAGGAGAGCTAGGTGTTTATTTCTGTTTAGTTTTGTTTATTTTGTTTTGTGTTTATTAAAGTGCACGTCAGTGCCAGAAAACTCCATTTTGAGTCCTGAGTCTGCTTTAAAAGGGGGCAATGAACAAAGTGAGTGCAGAGCTCATTTACTAATATATATATATATATATATATATATATATATATATATATATATATATATATATATATATATATATATATATATATATATATATTTTGTAAGGTACCAGGGAGGGGGTTAAAGTCCTTCCCTGTGTGAAACCTTGTTTGAATGCACATTTGGGTATTATGGGGTTTAACTGTTTAATTGTTGAGTAATCCCCTGCACCTGGTGGTAGTTGTAAATTAGAGCCAGGTGCAGGGTATTTAAGAGAGTCAGCCACTCTGTTCCAGGGCTGCTGAGGAAAGAGCCCGACTGTGTGTAGGTGAGAGCAGTCGTATCAAAGGTATTGTAAAAAGGAAGGTATTGTGTAGAACACGAGTTTGAGTTTTTGTGTGACAGGTAAACAGCTTAGCCGTCCTGTGGTTTAGTGAGGAACCAGTCTATGTTTAATCAGAGCTCCAAGAGGGAGCTAGGTGTTTGTTTTGTTTTCATTTCTGAGTTTATTAAAAAGGTGCGCGTCAGCGCTAAAGCAATTCCATTTCTGTGTCCTGGGTCTGGTCTTAAAGGGGCAACGAACTCCGTGAGTGAGGATCGTTTTACAATATATATACGTGTGTGTGTGTGTGTGTGTGTGTGTGTGTGTGTATGTATATATATATATATATATATATATATATATATATATATATATATATATATATATATATATATATATATATATATATATATATATATATGTGTGTGTATATAATGAATGTCAAGTTTGAGTACACTTGCTGAAAACTAAGTTGTTTTCATAATTGACAATGTTATGTAGTATATGTTTTTGTAAATAATTGAAAATGAAAACGCGTTACAATATACAAAACATAAGGAGTATCAAATCAATGTTCAAGAAAATTGAAAATTGTCTCAATCTTAGATTCCTCAAAATAGCC